>NC_140587.1:493240600-493783100 GCF_964204655.1 Triturus cristatus | reverse complement strand
CCGTTTCCTGGCTATATTGCATAGTAAATTTTAGATTAACAGCATTTTCATTCAATACATTTACAAGTGCCAACAGTTCTTGTTCTCCGCCCTCCCACACAAAGAAAATGTCGTCAATAAATCGTAGCCAGATACTGACTTTATTAGTCCATTGTTCCATCAATTCACTCCCGAGCACCTGCTTCTCCCACCAGCCAACCATAAGATTGGCATAGCTGGGGGCGAAGCAGGTGCCCATCGAAGTGCCTTGTATTTGTTTGTATAGTACCCCATTAAAGGTAAAAACATTTTCCACAAGGCACAGTTCTATCAATTGCAATAGCATGGATGTATGACTCAAAAGATGTTTGCCCCTAGAGTTCAAAAAATATTCACAAGCTTTCAGCCCATCTCTATGTCTGATACTGGTATAGAGACTTTCCACGTCTAAACAGACAAGCCAATAGTTAGTATTCCAATACATGTTCTCAATCTTCTGTAGAAAATCTTTTGTGTCTCTAATGTATGAAGTTAAATCCTTAACATAATCGGACAAAAAGAAATCTACGTAAATAGAAACATTTTCGAACAGACTATTCTTAGATGAGACTATTGGTCTGCCTGGGGGTTGCGTGGAGTTTTTGTGTACTTTGGGGAGCAGATAGAAGGTGGGGATAGTAGGTGTCTCGTTTTTCAGAAATTTCAATTCATCCCAACTTAAAAGTTTCTCATCTGCCCATTTGTCAAGAAGAGTAAATAGGGTATCTTGTAGTTTGTTAGTGTATGACCTGCCAACCTTTTCGTAACACGTTACATTATTCAGTTGTCTCATAGCTTCATTCATATAGCTTTTTTTGTCCCATAGGACAATGTTTCCCCCTTTATCAGATGGCTTGATAACTACACTATTATCCTCCTGTAGGTCCCTTAAAGCATCCCTCTGTGATTTACTGAGGTTGGTGTTAGGGGTAGGTTTCTTCAAAAGATGTTCAATATCTTGGTTCACCAATTCATGGAAGATATCAGTATTATCTTTAGGGGTTTGTGGTCTATATTTAGACTTACCCTTAAAGGGTGTAATAATCGATCTTTCAGTGTCTAAGCCTATAGTTGAGTCCAGATTCGTACCCTCCGGAATCTGAGTTACAGATTCCAGGGTGTTGCAATTCTCTTCCTGTGAGGTCAAGGATTATGTATCAAAAGTATTTTGTTCATCACTTAAACTGAGTAGGGTTCTTAAAATCTCAGTGTCATGTGGAGAGGGTGCGAGGGTAAGTGACGCTGGCCTCATGTGATGGATTTTAAACAGTTTAAATTTTCTTACAAAACAATACATGTCAATACGGGTCTGTGAGTAATCTAGTGGAAAATCTGGACAGAAACTTAATCCCAATTTAAGAACCTGTTCTTCCATTGGAGTCAAGGATCTGCTTGAAAGGTTTATTACCGTTAGTTCTTGGTGCTCCATTATTTGCCTCTTTGGTTCTGGCTCTTGGTTCCCACTCCAGTATTGTCTTTTCTTGCGCCGCTCTCGCCTCCTTTTACTAGCATTTTTCCTCTTCCCCTTCCTTGGAACCTTGTTCTTCCTCTCATTGAGTGTTCGTTTGCCTCTTGCATGAGGCGTAGTTCCTCGGAAAAAGACGTAATTTCCGTTGGGAAGGCAGTATTGCTATCTGTTGATTCCACATCCGAGCTAAGGCTAGTACCGGACTCCCATCTTCCTTTGTCGGCGGCTCCCAGTGCCTGGTCTTTAGTCAAATTTGAACGTATCTTATCAAATTTTCTGGCGAAAGTCAATATTCTTCCAGAGCGATAATCTCTTTCGTCCCTCTCAAACTTCCTTTGTTTTCTTTCAATAATATCTTTTTCAAATATCTTGATTCTATCATTAATTGTTATCAGGACTTTGTTTACTTCACTCTGGTCAGGCTCTTTAGCCAATTCATCAAGTACTTTTTGTATTTCAATGACTAAGTCCTTATGTTCCTCCCATGCATTTTTAATGAGGATTTGCAACATCATTTTGGAGCACGCAGTGGTATTATCTAGTCATGCCTTTAGGACCTCTTGTTTAGGTTTATTCAACGTTGGTACTATAAAGATTCTCAGGCCTCTAGGAATATGATCTACTTCCAAATAGTTCTGGAGAGATGTAGCCTCCCACCATCTGCTTAGCTCTTTTTTTCGTAGTCTTTCCAGCAGGTTTCCTTTCTGCTTAAGATTAGAGGCAAGGGACTGATTGGATTTCGTCGTACCTTGCATTGCTCCATCGGCCGTTTTTTGGAAAATCAGTGCAGCCGAAGCCTCTCGGCCCTCCAAGAACTCCATAGGCCAGAATACCTTGCTGTCGTTAGACTTAAATGAAACCGGATTCCGTCTTTGGGAACAGTGTCCTGACAGATCCTGGTAACGCTTTAGTTTCCTACAAACGGGACAAATGCCTAGTACTCCGTTAACAGTCACGGTCATAGACTAAATCACGCTCGGTCAAAACGGCTGCATTAAGTGGTTCGATGTAGTTATCCTGACAATGCTCGCATTCACTGCAATCAGTGCACTGCAATCAGTACAAATAACCAGTACTCTGTTAACGGTCACAATCTTACTTGATCGCGCTCAGTCAGACAGGCTGCGTTAGCGTGATTCAATGCAGTTTGGCGTTACCGGCGGGTGGAGGAAATTGAAGTTCATTCACTGTCTCGTTATTCGGCACACTCCTCCTCCCATCCACTCGGGTCGGGGCTCGATTTTTGAGCGGGTGCCACCGCTCGTATAGATTTCCAGACAACTCGCAAATCCTTCTCTGGCGCGAGAAAAGAGCCACACGAATCCAGTTTCCAGAAAATCTTCTTTAATTCACAGGGCAAAAGACGCGTTTCGAGCAAACAAGCTCTTGGTCACATGACCTTAGGTTCAAAGTTCAGTCTTTTTAAAGGACCTCAAAAGACATAAACAAAAGACTTTCACAAGCAAAATTACCAAACGTAATTATTTCTTAAACTTAAGCTTGTTGTCAACACATAAATTAAAGTTCTTTTATCGCATTATTATTTACATTGTTTTAAAGAATAGTTATATCATATTTTGACACAGAAGATATATGTACCCAAAATATAAAAATTCTCAAGGAAAAGTTATGTATAATATATATATATATTAGAACCACTCCACTCCCCTTCAGAAGGAAGCCCGCACTCGAGCATGGAAATATTCTTTTATTGGGCAGCATATGCTCAAATTCACAGGAACGCTTATCGGCTGTCTCGGCAGCCTTTATCAAGCTGAACATGCATGATAACATTTTACACTCTTAGACTTGTTTAAATACTGCCCGCTGGTGTTGCTCAACATCAATTTGTCATTTAAAGGCATAGTCCTCTTTTCTAGTAAAATACTAGTTGTATATAATCGTCAGAACTATGTAATCACCTGCCAACTGTGGAATTACCTGCATTTACGAATTTTCGATTAAGAAATCAACTTGCTTGCTGCCAGTAATGGATGTATACTTTAAAACATTTATATCAAGATATAAGTCCGACTGCTAATCAAAAAGGAATAACTTTATTGTACTGCAGCCAACAAGTGTTGTGCTAGAAAAGAGGACTATGCCTTTAAATGACAAATTGATGTCGAGCAACACCTGCAGGCAGTATTTAAACCAGTCTAAAAGTGTAAAATGTTATCATGCGCGTTCAGGTTGATAAAGGCTGCAGAGACAGCCAAAACACGTTCCTGTGAATTTGAGCATATGCTTCCCAATAAAAGTATATTTCCATGCTCGAGTGTGGGCTTCCTTCTGAAGGGGAGTGGAGTGGTTTTAATATAAGTGAGGCGTTCGTGGCATTCGCCTCCAACCTTCACCACCGGCAGTTTGGAGGCAACCAACAAAGCCACAGCGAGACTGTAAATATATATATATGTGTGTGTTTATGCAATGCATGGAATATACATGAAATACAATGCAAGCAGATGATAATATGAAATGAAACACAAGCAGATTATGCTGGATGTCCGCTGCAAGAAATCAGAAAGATATACACGAAATACATGAGATGATTACAATCACTGAAGACTTCATGTGCACACAGACACCCACACATCACAAAGTCAGCACTCAAAGAATACACCTCAGATTAATATAGCCACTGTATAATCGAATGTGCACCCAGACACTCACACATCACAATGGCAATAATCAAAAACAATTTACATCACCGGCTGCAAACTTCATCTTGGCCCACTCCAGACTGGGGGATTCACAGCCTGGGTCAAGAGACTCAGCAAAACTGGGAGCTGCTGTACTGTAGACGCGTCCGTCATTCAGGCCAAAATCCCAGTTTCCAAGCCAACAAACCCCAGCTTTATAATCTCAAAACACACTAGAAGGTTCCAAGAGGTCTTCCTCTGTGCCAAGGAATAGGCCACTTTCCATGCAAGAATTCCAAAGGCTAAGGAGTTCTCACGTTCCTTCTACATTCTCATGTGTTCCAGCCTTTAACGAAACGTACGAAAGTCTCCGGCAGTACAGTCAACAAAACAATCGTGAACTTAAATAACCTAAACAACTTGAGAAATCTTGGGGCCTGCCTGAGCGTGCAAAAAGCTCAAGCAAGACCGGGTCAGAATTCAAGATGACATGAGGGCATGTCAAAACCAATAGTAAGAACTTCATAATACTTCCCAGTGTACAACACAATGCACATTTGTGCACCTCTCCTTTTAGCATCACACACTTCATCTCCCAATGTGCAACACAATGCACATTTGAGCACCACTGCTTATAACACTGCACTTTGAGACCAAGAATTACATTCCACACCTCGCGCTCTCTCTCATGCTTCCAAATGCACATCCCACATGTTCTGTTCCTGACAAGGCTGTTTTACTCTATGAAGGCTCTCCCACTTTGAAACTACAAGATTACACAAAAGACATCTTCAAGAAAACATGCACTTGCAGGGAAAAATTATGTTGTACATTCAGGCTAGGGTACAGTAAAACATCAAAAGTCAATTAAAACAATGGTAGTCAAAGGTCATCATGTGGTTCAAAACATAGGAGTGCCTCTAGCACTACACAGCACTGCTAGCCTTGTGCATACAAAGACACATGCGCTTACTGTTGAATCTTGTGACATTGGAAATGATGCAAGTGTGTTTGGGAAAAGATCAATTGAAGTTCCTTCATCTATTTTGAATTCTAAGGCACCACTGTGTTGTATCCTGTTGTTTGTCTCATTCTCCTAAAAATAATGACCTGTTATTAAGTAACACCATATAGTAGCTTCGTATTTCATACTTCTGTTGTCTGTAAATGCTTCAGTGCATGAGCTTATCCAATAAATGCAGCTATTGTTGTTATTACGTCTTAGCGTGTTAAATGTACTGCAGTAGGTATTAGACTTAAATATATTAGACCCAGGCCATTAAAGCCACTGCCCTGTTGCATGGGCTGGTTCTCCATTTCCCTTCATTTTAATAACCTGTTTTATGTAGCACTTCATCCTTCACTTGTGCCATTGTAAATGTTGTAAATAATTAACATTAGTATTACCTAATTTGACACCTAATTCACTGCTCATTATAGGAACGTATCACTTTCAAAAAAAGCTTTTTTATGGGTAAGTAGAAAACTCCCTGAGCTATCTTGGGGCGGGGGGGTAAATATATGGAACCTTTTAGGAGGAAGAATATATTGCTAAAGGCAAACAAACCTCACATTAGCATGCCGTTTCCACTGCAAATGCTGGCCTGTTACTGCTACACTAGTGTTGTAGCCGCTTTGTTTTAAAACCAATATAGATACAATTTGAAAAGGCCAGTATTTGTCAAAACGTATCCGTGTCAGTCCCTAGAAACAGCATTAGGGCATTAATTTACTTGCATGCATTACTTCATCTAAAGCAGCAATTTTGGCTTTCCCAGTGCTGGTTTTCAGAGCAGCTATAGCAGTCAGTGCTGATGTAGCACTTTTTTATTGGCTAATTTTAGCATTTTTTTATACCCTCACACACAGTAATAATTGTGCAACATCATTTGAAATAATGTGGTCATTACTGATACCAAAGTACATCATAGCTACATGTATTCATTTGTGGCAAACTTTTTTTTATAACGGATACAGCCAATAACGACTTCTTTGCTTTATTTTTCATTAATCCGAAGGTTAAGGATGGTTTCCAGAATGTCACAACTGAACTAACAGAACACAAGAGTGCTCTTGTTCAGTCTAAGCAAAGAGAAAAGCAGTCTTCTACTTTAGTTCAAGAGCTAACTACAATGGTGAAAGAACAAAAGACAAGGATAGCAGAAATAACAAAGTCGAAGGAAGAGTCGGTATCTGATTTAAAGGTATGGGTCTTTATTTCTTCTGTATTCTATTAAGGCTGATTATTGGTATTAAAACAGTACTGATTGAACCCGCCCCATCCCATGTTTCAGTTAGCTCTCAGCATCTTTGGGTTTGACCTCTGCCGTGGCTGTGTACTTAAACACAGGTGCAAACCTCCCTTCTGTTTGGAAAGGCAAACTGTTTTCATTTCCAAAATCCAATACCTACCACTTTTAGTTACCTGTCTGTGCAGTGTGCATGCATAGAGTATAATTATTGAGCGGTTGAGTGAGAGAGACATTTTTCCACACCTACACCAAAACCATTACATGGGATTTCAGAGAAGCATGCTTTTCTTAACAGCCTGCAATTGATTTGTAAAATTAATTTAAACTTTAAATATATAACTTTTGATAGGAAAGGACTAGTAAAACCAAATTTACAGTGATCACCTAATCTGAGTTGAAAATACCAGCAGTGAAGTTTAATTCAATAACCATTCAAGCTTATATCCATTTCAAAGTACGAAATATATTATGCCCGAGTGTAGTTTAATGAATTCAAAAATCATACTTTTATGTTTGATGTCACACACCTTTCACATTTTATGCTAAGCTATGCCTTCCATCTGCTATTTTGGAGCACTAACCCTACAATTGGCAAGATAAGAGAGGAGATGCTCCAGGAGCTACAAAGAAGTGTATTTGTCTTGAGCATTAATAAGTTTATCAAGAGCGATTCATTAACATTGTTATCTCCAGATGTTTCCAAATATCTCTGTATCTTCCCAGCTGCTATGGACCTGTAAGACAAATATTTCCATAATGTCTGACCGGTTTGTTTTATCTTATTAGTAATTGTTTATGTTTATATAACTGGTGTCGCTGCCACTAATATTAATGGTACTCTACACACTTAGGAGGTTGGAAGGCTATGTCAGCAAAGCTGGCTTTCCGGGAAGTGACTGGGGAATATTCACAAGGTGTGGAGTCTGTGGCTAGATTCTAGATGGCCTGTCCCATTGTCGTTTAGTGTGAAGACTCCTCTCTGGCCTTCATTTTCTGCGCTCTGCTTTTATAATACAGTCTCATTGTTGCTAGAAACTCTTTGGAGAAGCAATTGTCAGAAAGTGACCTGATGCCCTTTCATTTATTTTTGTTCGAAAGGGCTATGTTCTTTTAAATATCAACAAAACAAAGGCATGTTGGTATAAACCTTCTAAAATTCATTGAAATTAAGAACAAGCTAACATAAAAAATAAAGAAGCAGTCCGCATTTAGATAAAGCATGGCAAATATATTCACTCAGGGTGGATTATCACACTGCAACACATAATAATATCAACTAAACGTGGGCCATATGTATCATGCATGTTCAGCATTTTGATTAATTATTAGCACATGTAAATCGAGCAGGAGAATGTCCAGGATAGAAAAAACATAACTACATGACAGTGTGTCTTGAGCCAAGCTACTAAAATGATAACTAAGTTGATTCGTATACAAGTTAAACAAGCATTGGCATAGCCAATAGGTCTCGCTTTTGGGACCTTATAAGTATTTAGTCATGCAGCACAATATCCTTGGTGCAACAACATCATCTGTTGCATCGCTAAACAGTTATAAGGTCCCAAAGGCGAGACCTATTGGCTATGCCAGTGCTTGTTCTACATTGCAGCTTTCTTTGCTGTGGAAGTGCCATAGTGTGAGACTTTACCGATCGTGTGTCGCTGCACACTGTGAAGTAATCATGAAGAAAGATATCACAGTAAGGAATAATGTAAGTAATGTTTCTGTCTGGTTGCAAACCACTAGCTTTACACAGCCATTGGGTCTTAGGCCTCTGGTTGGCTCCCTCTGTCCATAATGTGAAAGTTCCCTCCCCTGTCCTGCTCCCAGTCATTTGTATTTCAAATCTGACTGGTTGGTAGATTAGGATTATGTGCAGATGGAGCTCTCCGCTGCTCTAGTGCATTTCTAGTTAAGTCAATAGATGCAGAGCTGTCATTTTCTTCCATGTCAGGAGTGAGTAGTTGATCCACTTCAGATTCTTTCTGGTAATTATAGTCATGCATTTATAGCAGTGAAAACATAACTGCGGGCACCAGAATGCAAAGTGGAAACCAGCAGTAGAGAAACTACTGACTTGTGCCGCACAGCTTGATGTCACTGTCTCACTGCTCTGAATGTTTCTTAAGTAAAGGTTCTCTCACACTCTAAGGAGATCAAATAGAAAGGATCCCTAGGAACTAAATATTACATAGGTTAAGTATGTATAGAAGAAGCCACGCATATTGAAGGTTAACTTTTGACTGGAGGAGCAGAGTTCATCATGGTGATTACTCTGGGTCATACCCTGTTACTACCTACAAAGCCGGATCTCATCATTTCTGGAATGTATTAGTCTACTCATTATCACAGGTTCAAATCCCAACAGGTCAACTCAGCGTTTCATCCTCAGGAGGTTGGGAAAAAAATGAATAGCACTGAGTCCCTTCACACACAGAGAACAGGCCCAGCTTAATAGTCACAGCTGGCATCTACGGAGAGTGGTGAGCCGGGAAAATTGGTGGTGGGTGGGTGGGTGCATGCACTTATCGTGCACAACATGTAATGTGTAAATAAAATTAATTAAAAAAAAAATGTAACCTACCTTTTGTGCTTCACAACACGTCCTCATCACTCCAGTCCGGTGTTCAGTGCTGGGCCCAGCCAACTCCAATAACCAATCCTGGCGCTGCCCTCATGCTGTTAACCAGCATGAGAGAAGTGCCAGGATTGGAGGGAGCAGCCTCTCTCTGCACTCCCAAGGGCACTGGAGGCCTGTGCTTGCTCTCAATCCAGCTGTCTAATAGAGGCTTAAAGTGCACGTGTCTTGCTGGCAGTCGCAAAACAGCCAATCAGAGGGACATTCGCACTTTAAACTTAAGTGCACAGGCAGCCCACCACTCTTCCCTGCTGCTGCCACTCAGCAGGCCCCGCGCTGTCCTGACACTCGGTTTGGGATGGACTGATGAAAATAAAATGGTAATAAATTAACTTTATGACTATTTTCTTTTTCTTTTCTGGGGGCATTTTAGTTGGTGGGGTAACGATCCTTCGCTCTAACGAAGGTGCTGCCCCTGCAGCTTAGGCATGTTGTACAGCTAGCCGCAGTGCAACCTTCACTCACACACACAGAAAGTATAATATACGCGGTGGCAGAGCGTGCTCACACCATGCACTAAACAAAAGATTGATCACTGGCTGAAGCTACGCTGACGGTCATAGCAAAACGTTCAAGTTATCTTGAGTAACTCTTTCTGTTAAATTGTTCCCTCAGCAATCCAGAAATATATTTCAAAAGGTTTAAAAGGGATATGGTGCTACTGATAGGGTACATGGAAAAGGTGAACTAGATGAGCGATTAATGCATCAAATGAGGAATCTTGATAGTTATAACACAAGTACCAGAAGTTCAAGGTGCCTTCACTCTGCAGTGCAGCTACTGACACGTTTAATGCCCTCACAATAATAGAAACCTGTGGTCTGTAGACTTCATGCAGCTTTCTCGAGCAGATGCAGTGGGGAATGTATACGATACTTCACACCCATGTTAAGACCGTGAAGCACTACTCCATTCATAAAGTTCCCGGGAGTACATATCAGAGTACTTCGGGGGAAAGGATGTGGGGTTGTAGCCTGGCCTGTGTGCGAAGCGTTAGGTGTGTTGTTTAGGTATAACGGACATGCTTCAATCATGGCTTGGTGAACTTTGAACTGCACTTAGCTCGAGGTGTTGAAGTGCTGAAGTAGCTCACACCTATAAAAGAAAACCCAATTGCTAAGCTCGCCCAATTCATCAGCCCACCGAGTAATGTAAGGGGATGGGATGTCACTACCTTTCAATCCACGGACAAAATCATATTTTTACACCCGTGGGCACGACTTTAGGGGCCTGTGGACTGCTGTGCCTGCATCCGCCTTTCCACACCTGACTTTGGGATTTAAGACCTGCGCAGGCAGGACTAAGCTCTGGTTGTAGCAGGTGCTGCTCAATGAGCTGAAAATGGACCCAAAATACAGCTGGACTTCCGAAAGCAGTATAAATAAAAATGTTTCAGAAGAATCATGCCTCAGTGAGTTCTGGTGATTTTTCCTGATCAGCCAGCAATCTCCACATTTCTAATTAGACTTTAAACTCTCGATGAACATTAAAAAAATAAAAAGTGTGCTCCTAGTGTTGCAGTCCTGGCTCTGTGAACAACAGAACAAATCAGAACACCGCAAATGGGAGTTTAGTTCTGAATGTATGTACTGAATAAAGGAAAACATACCTGCACACTCCTGAAGCCCGAACAGCCTCACAGAATTCAATGGAGTCTCACTCCTGTACCCATTAATGGCCTAATTCAGTTGGAGTCTTACTCTTGAGCACACCTGGCTCCCCGGATTTGAATGGAGTCTCATCCTTGCCCCATCTTTGAGGAGTATATTTGAATCAGGAGGCTGGAGCTGGCGTGGATGGAGGAGTGAGACTCCACTGATGTCTCAAGGTGCAGCACATTAGCTCTGTAGCCTCGAATGCCAAAGGTCTATCCCTCGGTCGAGTTCTATTACAGTACTTTCTTCTCTCATATGCAATCTTTGAATGCCAGTGCCTTTCGATCAGAGAGCTATAAACTGTGGGGTGCACAACCCTAGGGGGTCCGTGGCTACATTCCTATGGGGCACAAAAAGTTATGTAATTAGTAGCAGTGAAGGGCAAAACAGTGAGGAAAATTTTACAGGGTGCCATGGGGCTGGGTCAGTGAGACTGGAGGGGTAGGGGAGGAGGTTCAAAGACTTGCTTAAAAAACAAAACAGTCCGTCAGCGCCCCAGTTCCGTTTCTACTCACACATCTTCTCTACAATTACATTGCTACTTTTCATGAACTATTTGTTTGCCTTCAGGCTCGCTGAATGGAGATGTTATTTGCACTCGCAAGTAGGTCTATAAAATATTGGATGATTTACGGCCAATGATTCCACAAAAAACATACTGCGTACATTTTACGGAAAAGCCACATCGCTGCAGTTTGTGGAAGAGTCCCAAAGCCAATGTGCCTGTAATGGGCAACTGGCGCACGCGCCGCACTGCTCTCACTCTGGCTGGCATCAATCGGATGGGCTTCTAAACTTCCACTTTCCAACTAAAAGGTGGCACGCAGACTGTCCGCCCTTATTAAGTGCCCCACTCAACAAGTGCCAGGCAGAGTAACACGCTCGTTCCTACCCAAATACTGGGACTGGTCTGGAGCGCAGGAGCAGCAGTGCAGCATTCTCAAGTGAGAGCACTTTTGAAATTGGATGATTACCCCTCAGCCAGCGTCCAATTACCATCTAATTCTTGGGGTGACTGGTTTTAAAGAGATCGCACGTAATGTTTTATATGGCACCACAGAACTTGAAAGATAAATCGGAATAGCCTTATTCATCTACCAACAAAATCTGACCCTCAAATACGGTAGCAGCGGCTGGTAGAGGCAGGACAGGGGCCCTCACACCTTAGGGCAACTGTGTACCACTCAAGGTACACACCATGATTTGCAGCGCGAACTGTGGCCACTGGCGCACGCAAGAGACCAAGCCTCAAGCTAGGCAATCGTCATGAAAGAGGAGAGTGGAGGCTCTCTTCTGACCGCATAAACCTTGACAGAAAAATGTTTGCTTTTGCAAAACAGAACATGTGACCACAGACAACGGGAGGGAGGGTGGGGGTAAACAAGTGACCACGGACAACAGGAGGGAGGGTGGGGGTAAACAAGTGACCACGGACAACAGGGAAGGAGGGCGGGGGTAAAAAAGTGACCACAGACAACGGGGAGGGAGGGCGGGGGTAAACACAGACAACGGGGAGGGAGGGCGGGGGTAAACAAGTGACCACAGACAACAGGAGGGTGGGAGGTGGTAAACCAGTGACCACAGACAACGGGAGGGTGGAGGGCGGGCGGGGGGGTAAACAAGTGACCACAGACAACGGGAGGAAGGGCGGGGGTAAACAATTGCACAGAAATTCCTTTCACCCACAGGCTTGAGACAGCTTGCGTCCGATGGCCAATGACCCACGCGTGCGGGAAGAATGACTATGGTGACACCAACAATGGCACAATGAGGTGGACACGACCAATGTCCAAGCACGAGTCGCAGCCAAGCAAACTGCCTGCGGTCCTGTGAATTGCCGATGTGCCCTTAATTTGTCGCAGAGCCCTCTGACCTGAAAACACCGCGAGAGAATGGATTAACAGGTGCAGGCTGGAAATGAGCAAAAGGGTCTTGGTGCTGCGACGGTAACTTAATTATGCATGTTCGTTTCTGTAGCACAAAAATGCCCCCGAACACGGGCACCAAGCTCATTACGCAAGATAAACCGTTTTAAAAACGATGAGCTCACATCTTTGCTAACACTAATATATGTCAAAATTCCCCCAAGACGGGTGCTGACCCAAGCAGATTAAACCTCTCGCCTCACCTGTGAGGATTGCACAGCCAATTTAATCACGCTGTGCTGCCTAGAGAACACGGATGACAATCTCAGTAATGGCACCTTGCACATTATGAAATGCACGAGCGCCCATCTTATCACAATGGGAAAATATTTTATGTGCTAAGAATCCAGCAATGCAGACAGGGGTGCCCGCTCTCGCCCCTCCTGTTCGCGCTGGCAATAGAACCCCTTGCCGCCACGCTCCGCAAGGTACTGACTAATGGCATCCCTCTGGGTGATGCGACGCATCAGGTATTTCTTTATGCGGATGACCTTCTGGTCTTCGTCAGAGATGTGGCTCACATCCCGACCGAACTGGAGCGCATTCTACTCGACTTTGCTGCTCTCTCGGGCCTCCTGGTGAATGCTGCCAAGTCCTGCCTCTACGCGTTCCGAGCCGACACTCAAGACCCGTACTACCATCTTGGGGGCGTGCCGGTCCAATGGCGGCCGGATACCTTCCGGTATCTGGGTATCCAGATATATCGTCAGCCGGCGGATCTCGTGGAGGGTAATCTGGGCAGAGCCGTAGCAGCAGTCAAGACTCAGATGCAGTTTTGGGGTACCCTCCCCCTCACGGTCACGGGGCGAGTCGCCTTAATTAAAATGGTGATTTTACCCCGACTCCTGTACTACTTCGCTAACCTACCCACTTATATACCGGCGTCCTTCTTCGCAGCCCTTGCGTGGTCACTTCGGGACTTCATATGGGGTAATGCACGCCACAGAGTTGCGTTGCCCAAGCTGTATCTCCCCACTGACCAAGGGGGACTTGCGATGCCGTGCTTTGAACACTATTACCTGGCTGCACAGTTACAGTGGATAGCCTGGTGGTTGGCAGATAGAGGGCGAGATGACACAGCGACTGCAGCACCCCCCCTCCTTTTAGCTGACATCATCAAACTATTCCACCCGGCCGCGAAAGTGTCGAGGCCTGTGCCCCTCCTTGTGGTGGTGGCCTACAAATGCTACCGCCGTAGTCTCTACCTCACCCGGGCCCGGACTCCTTACGCCCCGGCCATACCGCTCGAGGGTTCTCCTAGCGGGCAGGGGGTGCTTAGTGCCTCGGAACTTGTGGACTGGACTGCGGTAGACATACAAACGCTGGGGGATCTTTACCGGGAGGGTGCCCTCCTCTCGTTCGCCTCTCTAGCGGAGGAGACTGGGCTGGCTCCTGGTCACTTTTTCATCACCGGTCTTTGATAGCGACGCTTACGAGCCGATGGGGAGATCTCAGGGAGGAACCGGAACATCTTACGATGCAATACCTCCATGTAATGGGACGGGGGAGGCACCTGGTTCGGTGGTTTGCGGGCTCCCTGCGTACGCATGCGGCGATCAGTCTGGCCCCGCTGCATCGTAAATGGGAGGCGGACTTGGCCCGTCCCATGACCGACAGGGAATGGGACAGGGCGCTGCAAGGCCCGACGAAGATCCCTAGGAATATGCGTATCCACCAAATACAATTTTTCATTTTACATAGAGCGTACCTCACGCCCGAATCCATCAACAGATACTTCCATCGTACGGATGCGGGCTGCCCTCGCTGTGCGGAACTAGATGCCGGACTGATTCATATGTTGTGGAGCTGTCCCGCTCTGTGTTCGTACTGGCAGGCAGTGCGTGAGGTGCTCCACGCATGTACAGGTCGCAATATCCCGTTCGAATGGCCAGCCTATCTGTTACACCTCTTTCACAGAACTCCATCTATGAAAGTCGCCTCTCGGTGTATAGACCTGGGGTTAGTGGTGGCGAAGCGGCTGCTCACTAAACACTGGAAAGCGGCTGATTCGCCACATGCACAGGCATGGCGGGGTTCATTTCTGGTGTGGGCTAAGGCGGAGGGCACGGCTTTCTTGAGGGAAGAAACACTAGGCCTCAGGAAGACGCCCATAGCAAATCAGTGGGAGGCACTTTTGCAGACCATGATGCGATCAGAGGGGGATCCCGCAGTGATTTGTCAGGAGCGCGATGTGGGCGCTCCCCTAGAGGGGCCAGACACCAGCCAACCAGTTGAGAGGCATGGAGTATTGTAGCGAGGGCATAGCTGACCAGGTGAGGCGCAAAAGGAAATGTGACACTGTCTGCAAAGCAGTTTGTATGAGGGGAATCGGGATGGGGGGACGGTCTAAGAGACAGGGATAGGCGTTATTAGAACACAAGCCGGACTTTGCTGCTGTTGTTGTTTTGATTGGGCACTTGAAGTTCTGCCCCGGTATTCCATGGTTTGCTAACTGTTTATGGAGACACACTAGGGGAGAGTGGGTGGAGTGCTAGCACTTTTCAATTGGGGTGGTCTCTATGTGGCATGATACCAACAGGGACTCTATAGTTACCGCCACAGTCGAGAGGCCTCCAATGTTGGTATGGGACACGGAGATGTACTCACCCCTCATTAATTAATGTACACTTGCCTGGGTAAATACCAATGATACAAATACTATTGTAAGTTGCTCTGGCTTCAAAATGTACTGTAAACCTTGTTAAACTTCAATAAACAGATTTATAAATAAGAATCCAGCAATGCAGGCTCTGTCGTTGCGTAGATACGTCCCCATGCAGGACAAGTTTACGACTTCTCCTCCAAAACGCTTGTACGCGGTATCATGGTTGGAGGCAGGGGAGGTGTAGGATTGCTGATAACATGTGAAACGCTACACACGCTCTTGGGAGAGCCTAGCTTCTATCCAGGTTGAGCTATGACGCGCTCGCAGTCATATATTGAATGCGCTTTTTAGATGTTATAAGAGGTTCAGGGGGTTTCCCCACAGACCCCCCAATGGAAATAATACATTATAAAGACGCCCTTGTAGTCCTCCAGTTTATTGGCATAGGTGTGCTTGCATGCTGGAAGACACACTTCCAAAACATCGCTGAGCGAGGAGGGGAACCCACATGCCGCCCTACTGTTCCCTGCTCCCGAAAGAACCCGGGGTAGCCTTAGCCTGGAGCAACCTGTTGCTCCCAGTATAGGGCTGAACAGCATAAAAGAATGAGACACAGTATGCCTCCCCAGGTAGCCGAATTTCCGGAGCAGTGTGCATCCAGCACCTGGTGTCAGGCAGTCTTGCGGCCCCCTCGCAGTCATGTGCGCGCCACGACACCAACAGGGTGGAAAACAGTTGACTTGTCTCTATTTTTGCCTCTGAGACCCCAACCAGTGAAACACCAGAATAGGAAAACATAACCTATGGAGTAAAATTCCGAGACCATAGACACTAGGCCTCACAGCCTCGTAATGGAAATAATATTAATGCAAAAGGTAGCACCACTTGGCATATTTTGGTACAAGTGTGTTTGCTCCTGCACATACTTAAATCACGGAGCAGCGCGCGCCGGCCGGGACAACAGGCAATAGAAAAGCCCGGTCATGCGGCGTGTCTACGCTTGCGGCCCAACCCTGACCACCCCCATCAATAGGGCGGAAACGGCGGTCTGAGGGATAGCGATCTGCGACATCCTCAGGAAGAGAGAAACGGCTCCTGCCCTTGCTCCCCAAAGCATAACATCCAGGAGAAAACGAATGGTGCGGCCGCCGGACCTGCCAGACTCCCGCCCGCGACCGTCCCAATTTTAAGTTGGGCTTCGGTGTCCTCTGACTGTAATGAGGGACGCGCTCCTATTACCAGCACTTGAATGGTAAAATATAGCGCTATAATGGAGCCCCAACTGGGCTAGCCCCAGGCGAGGTAGAGCCCCAGTTCTGTGCTTAGAGTGAAACCCCTTTCCGGCGGCGTGCGACACTCGGCGCTCCACCAAGCGTGGGCAGCGCTGGTAAGCTCCCCGCCAGAATCTCTTATCACCCCTCTAATGTAGGATCCGGATTCCCAGCCATAAATTGCCATAAGGTAATGGCAGGCGGGGGAACGGAGCGCTGCAGGTCAATGAGCCTTCCACACGACAGCAAGGCTTATTATCCGGTTTCCACAGCGAGCCTGGGCAGCCATTCTGTTGTATGGGAGCGCCTCGCGAAACTGGGGGAGCTCGAAGGGGGGCAGGTGACCTCGGACCTAGGCCCCACACTGCTGCGTCCGGCTCACCCCCAAAAAGTTGGGCCCGCCTTGGCCGTCGAATCCCCTAACGGGAGCCTGCCTAACAGTGATGCACTGTTGTCCCACACAAAGCCTATGTCCTGATATGCGGCACAAGTCCGCCGGGTTGCTCGGTGTCCTGCGCGGGGCAAAGCCATGCCCTTCCAAGGCTGCAGACCTACCATGCCACGCGGGATCCGCTGCCCCCCAGCTGCCGGATGCCCCAGCCCAGATGGTACCAGGCAAAGATATTCGGCCACCTCTTTCTCCCCGACGCAGCTGGGCCTAGACACCCGTCCCAGCTGCTGAGACCTGCACAATTAGGCAGAACCTCGTGGGCCCGACCCCCCCCCGCCCCCCCCCCCCAAGCACAGAGGGGGGGAAAGGCCACAGTGAAGCCAGCACAGGGCCAGGCAGCCCGTAGGAGACACTGTGAGAACCCCAAGGGAGCTGCCCAAACCTTCCCCCCCCCCCCCCTCACACAGGTGGCTCGCGGCATGACCGGGCCACCCTGCCCTCGGTGCAACCACGCTGGGGAGACCGGGCTGGGAGGGGGTATGGGGCCGAATGGCATGCACTCACCGTGCCAACTCTCTGCAGCTCCCAGTAGACACATCCGAACGGCGTCAGGGTGAGGGACAAAGAGAGGGTGGGGTAAACAAGTGACCACAGACAACGGGAGGGAGGGCGGGTGTAAACAAGTGACCACAGACAACGGGAGGGTGGGGGTAAACAAGTGACCACAGACAGCGGGAGGGTGGGGGTAAAAAAGTGGCCATGGACAATGGGAGGGAGGGAGGGAGGGAGGGACGGGATAGTTAAACAAGTAAACACGGAAAATGGGAGGGAGGGGGTAAACAAGCGACCACGGACAACGGGAGGGCAGGGGTAAACAAGTGACCATGGACAATAGGAGCAATGGAGGGAGGGCGGGGGTAAACAAGTGACCACGGACAACGGGGGGGGGTGTAAACAAGGGACCACGGACAACGAGAGGGGAGGAGGGGGTTAACAAGTGACCATGACAATGGGAGGGAGGGTTGGTGTAAACAAGCGACAACAGAAGGGAGGGCGGGGTTTAGTGGAGAGGCTATGGCGCTGCGCTGCTGACTCGAGAGCAGGAGATCCCGGTTCAAGTCTCTGTTCCACAACATACTGTGATTACCGGAAAATTACATAATCTCTCTCCCCGTTACACTTCGGAAATACCATACACATTGTTAAAATTGGCACTATTGGCAAGTTACACAAAATGGCCAAATACTATTTACCAAACAAACTGAAGGTTTCCCGATGCCCGAGCACCGTTCACACGTTTCTTCTCACACTGAAAGCCGGAAGATGCAGTTTCTTTCATTTCCTGCAGGTGGCTCTATCATCAAAATATGTGTAGACGAGGAGGAGCCTAGCGCTTGACCAAGATGGCCGCGTGAGCTCAGAGCTCCCGAGACCCTCGCGCCCTCCGTCGTCTATCCTGTCTTTAATCCTGTCGGTATGCATGGCATCATGTGGATGACCTGTCAGGGAGGCGATTGATGCTACCCGCGGTCGGATCGCCCACCGGGAACCGGACTTATGCCTGGCGGAAGATTGCGGCCTATCTCCCGGGGATGCCACGGGCTAGAGTTGGCAGGATGCCCGACTCCTAGTTGAACAACAACGGCCAGGCGAGGTGTGAACTGTCGGACGGAGGTCCCCGTCCTTTCACTTTCGCTTTCTCTCCCTTTGTCAGCCCTGCCCCTGGAGAGCTCTTGGTGGCTTTATTACCCTATGGACGCTCTGCAGGCTACTCTGGCGGCCCACTGCAGAACTGATCACTCCTGACTCCTTTCGTTGAGAGGGACCCGTCTTATCTGAACCGACCTGCCTGGTGTCAACCATGTCGGGCAAAGCAGAGGTGGATCGGCTGAAGGCTAAGTCTACCAGGCGTGGAGCCTATACCCAAGTCAATAGCATGGACCGCTATGCTCTGCAGAAGGGATCACCGAGTGGGTCGAGCCAGTCGCTGGATACCCAGAAGGCGGCCTCGCCTTTGGCCCCGGAGCTCTACCTACAGGATGTCATGGGCGCGCTTGAAGGGATGCAGACTTCGATTGGGAGACAGTTTGATGCCCTGGCGCATAAGGTGGACGCCATCTTGGTGGATGTCAACCTGATCCGTGCGGACTTGGGCAAAACGAATGAACGGGTTAAGAACCTGGACCTCAAGACCACGGGCCTCACCGATGATGTCACCGAACTGCAGACCGAGGTTCGTAAGCTGAGGACCGAGAGTGATCTCGCCGCCCGCCGGCTGGAGGACTTTGAGAGCCGGGCCAGGCGCAACAACGTGCGCGTCATCGGGGTCCCGGAGTCCTCGGATGAGGCTTCGGTTGACCTGCTTGTCGAGGACTTGGTGCTTAATCATCTGCAGCCTAAGGGTCTTGGAAAGTTCTTTGCGGTTGAAAGGGCCCATAGAGTGCCGGGTGGGAGGCCCAAGGCGGGTGCCCCGCCGAGGCCGATCGTCGCCCGGCTCTTTCATTTTCGAGATCGGGACGCTATCCTGCAAGCATCGAGGGTGACGGGCCCGGTCCCCTTCCAGAACGCGTCGGTGAATTTCTATCCGGACTTCACCCAGCAGGTGCAGAGGCAGAGACAGGGCTTTCTGGGGGTGAAGAGGCGGCTCCGGGAGAGGGATCTGAAGTATGCCATGCTCTTCCCTGCCAGATTACGTGTGGTGCACGAAGATCGGACATTCTTCTTTGACTCTCCTGTTATGGCCGATGAATGGCTGGACGCTTTGCCCCGACGACGGACGGGGGCGGACACTACCGAGGATGGAGACAGTGGCCGGGATGGGCAGGGCTGATTTTTCGGAGCCGGGCTGACTCGATTTGGCTATATTTGAAGACTTGCATAGAGTGCAGTAAATGCGGAGGGTTGCGGGAGGACGAGGGGTGCTCTTTTCCTCCCTTAGGGTACTTTTTGTAGATTTTGGGTTTTTGTAGGGCGACAGGCACACTGCAAGTTGGGGGGGCTTTGTAAGCTGCAGCAGGGGTGCAGGGTGGGGGGGGTTTCTGGGATTTTGGGTTTGTTGTTGGGGGGTTTATTTCTGCAAGGCATGGTGATTATTTCCAGGACTGTTCCATGGTGGCTCTTCGGGTGTGGGGTGGGCCTCTTTACGTTTGAGGATGGGGGGTAGGGGTTTAAGTGTTATAAGCTGGAATGTTAATGGTTTGGGGGATCGCATTAAGCGTGGGATTGTTTTGCAATTCTTGAAACGGTCAATGCCGGATGTTGCCCTGCTGCAGGAGACGCATCTTATAGGTAATACGTGCTATGCTCTGAATAGGAAGGGTTATAAATTCATAGCCCATTCGGGATTCTCTTCCGGGTCCAGGGGTGTGGGCATCCTAGTCAGAGCCTCGCTGCCATTTGAGGTGGACTCCACCATTGTTGATGATAGGGGGAGGTTTGTGGCGGTGGCGGGGCGGTGGGAAGGGAGAACTTTGGTTTTGGTTTCGGTTTATGTCCCGCCGGCCCTGCAGGCCTCCACGTTCACAGATCTGGGTAGGGCCTTGCTGGATCTCCCGGGGGGTATGCTTGTGGTGGGAGGTGATTTCAACGCTGTTGGCTCCGGTCTGCTGGATAGACACCCGCCCAGAGACACAGGGGGGGCTCAGAAGTGGCTTCCAGACTTCCTAGACACGCTTGGCCTGATAGACTGCTGGAGGCTCCGGCACCCCACACAGAGCCAATACACGTTCCACTCCGGGGCACATGGTAGCCTTTCCAGGATTGATTACCTACTCACTCTGGCTGCGCATGCCTCATTGGTCTCCGAGGCTAGGCACATGGCGCGTGGTATATCGGACCATTCGCCAGTATGGATCCGACTGGATCTGGGTCGGGAGGGAGGAGGAAGGGTGGCCCCTATCAACCCGTGGTATTTCCGAGACCCCAAGATGCGCAGCGCGCTGGTAAAGAAAGTAGATAATTTCTTCAAGGACAATCAGGGATCCGTGGACTCGGCAGTGTCGCTGTGGGAAGCATTTAAGACCGTGCTCCGAGGGGAAGCCCTCTCCCTTGTAGTAGCTGCCAAGCGGCGGAGAGATGGCGAGGTTCTGCAGGTTGAGGAGGAGATCGCGGCTCTGGAGGGAGCGCTAGAGGAGGAGGTTACAGAAGCCTCACTGCATGAGCTTTGCTTGACGCAAACTGAGTATAAGGACCTGGTGACGAATGCCGCTAAGACCCTCAGTAGGGAACAGCAGGGCCGTTTGTATGATGTAGGTGACAAGGCAGGGAAGCTCCTGGCTTGGCTGGACAGAAAAGAACGGGTCAATAGAGTTGTGCCAGAGTTGACGGGAGAGAGGGGAGAGGCGATTGTGGAACCTGAGAGGATTGTAAAGTGTTTCTCGGACTATTTCTGTAGGGTTTATGCTTCAGTGTCGGACAGGCCGCCCGAGGACTCGTGTGACCTCCTCCGTGATATCGAGTTGCCCTGCCTCTCCGATATAGATAGGGACGATCTAGATGGTGACATAACGGTTGACGAGGTGGCGGGGGCCATCCGCGCGTTAAACTCGGGTAAGGCCTCGGGACCGAACGGCTTGCCGGTCGATCTGTACAAGCTGTTTCCGGATAGGGTCGCCCCTCACCTGCGCGCCATGTTTGTGGAGGCGCGGGGGAGTGGGACCCTCCCGTTGGACCAGCGACTGGCGACGATTGTGGTTATACACAAAGAGGGCAAACCCCGAGATAAGTGCTCCTCATATAGGCCTATCTCACTCCTTAACGCAGAGCCGAAAATTCTGGCCAAAATCCTGGCGACCCGATTGATTAGGGTACTTGGTGACTTGGTCCACCCGGATCAATCCGGCTTCATCCTGCACTGAAACACAGCGTTAAATCTTCGGCGCCTCCATGGCGTAATCGCCAGGGCGGGCACGCTGCGTGAACCAGCTATTGTGGCGTCTCTCGACGCCACGATGGCCTTTGACACGGTGGAATGGGCATATTTGTGGGCCGTGCTGACCAAGTTCGGCTTTGGCCACGGTTTTGTGAGCTGGGTGAGGTTGCTGTATGAGGGGCCTCTTGCGAGTGTGGTGGTGAATGGTCGGGCGTCGACTCCGTTTCAGCTTGGGAGGGGTACTCGGCAGGGTTGTCCCTTGTCGCCTTTGTTGTTCGCCCTCGCCCTTGAGCCGCTGGCTGCGTGGATACGTTGGCACCCGGATATACGGGGCCTTAGATGGTCGCCTGAACACGAGGACCGTATTTCGCTCTATGCTGATGATATCCTGCTGTATCTTGCCTCACCCAAGAAATCACTTATAGTGGTCTGTGACGTACTCACATCATTTGGTAGGAACTCGGGTCTCGTTATCAACTGGAGTAAATCGTATTTGTATGTTCTTAGTGGCGAGGTACCACCGATCCCTAGAACATGCTCGATACAGGTCGCTCAGCAGGGCTTCATGTACTTGGGGATCTTTATCTCCATGGACCCTGCTGTGCGATATGAGAAGAACCTGCTCCCCCCCCTGGCACGCCTGAGGCGGGATGTTGAAGGCTGGCGGAGGCTGCCGCTCTCCCTCGTTGGGCGTGCGGCCCTGTTCAAAATGATGTCTCTTCCCCGCTTCCTCTACGCACTGCAGAATACTTTGGACTGGGTACCGGCCAAATACTTTCGGGAGGTCGAAGGCCTCCAACGAACGTTGCTGTGGGATGGGCGGCCGCGAATAGCTATTGCAAAGTTGATGCTTCCATGGTACGACGGGGGCATTGCGCTCCCAGACATCCGACGGTACTATTGGGCCACCCAGCTGAGCGCGATTAATCATGGGTTGTATGGCCCTGCTTTCAGCCCTGGGTATGCCATGGACAGGTGGCTGCTGCGTGGTGGTAACTACTACAGGGCGTTGTACTCGCGGTCCCTAGACTCGTCCCTCACGGGGCCCACTGGTGTGGCAGTGCGTGTGTGGAAGATGGCAACTGACTCGCTGGGCTGGAAGGATAGGCTCACCCTCGCTACCCCGCTGTTTGAATCGGAGATGCTGGGAGGGCTTTGGCACACAAAAGGTTTTGATAAATGGGACCTGATCGGCATCTCCAGGGTGGGAGATGTGCTGAATAAGGGGAAGGTAAAGTCCTTTGAAGAGTTGCAGATGGAGTATGAGCTGGGGCCTTCCGAGTGTTTCCGATATATTCAGGTGCGTCACGCCCTCCGATCAGTCCTCGTAGAGGGTGAGAAGGTGCCCGAGTCCTCTCCTTTGGAGGACCGGGTCCTTGATGGCCATATGCCCGAAAGCACGATCTCGCTCATCTATAAGAAACTGATCAACGTCCGGGCGGACATGCTTCTGGGGCTGAGGGACCAGTGGACTAGGGATGGCCTCGAGTTGGATGATGAGGATTGGCAGTCTGCTGTTTCCTCTCCTAAGGAGGTTGCGATCCCGTCGCGTCTGAGGCTGGTGCAGCTTAAAATACTGCATCGAGTGTATGTGACGGGGCCAAGGCTGGTTCACATGGGATTCTCGGAGGACGGCCTATGTAGGAGGGGTTGTGGTATGGTGGGTACTTTCCTGCATATCATTTGGGAATGTGGTGTCATTACGGAATTCTGGAGGAGAGTCCATGCAGTGATGGGGGAGGTGACGGGCATTGCTATGCAGCCGGAAGCGCGGTGTTGCCTCCTGAATGTCTGGGGGCCCACTGACCACGATGCGGCACAGACCCAATGGGTGACTCTGGGCAACATGGTCGCTAAGAGGGATATCGCGCGACTGTGGGGCTCCGCGGGGCCCCCCACATTGACCGCGTGGAAAGAAAATATGGACTGGAGTATGCTAAGGGAGAAGACGGTATATTGCGCTAGAGGCCGCCCCCGGAAGTGGCACGCCATCTGGGGGCGGTGGAATCAATACAGGGGGGGGAATATGTGTTGCCCCGGATCTGGATCCTCCCGAGGAACAGCTTTCCTCCTGACCTTCTTTCCAGCTCCGTATGGTTAATGGACCCTTTTTTGGCCTCTGCTCTCCCCCCTTCTTCCTCTTTACACTGTACTGTAACTGGTAGATGAGTGGGGTCCGGCCTCCCCTGGGGGGCTTTCACCATGGGCTTTCAGTGTTCTTGCCTTGCTGGGGTTTGTTGTGTGTTTTGTGTTTACTTAAAATTGAACCTTTGCACTTCTCCTGTCACGCTACTGGGGACGCATCTCTGTTTCTATATATCGATGCTGCCGAACCTCCGGGTTGTCGGCTGAATAGCTGTGTCCTCACTTTTGAAAATAAAGGTTTTTATAAAAAAAAAAAATTTAAAAAAAAATATATATGTGTAGACAAGCCGCGCGCTTCGCGCTAAAGGAAACAAGCCTGCACGATTCCCTTGCAAGAACGAGCGGCAAGGCGCGATAATTGATACCATATGGTACTGCCGCTCGCTCCCGCAAGGGAATTGCCTCACGTGCACGCGTTGCCATTGAAGGCAATGGAACGCGTGCACGTTTTTGGGCGAAAAAGGGAACCGTTGGCTAAAGGTCTCCTCCTATGCAACGCATGCGCGCTGCGTAGGCGAGACATAAAAGTAAGGGGTTAAAACACAACCTTGACGATTTACCCTGCTCAGCCGAATATTACTGGTAAGCTCTCCATTTGGATCATAGCTGACCCTTGCTGATGAATTGCAATGTAATATCTTTAAAAGAAACTCAACATTTGGAAAAGGTCAAAGATTTGTTCTGTTAGCTTTATTGAATACAGAGATTAGGTCCATAAAATAAGATGTAAGAACCACCTCGTTCGTGGACATATTTGTTGATAATTAAGTGCAGCTTTAGACACTATCGTACAGTGCCTAGTCCAGGCCTGAATCCATACTGAGCATTTGCAAGAAAATTATTTTCAATAGCCCAGATCTGAATCTGCCCCCGAAGTGTTCTGGCCACAACTTTCATAGTGGAATCTGTAAGTGAAATTGGCTTCTAAGATTTGGGATTCGCGCACATCCCTTGATTTTGGAAATGGAAAATAATATAGGAACGCTAAGAAGAAGGCATAGGAAATCCACAAGAATTGTTGAGGCTATTAATCAGAAAAGGTGCCCAAAGACCATGAGTGCCCTTGAAAAGCTCCAGTGGTAAGCTATTGGAACTCAACTCTTTAGTAGAAGTGCTACTGTCTAGTGCTAGCAGAACGTCTAAGTGTTAAATGTAAAGAACAATAACCATTAGGCAGTTGTGTGCATTATCACCTTAAATAAATAAGAGCAAAAGATAGCTCAGGGCTCTAAGTGCCTACATATTTAGTGTTCTATCCTACCCTGTCACAAATGTACCATTTATTACTCACTAAAAATACCCAAGCCTCCAGAAAGAGAGGTTACAGTTAGTTTATCCCAAGCCACTTCTTGCAGGTACGTTTCGCTTTGTCTTGTAGCCTTGCTGAATACCAATCTGATTCATTTAACCTCTACTATATTTAGGAAGGCTTCTGTTTAATGCTACTGTTAGTTTATGATTGTTTTTACTAACCTAGAGGCAAACCAGCGATTAGAGACCCAAATCCTACTATTCATATAAGTAGTTAAAATAGAGTATATCTATCCTCTTTTCCTTTATTCTGTCTGACTTCTTTTTCTCTCTTTCCTTTGTCGTCTGTTTTTGTTATTTTTTAACATGGCAGCCGTTGTTTACTATTATTACATTGTTCGGTATCTTCTCTCCGTGTGGTATAGGTTTCTATAATAATCTTAGGCAAACAGGAAAAGATTTTCAATAGCATTGCATAAGGATTAGTTTGTAGGGGTTTAACAGCTCTGTGCTCTTTTACTCGTGAGCTGACGGGTGCACTAACGAGCATAGGATGTGTTGATAAAAATAGTCTGTCAATGGTCTGATGTACAATTAAAGTGACTTCATCAGTGTCAGGTAAGCTTTTCTGATGCACCACTGCATTACTAAAAGCAGTTTGATTTGATTTGTAATGTGCAATAATATTACTCTGAAGAGCGGTGATCTCACTTAAGCTAAAGTGCAAGGGATGTTATTTCTCACGCAAATTGTCAAGTAGCGGACAAACTTCTAGCAACATTTGAGAGGCTAATTACTTACTTGCAGTGAGAGTTGAATTATCTGTTGAGCAACAGTGGTTTCCCCGAATTATGTAGCCAACAGACATCATTAATGGGTACTAGCAGAGCTAGTATCACCCCCCCCCTCCAACCCAGCCCCTTTTCCCCCCCCATCCCCCCCCCTCCCCCCCCCCCCCCCCCCCCCCCCCCCCGAGCACCAACTGGTTCATAAGAGGATCTGTGTACATCTGCTTGAACCATAATTTGAGTTTCTTCTAAATTAATAGTTTTGTTCAAAGATGCCCATTGCAAACCAACAAGGTGGTCTGTGGTGGTCAAAACTGGAGCCCCCACAAGACTTTCAGCCTGCAACACATTAATCCTTGAGGCAGTAATAGCGATTTCTTTGTCTAATAGCCCCATCGCTTTCTTTAGGAGCTTATCAATGCTGGCAAAAGAAAATCACAATAGCTTTTCTCTTAAAATATAGCCAAACTAAGTAGCACTAGTTGAACAGGAACAAGGCAAAAGATCAAGAAAGTAGGCCCAGTCTTTCCTCTGATGAGCCATGCTACGGGTATGCTGAACTGCTTAAATACCCAGTGCAGTCTGGTTGGCCTGATCTCAGTAGCACAAGGGATCCTGCTATTTGAAATCTCCAGTGCAACAAAATACACACTAAGAACTCCCACGATATTGTTCTTTCAGGTGTCCTCCTCCTGCGGACATGTCCTGACTGGCCTCAACCCGAGATAATACGTTATCCTGGATGGATATCTACAATCTCAAGTTCAATCTGCAAAAAATGACAGTTTTTTTTGTAGTGGGTATCATTTAAACTAGTACAGGAATGGCTACACCTAACAAAAATACCCGGCCACTCCCCTTCTCTCATTGACAACAAAATGTTAATAGAATATTTGGCTGTATATAAACATGCTCTGCGCACTCCTGCCATCTAGTGTTGGGCCCATCGAGGCTGCTGGACATCTGAAGAAGCATCACTGTTGAATGCAGTTGACCGCAATATTAGTTTCTCAACCATTCAGAACAGCTCGCTTCCACAACTCTGGTCATATTTAGAATGGTACAGAGAATAAACCTTTTCAATTTTGTTCAAGTTGGAATACAAAATAGCCCTGGTCTGATTATCATGAAAGATGTATCCTTGCCCTGTTTTCCTCGCAATGGAGAGTCCAACTGTACTGCTTGCCAGGCCTTCAAAAAACAAAAAGACATTTCGGTACCAATATGTTTGGCTTTGAACCCACCCCAGCATGCAGCACCAGGTCCCATCTGATGTACCAGGCATCTTCAGCACAGAAGACACCAAGAAGGTCAAAGAGGAAGGCAGCGACCTATCAAACTTGACACCAGGCCAAGACAGAATGGCACTTTATGTTTCTAGCTCGGAGGTTTCCGAAGTAGAGTAAGAGACCATCCCTCCCCAGCCTTTAATTGACCTAGGACAATGCCTCCTCCTTAGGGTCACTATCCTTTGAACCTAAACTCGAGGACCAAACTACAGGGCATCTGCCTTGAAAAAACGTCTCGGCAGAAGGCAGACCACTGCTTCTGAGGGAGTTGGGTGTCGAGTATCGCGACCACTAACAAATGACTCTGACTATCCTGTCCGGTTCAGTTCCTAGTTTCTGAGACCTATTGACCTTGAAATTCCCCCATAGGTCCAGGAAAGCCTTCGGTAAAGAGTCTGAATCTCCACCCCAGCCGACACCTTTTTGGCCTCGAGCTGCTATCCAACCCTTCCTAGGAGTTGGATGACTATGAACGCCACCCCTAAGTCGGCTCCAAAAAAGGACTCTGTGCTGTACTCTGAGACCAGAGGGCCTCTGTGTGCCATTGATCACCCGAGGTGCCCAATTCAAGGCAGTGAAAGACCATAATACACCCCTCTATCAGGAAGATTAATGCACTGCAAACAGCCGCCTGGCTGCTAAGGAGGGCACCTCCTGAAAAAGAGAAAGTTCACATTTGAGAAACTTTGCTTTTACGCATACCATAGTTTGCTGGCCCTCCATTAGAATTTCCACCGCTCTGTCCCCAGGGACGCACAGCCCCACCTCGCTCACCTGAGGAGTTGGTCCACTCCTGTCATATGGACTCCAGTCAGGGGAGTGCCTACGACGCACAAGACCCATACCTAAAAGGCCAGCCACCAGGGAATTGAGATGATCCATGAGAGAAGCGCCATGTTGACCTACAAGGCGTTTCTGACTTAGAGCCCTAGTCCATTAAATCCTCCTTGCTGATACCACAACATAGCATACTGTCATCCAGATTGCCTCAGCCCATCATAAAGTCAAGCTGCATTTCCTAGAAGAAGAGGAGTATTTTTTTTCTTTTGGTGGAAACACTCTCCAAAATATTAAGGTGTGTCCAGTGCAGCACAGAAAAATTTAAAGAGCCAGTAAAAGCCTGTGGTCACACTTGGGGTGTAAAAAATATAAACCCTCAAAGAATATCCTATTTATATCCGGGCCTATTGTTCCACCCTACATCCTACTCCCTGGTGGTGCATCCAGCCAGGAAGCAAGCTTGTGCCTTCCTTTGGACTAAGACAGTGAAAGAAAAATGCAACAGGCAAAAGGGTGGTTATGAGAACAGCCACTTGGTGGAAGATTTAGGATGGATTTCTCTTCCCTTATGGCTGAGCTTGATGAGGGAGGATGGAACAGTTGCTAAAGCACCTCAGAGAACACTATCATAAAAGGGAGAAGAAAATGGTGGCAGATGGGAAGACTATATCCCCTGTCAATATTAGCTTTACCTGACCTTTTGGCACCCAATATCCTTGTACCTCCAATTTTACTCTGCTTGGCGCCCTCAGTCTTCATCTTGAGGACCCGGACAATAATTGCACGAGATCCTCCATTGAGGACTTGGGTTACCTTGATCTGATGCTGCGCAACTCCTTACCCACGCACAAGGCGGGGCACCTCTTAGACCCTATTTTCTCAAATATCAAGAGTCTACTAACAGACCCTCTTTTGCGACTATGCTGGTCAACATCATCTTGATTTGGATCAAACCATGATCTATCATTGGTTGGAGGAGGCAATTGATACCGCTCTTTCTGAGTCCACTAAAGGTGTGGACCGAACCTACCTGCCTGCGCCTTGGTTCTCTAAATCACTTAAATGTGAAAAGAAACACTGCAAAGTGCTGGAAAGGCTCTGGTGGAAGTCATACACTGTAAGGGCTAAGTCAGAATTTAAAGAATCACTCAAAGCCTACCATGCCTCTTGTAAATATGCCTGTGCTTCTTCTCGTACAGCAAAAATCACTAAGGGCCAGAACTGCCAGAAGACCCTTCTTAAAGCGGTGAAAGAATTTTCGGATTCCAGTAACATCCTGTCCAAGCCTTCTCTTTCCCAACTACAATGTGATGAATTAACTCTCTTCTTCACTCACAAAGTGGATTGCATTAACTCTCAGCTGGACAAAGACTCACTGCTGCTAGCGGCAAAATCCAACAACGAGCCCTCTGATAGACATATAGTAATGTCCAACTCTTTGACATCTAAAGCAGAATATGCTGCTAATTTAAGCGAATGGTCTCGTCTGGACCGGTCATCCTTTGTTGGTATCTTGCATTCAATCAAATCCGGCTCTCCACTGGACCCTGTCCCCCAGATAAGCTCTGTCTGTTGGATCCACCTTCCCTAATGACAATTATGGAGGTTCTGAATACATCTCTTAAAGAGGTACTGGTACCTCAACGTTGGAAGCATGCTCTGGTCCTCCCTCTTAAAATATATATTTTTTTTAAAAAAAGGCCAATTTGAATCCTGACTGTCTCTCGAACATCCGCCCCAGTTCCTTGCTATCTGTTTTCTCCAAAGTGCTGGAAAAGCACGTCAGTGCCCACCACTCTTTGTTTGTTGACACACATTACCCGCTCCACCCGTCCCAGTCGGTTTCAGTGCTGGGCACAGCACTGAATCCACTCTTTTGGGCGTAACAACATCTGAGATAATATCTGGATGAGGGAGGCACGGCTGCACTCATCTTACTGGACTTAAGCACGGCATTTGACAAGGTGTCCCACCCTGTCCTGGTTCATAGGTTGGAGTCAATAGGCATGACAGATTCAGCCCTCGGGTGGCTTATCTCCTTCTTAAAAGAATGCACATTTCAAGTTTCTTCATCCAACGTGAAATCCCAAACACAAGCCTTGACTTCCGGTGTCCCACAGGGATCCATCTTAAGTCTCTTACAGTTCAACATCTATGTTCGCCCTCTGGCGAACGTAATAGAGAGTCGTGGACTCACCCTTTTCTCATACGCCGATGATACACAGATCATTTTCTCCTGGTCCTTGGCACAGAGAAATGATCCCTCCTTACTGAATCTGGGTATGACGAAAATGGCAGCCTGGTTGAACCAAAAGTCACTTAAACTCAACAGTGATAAGAGCGAGGTCCTAGTTCTAGGTAACAACTGTTCCCTCTGGGGAGGGGGTGGGGGCAAACATTGACCAGAAGTGCTAGGGACCCTTCCCACTCCGGTATCTAAGGTAAACAGCTTGCGCTTTCTTATTGATGACAAGCTCTGTATGAAGCTGCATATAGCTAAGGTAACTGCCACTTGTTTTGCAGTCCTTAAATGGCTGAAAAATATCTTGTGGCTCATTCCTCTAACAGCCAGAGAACCGTTACCCAGACACTGGTTATTTCCCTCATGGACCCCTAATTAAACTCCTTTGGGTACCTAAAGGTAATTTTAACCCAACTCTCTCTGTTTCTTTACCCATACACCCACATGCACAAGTACGGCACCTCCTGAAAAGATCTCCAACAAAGAGCTCTCTTGGAGAGCCCGTGAGGGACTGCAGCACCACCCCCACGAGGAGCACCGCCCAATGATGATGCTTTACACTTGCAAGAGTGTGTGAGGGCAAAAAGATATTAAGGAGTTCTCACACGAGCACACTCAACCATCCTTTGGAGACACCTATACCTTACTCTCAACCACACTTGGGTTACGGAGTATCTACCTTTTTCCCATTAGGAACTGCTACTATATCGCTATACATATTATCTTAGGAGCACAGGTACAGGACCTCTTTTTTCTAAACCCAGCTCCAAGTCCCCCCCTTCTTGTGATATTGTTACTGGTTATTTCCCACCTGGACTATGGCACTGTACCGTAACTTGGGGCCGATAAGTCATTTATACTGCTCCTGCAAATTGTCCATAACGCCACTGCCAGACTGCTCTATTACTTAACCAGATACGTTTCTGTTTCTCATTTATTAAAAGAGCTCCATTGGCTTAAGGTGGCCAAACAAATTGAATTCAAAGCATTGTGCTATATGTTAAAGGCTAAATTTGGCCTGGGACCACTTTACATTCAGGAACTAGTATCTCCTGACCAGCTGACTCGGCTACTAAGGTCCTCGACCCAGGCCCTGTTTAGTGTTCCCAGGTTTCGACTAACCCGTATGAAGGGCCATTCTTTTGCCTACCTTGGTCCTAAGCTTTGGAACTCGTTACCAGATGATTTAAGAAACTGTAAATCATTTATTTTCTTCCATGAGATGCTGACAACTTGGTTATTCTGATTTTGTACTGATGGGACAGCCAATCTGTGACCGCCTTTGCGCTGGGAAACCCTTTGTGATAGCTGTGTGCACTACAAGTTGCTAATAAAAATAATAGCTGCATTTTTCACTCGTCCGATATATCATCACGTGAGAAGTATACTAGCATCAAACGCAGACGCCATGCATGGCCTATTGTGTATGTCCAAACCAGCAGTTGAACAAATACTCATAAGTGTGTCGCTAGAATGAGAGCATTTGTTTGGTCCCCATATCAACAGCATGTTAAAAAAATAAATTTAAAAAAAAGGGACTTAAACAGTCATGTGGCTTCTTCAGATGCTAAAGCTTTTTTTCATAAGAAATAATCCAGAGGGGGGCGCATGGTCATCAACCCCACTTATGAAACAGGAATATAAGCAGCAACCGCCCTTTCATAAAATCCAGGAAGGAGTTGAACACTGCTAACCCAACTTTGCTATTGAATGCAATGGCAAAACTTTCTCTGGACATGTGTGTACGTCATCTCTCTGGCAGGCCTACAGAGCCCTAAAGGTAGGATGGAACACATGACCCAGGCAGGACATGTACTTTGCATGTCCTGACAGTAAAACCCACACACCTGTCATTTGTATTGTGGAAAGACTTGGTCGCCCAGTTGGCGAATACAGGGTTGCATGCTGACCCTCCGCTGTGCTAACTCCTGAATGGTGCGACCAAAGTAGGCACTCCAGGGTATCAAACAACTTGTTATATTAAGCCTGACTTGTATCTCAAGTCGAAATTAATGTAACTTGTTTCAGTGTGCAGCTTTAGAAAAGCTGCCACTTTGTAACCTTTAAAACTCCTGTGCCTTACCGGGCACACATGGAGCCTGCTCCACGAGACAGCTTTCTGCCCTCCTGGAGAGATGTGCCAACTACTCTCAGGAAGAGGAACAATGAGGGATTGTAGGCCAGGGAGGCATCACCCCCTCCTACTGGAATCCACTTAGGTTAAAGCCACCAAAGGCAGGCTTCAAAGGTGAAGCCGCCTCTGAAGGGTAGTTGGGTAACATCCGGGGGGAGGAATGCCCCATTGTTGAGGTGGTCAGGCTAGAACAGGAAACAGAGAGGGGAAATAAGTTGCCAAACCAGTTTTCCCAGTGGCGTATGGCCCTGAGTTAGCCACAGCCCAGGGGTGGGCTAGTGAAGTCTGGTTACTGAGAGAGGGGTCTCGCCATATTGAAAGTGGGCAGAATGGTGCATCCCGGGATTGCCTGATGCCACACTCCGCAGGAAGTAATCACCAGGTGGGAGGGAACCTGGTAGCCCATTGGCTACTAACCCCATCCTGCAAGGAGGGCATCTTCCAAACATAAAGAGGGCACCCCTGGCACCCCGACCTCATATGTTGACTGACTTAGAAGTAAGACCGAAGAAGAACTGCCCTGCTGCAAGGATGGACCAGCAAAGAGAGGCTGCACCGACCGGACTGCACCAGCTGCACCTGGTGACTAGCAAAGAGAGGGACTATGCCTGTCGTGTCCTGCTCAAGGCAAAACAGTCTCCAGAGCCCAGTCATGCCAAGACAACTTCAAGGACCAGCTGACTGGCCTCCTGCTCACAGCACAGGGACCCAACAGCTAAAGAAGCCTGAGGCAAGTTGGTAGCCCAAATTCTTCTTGCCACAACCACTGCCGCCATGCAGCACCGATGAGCAAGACTAGATGCACATAGTCAACTAAGCCCAGGAGTTCTGTCGGAGAGTTGCTGGGACCCCCAGAAGGCGAGTTATTGACTCTGGAAGGATTGGCCTGTGACCGTGACAAAGGGCTCCTGGTAGTCCAGTGGCGACTGGACTTTGGACAGACCGGAGAGGACTTTGTGGGACATTGACCCTGGAACCAGGACCCCCTCACCATCTTCGAAGACCGAGGAATCCATGTAGGAAGACACCTGCAAACACATCGCATCCATAGCATCCTTATAGCATCTTCAGCTTCCTTCATCCTTGCGTCAGGCTCACTCCATAGGAATCCATTGCAATGTGGATAAAGTACCTGGAACTGTTGAAGGACTGCTCCTTCTGTGAAGGTTACTGTTCTGGAGGATCTTGCTGGTCCCCTTGACTAGTTCCGTGCCAGAGTTGGTCGCCCCAGGTACTTCTAACCTACCACAATGACACTTACTGAAGTTTTCCTTAAAGTTTCTAGGTGTCCAATTTGTTGACTTTGCCAAACCTTGTTGAGCCGGTTGAGTGAAATTGCTACGATTTATTAATGCTTATAAAATCTTAACTTTACCAACTTTTGGTATTCACAAAGGTAAGGTTACTCCTAGTACACTTCTAGTAAAGTTACTAGTAGTAACTTATTTTTGTGAATACTGTAAAGTAGTAAAATTAGACTTTTGGTCTAACTTTACCTTTGTGAATCAGTTCCTATATCGCCAGAAAAAAAACCAGTCTATATTTACAAATTAATGTCTGATTTCTTGAGTGGTGTGTCAATTTGTTTTCAATTGTTTTGATGCTTAATACATGTTTCTCTGTGTAAGCCATGCTGCTGAGTGCCACACCTACCCAGGATTGAGCTGAGGGCTTGAGGGACGAAGCCCAAGGGTCCTAAAGGGGCTGGTAAGTATTACACGGTGAAGTTGCACAACCAAATAATGCACCCCATTTCCTCACAGTAGCACTGTCGATTCACAATACTGTGCACACTCCTGCAATCCATTGTTAGGTGCGTACGTTTTCAAGTTGTTGTTTTTGGATTGGATTGGATTGTGATGTGTTGAAGTGCTTTACGGCAGGTAACATGGACTCACGGAACCCAGGGTTGTGGTTAGTCCAGTGTTATTGGTTATAGATGTTTATTGGCTAATAATGGTGACTGGGATTTGTCTTCTGCTCTCAATTGCATCTGTTTCCCATGGACCACTTAGCTTTGAGTTCAGTACTCCATGTTCTAGGAAATCTTGCACATATTAGTTATGCACAGATGGGCCAGCTTCTGGGACAACAAGGTATAACCTAGTTAGCTTTTAACGTTTGATAGTGGTGTACTACTTCACATAGCTTTCATAATAACCTTATTTCTCTCATTATTTTTACAGAATTGTATATGTGTACATATTATTTGTGTAAAGTCTTGAGATGCTCTGGAGCCTAATATGCAGTATAGAAGAATCTCAATAAATGAGAGAATTGATAAGAGAATTGTAGATACATATTAACCCCCTTTTTGGGGGGGGATTACTGACTAGTTCATGTACCAGCTCTTCATTATCTATTGATACCATTTGTTTTTACGACCTTGATTTTTCATCTAATGACAAAATATAAGTTTAGTTATGTGAAAAGCAGAGCACATGTCAATGGTCCTTCTTTATAAGGTCGAATTAATGATTGTGCCACTCTGTTGGTAGCAGTGTGGTATTTCTGTTGTGTATTACTTTAACTGGTTTAGGGTGCGAGTTGGTGCCAGCCTCCGATCAAGGGCATAGGATACACAGTATACAGTTTGCGTTATCTCAACCAAGATAAACATCTCCACTTGGCACTCCTGGATGAATTCAATCCATTAATTAATGTTTTAACTTGTCATTTATTTCTTCATCAACGATTTTTTGTTTTTTAAAATCCATTATTCATAACTCACACTGCTCTTGTTGCAAAATCACACGTGAAAGCATAAAACAATTATTCATTTTGTTGAACAGATCCCATTCCATAGATCCCAATGAATTTCAGGATGAAGCCCTTCATCAGGGGTAGGTATCCTAAAATGTAACCAGAGTATCCGTAATCAATGATCAAAGAAACATGTTCACCACAACTATTTTAAGTGTAATGAAAATCCCAAATTAACCACAAAAGAAACCATCCAAAATGTTTAAAAAAAAAAAATTTAAAAAAGATCCTCTGCATGTTACAGTAACTGGAAAGAAGCTGTAGTGAATAGAGGAAAGTAAGTTCATTGTGCAAAACACCAACTCTCATATGAAAAAGTCTCAAATTAAAAAAACGAGGAATAACATGGTGAACCAAGAAGTTCATTTTGTGCCCGTGAAACACAGTGCTTAAAACTTCCATAAGTAAAGAGCATAAAGTAGCTTGACCTTCTTTGACACAAAAGGTGTGAAAGACAAATCAAGCTTCCTGAATATGGCTTAAGTTACTGGTGATAGTAACAGCCAGTCAGTGTTCTTGAGGGGTTCGTGTCTGTATGTAATTCAGTGAAATAATGATCAGAGCTGTGTTGCTGACAATCTCTTGCACAGCCTGCATCAGATACTGAAATGTTAAGTGAATCAACTGTTGCAAATGCTATAGTTTTTCATTCTGCTGCAAACACTGGAGTGGTCAGAGGTATTCTTCACCCTGCATATCAAGGCATTGCAGGTCATACTTTACTTCATAACTCCTGCTCCTACTGGACCTTGTGGTTCTGTGGAGGCTTAAACTATCGAATAGAGACTTCTAGCCGCAGATTTCTTACCTTTGAATAACACCAGGTTTCAGACTGGATCCGGAAGACTTTCAAGCAGTACCCCTTTACGCGCCAGTAGGTGGTGTCGTTGGCGCTACGTCCCCCCAGTCAAAAGTGACATGCGCAGTACCTATACAGGCACCACTGTCAGCCTTTTTTGTGACATTTCAGCTCCTGGTGTCAGCATGTCACCCAAAAACCCGACTGGTTTCAAACCATAGGGGGCCTTACCTAGGCAAATTGGTGGCAGACCCCCACTTGGTGTGTTTGTGGTACCTGAAGCCGGGACACAACTCCAAGGCGTGTTAGGGCTGCTGTGCCATGCACCTGAAGGTGCTGAGGGAGCAATCCCTTCAGTTCCTCGCCGCGGACGTCAGTCGACCCCACGACGGTCGAAGTCCTGTTCGCGTAAGAGGCCCCGAGACCATTCTGCGAGCCCCTGCTGATATTCCTCGTTGTCCTCAAAATTGTCGAGTAATTCGCACAAGAAGTGGAAGAAGTCCAAACACTCAGACTTCCTTGCGTCCGTCGAAGTCATCTAATGAGACGAGGGAGTGTCGACACTCCAGGCCATGCGAGTCATTGGGGTCTGAACCTGGGGCCGCTTCACACTTCCCTGATTGTCCCAGAGCCGGAGCAGACCCCACCCAGCTGAAGGAATTTTATGAGGCCATGCGCCTCAATTTTGGGCAGCCGGGCCCCTCAGGAGTGCCTTTGAGCCCCACGGTCGTGAGAGGGGACCCCACTGAAACCATACCGGCGGGTCCACCCTCACTGTCAGTCAGGCCACAAGGATCCATTGCTGGTTCTAGAGCGGAACTGCTGGAGAAACAGATCTTTCTCTGCACCCGCCCGAGTGCCAACGACCCGGGCGACGTCATTCCGATAGTCATACCCGACCCTGACACGGAGCCCGATCGACGTCGTCTGGTGCAACGTGCGGTGCCGGCAGAGGACATTCTCCCTGGGGTGGAGCCAGTGCCTTATGTAGTGGATAGGCCTGAAAAGGGAGACGTTTGGGAAAGTGTCGGGTTGAGGAAGGTAAAGGGGACGCAGAAGAGGACTTAGCTGAAAACTGTTATTGGTACTCTCCCACCATTGTGCCTGCAAAAGAAAACAAAGAAGAACTTCATTTTACAGGAAGCAGATACACAAACAAAAGAAGGACAAGGTCAGACACAGGAGTGGGGCATAGATGTAAGCTCTAGTCCCACAGACCATGTGGGACATGAAGCTAGTGGTCAGCTCAGTCCATCAACAACCCCCCCCTCATCCCCACCGGCCTCCAAGCCTTATTTTGTTGGCCATCAAAGGCCCCCAGTAGGAGGCAGGATATTCCATCACCTCCCCCATTGGTGGTCAGTAACATCAGACCGATGCGTACCACAGATAGTGTAAAGGGGCTTCTCCCTCTCCTTTGTGATTCCCAGTCCACCCATCCCACCCACTTACATTTGGCTGATGGAGGACCATCATTCCTTGCTCTGTTAAGAAGTGCAGGCTTTCTTGGCCAAGAGAGCCGTAGAGAGGGTGCCTGCTTCAGAAGTAGGTTGTGGTTGCCATTCCAGCTACTTTCTGGTGCCAAAGGACTGAGGATTTCGTCCTATCCTAGATCTGCAGCTTCTCAACCCCCTCGTGAAAGAGAAATTGAAAATGCTCACGCTCGCCCACGTTTTGTCTGCCCTGGATCCGGGAGACTGGATGGTAGCATTGGACTTGCAGTATGCTTATTTTCGCATCCCAGTCCTGCCAGACCACAGACTTTATCTGTGGTTCATGGTGGAGCATGAGCACTTTAAGTTCACTGCGCACCCCTTTAGCCTTACCATCGCCCCTCGGTGTTCATCAATGTGATGGCGGTGGTCACCGTTCACCTGCGGAGATCAGGGATTTCATTCTTCCTCTACCTCAATGACTGGTTGTTCAAGTCAGGCTCGCCCCAGGCAGTCTTCACCCACCTTCAGACTACAGTGAACCTGCTGCAATCACTGGGGTTCACTATCAACATGCAGAAGTCATACCTGACTCCCGCTCAGACGCTCCTCTTCACCTGAGTTTTCCTGGACACGGTGCAGTTTCGGGCATATCCTCCCAAGTGGCAAGTCCAGGATATTAAGGATATGATACCGATGTCTCAGCCTCTGTCCTGGATTTCAGTGAAACTGACTCAGAGGCTCTTGGGCCTTATGGCCTCCTGCATCCTGCTGGTGACACATTGCTGCTGGCATATGCAGACTCTGCAGTGGGAACTGAAGGTCTAGTGGGTGCAGCATTAGGGCAATCTCTGCGACATGGTCCAAATCTTGGAGGAACTGCAAAAGACCTGCAGTGGTGGCTAACGAACTGTGATTGGGTCTATGGCAGACCCCTCTCCATTTCCCAGCCAAAGCTGACTGTAGTGACAGATGCGTCATTTCTGGACTGAGGTAGCCATGTTGAAGAGGTGGAGTTCAGAGGACTCTTTTCTCTGGCAGAGTCCAAGCTTCCCATAAACCTTTTTAGAGCTCCAGGCAATCCGCTTGCCATTAAGAGCCTTTCTTCCTGCGATCAAGGAAAGGCTGGTGCAGGTCTTCAGACAACACCACTGCCATGTGGTACTGAAACAAACAATGCGGGGTGGGGTCGTGGACCCTCTGTCAAGAGGCCTCTGCCTCTTGGCATGACTGGAACATCAGGGCATTTCTCTGGTCATTCAACACCTGGCGAGCTCGCTGAACATCAGGATGGATGAACTTTGCCGAAGATGCCTACTGGATCACAAGTGGCGTCTCCACCTGGAGGTGGTGCGAAGTCTCTTTCAGCAGTGGGGAGAACCTTGGTTAAATCTGTTCGGCACTGCCGAGAACGTGCAATGTCAGCAGTTCAGCACACTGGAGTTTCCAAGGCGACTCTCGCTCAGAGGCGCTTTTCGTATGAGTAGAGCTCCGGCCTCCTGTACGCCTTTCCTCCAATACCACTCCTGCCCAGAATTCTCAAGAAGATCAGGAACGACAAGGCCCAAGTCATTCTTGTGGCTCCGGATTGCACACGGTGAGTCTGGTATTCCTAGCTGTTGAGCATGACCATCAGTTCTCCGTCAGGCTACCTCTTCGGGAGGATCTTCTGTCACAACAACAGGGCAGGGTTCTGCACCCACACCTGTGAACGCTTCACCTACATGGGTGGAGATTAAACAGCGACACTTGACAGCTTTGACCTTCCGCCTGAAGTCTAAGGTTATTCTGGCAGCCAGGCGTCCCTCGACCAAGACTGTATGCACCTGTAGTTGGGAAAAAATTGTATCATTGTGTCCCTCCCACAATATCGACACCTCTTCAAATTCTATTGTTTGCACTGTCTTTAGCCCAGCAGGACTCTGCTGTGGGCACAGCTAAGGGTTACCTGTCTGCCATTTCGGTGTTTTTGCGGTTGCTAGACCAGCCTTCACTTTTTAAAGCCACCTGTTCCGGCAAGGTTCATTAAAGACCTACAACATATATTCTCACCTAAGTCTTTTATCATGCCTCAGTGGGACCTCAACCTGGTTCTGACCTTTCTTGTGTGTGCACCATTCTAGCTACTACACAATTGCCCTCTTCGGATGCAGACTACCAAAACTGCTCTTTAGTGTCCATAACATCGGCCAGGAGGGTCAGCAAACTGCAAGTGCACTCCGTGCACCCTCCTTTATACCACCTTTTACCAAGACATCTGGTTCTTTGGACACGTGCCTCCTTTCTGCCAAACATTATCACTCCTTTCCATATAGGCCTGAACATCACCCTGCCTACCTTCTGTGCTCCACTTCATCCCTTCAAAAAAGAGGAGAGACTCCACTGCCTGCCTGGACCCAAAAAGGGCTTTGTCGTTCTACCTTGACCACACAAGAGAGTTCCGGGTGGACGTTCAACCATTCGTTGGTTATGTGGGGGCATAGAAAGGGAAGGCTGTACAGAAAAGAACCATCTCATGATGGATTGTCCTATGCATTAAGATATCCTAAACATTGGCCAAGAAACAACCCCCTGAGAGCTTGCGGGCTCACTCTACCAGAGCCAAGGTTTGACCACTGCGTTAGCGCACGGCGTTCCTCTCCTGGATATCTGTGAGGCAGCGACATGGGCATCCCTGCACACATTTACAAAGCATTACTGCCTGAACAGTCAGGTCCATGGTGATGCGCATGTCGTCCTTTCTGGCCTGCAGGACTTACTGATTTCATTGGGTTAGCAGACCCACCTCCAGGGATGTATTGCTTGGGCATCTATTCAAAGGTAAGGAATCTGCGGCTAGAGGTCTCTATCATGAAGAAGTTACTTACCTTCAGTAACGCCTTATGTGATAGAGGCTCTATCTAGCTGCAGATTTCTTACCACTACTCCCCACTTTGTGAACCGGCTGAGGTATGGGAACACCCTTTTCAGGGCCTTAGTCAGTTCTCATTGTGGCTCCGTGTTCCCAGTGTGGAAAGTCACAAAAGTAACTGAAGTCAGCGTTCCGAGGTGGCGCCTTTATAGGTACAGCACATGTCACTTCCGGTGTGGACAATGCAGACGTGAAACCGAACAATGCCTTCTACAGGCATGCTGGGGTACTGCTCGAAAATCTTCCGGATCCAGCCTGACTCCTGGAGATATTCAAAGGTTAGGAAACTGCGGCGAGATAGTGTCCACCAGATTAGGCGCTAGCCAAGATAAGCAACTTGTTCGTTTAGTGTACCATTAACATCAAGAAATGGACTAAAAGAGCAAACCAGTTGGATGTTTCTGTGCATACATTTTTATTCATGTAGATTATAGTAATGATGGATGGTGCTGCTTATTATTGCTAGTTATCAACATTCAAGTAGAAGTAAATTATATGTTCTATAGAACATCTTTACCCCGCTGCCTTTTCATTAAAATGTCTCGTGGTTTGTTAAAAACAGTTCATACTTATCTATCATTTGTTTCTTTTGTTGAATTAAGAAAAAACTTCGAGCACTTGAGGATACAGCGGACGAAGAAAAACGAAAGGCACTTCAAGTTGAACTACTCAAGCAAGACAAAGCTAAACTTATTTCACAGCTAACTGCCCAAGAATCTGTGATAGATGGTTTAAGAGCAGAAAGAAAAATTTGGGGTCAAGAGCTTGCACATCAGGGTAATATACTCCGGATTATTTGGGATTGCTAAAAACTGTTATAAAAGTTGTTTTTTTTCTTTTTCAAATGGCTACACCTTTTTTATTGTTCCCCTGTCTTTATTATTAGTTGAATATGCCTGAAAATAAAATATACGTGGCCTGGTAAAATAGTTGTGTTTTGCTTAAGAAGTGATGACCAACATCAAACACAATTGTTGGTACCTTTGAGCTTTGGGGTAGCTAACTTCCTTAAATACAGACTACACTCACCTCCTGTCCCTTGCCTCTTAGGCTACATAGTCCAGGACAAGCACAACTGGGACATCAAGACCACCATCTACATCCTCCATTGTAAAAGGTAGAGATAATGGACACTATGACCAAGCACAACAAAAGCTCATCGTAAAGGAGATAGCTAACATTAACATGATCATCATAGGCTCTTTTTTTGGTTCAGGTTCATGGATCTTTGCACCAAGCACATGCTATGTGACCCCAGAATATACGGTGCCGATAGAGGACATTCTACCTGTATCGAAGCCATTGCCTTATTTGCTAGATAGGCCTGGAGAGGGAGATATTTGGGTGGATATCAACTTGAGGGAGGTAAATGGGACGCCAAGGAGGACTTACCTGAAGTCCGTTGTTGGTATTCTCCCACCATCATGCCTGCAAAGGAAAACGAAGAAGGAATTTTCCTTGTGCAGGAAGCAGAGACACCGAGAACAAAAACAGAGGAAGGACAAGGTCAGGCACTGGAGCGGACATTGATTTAAGGAGCGATGAAAAATAAATCCATGAAACTGAATCAACCACTGAAGCTGCTGTTCCTGTTTTTCTTTGGTCGTGGATACAATAAATATCCCTTACTGTGTGGGCTTACTGGCAATATGAGGTAGCCACAGGAGCTGACTATTACATGCCTGAATTTTATCAAGTAATCAGTAATCACTGGATTTATTTAAGAGACTGAAAACAATAATAGTTCCTGCACTACTATTTCAGGTGCCTCATGTTGAACCGGTAACCCTGGGTGAAATCCCTGTTTAAGATGTATTCGCTCTGTAGCCTCACATCTAGTACTGGTTGTGGGTACCTTCAAGCCTGTTTTTCTTGTCTCCACCTGACAGGGCCAAATCCTACTGATTACCCTTATGTTGGTCCCCTTCTGGATACTGAATGGGTGAGGGCACAAATAAAACAAAGGGAAGGAATTCGTCAACACAGTGCCACTCCCTCATTAGTTTATCCGGGATTTTCCGTGGTGTCTTTAGGCCTCACATTAGTGAAGTTCCATAGATATTGGAGTCTTTCTCTAGAGCATGTCCAAATAAAAAATAAGAGTGCAATATATTTTCCTCTTATGTGGTTGCCATTAAGATAAACAGATTGAGGGATCCTACAGGTGAGATACTGTGGGTCTTCTCCCATACTGAGCTATTCTGTGCATTTTATAGTGCCTTAAGTAGAGACAATGGTCCAATTTGGTCATCTGCTGCACTTCTTGACAAAGAGGCAAAAAATAGAATTTCTTGCGGTTGATAAAGTGTGCGTTCTGTTAAGGACACATACGTGAGCATTGTGTTTATCTCTTTTATTGTTAATGAAATCAACCAAACATGTTCACACACAGTCTAAACACTTTACCCCCAAAAATATAGTAAGTATTGCTAGTCTAATTACAAAATATGTGAGCAGTCCATTTAATGGCGTCACTCCCCCCCTAGTATTTTACTTTTGTACCTAGATAATCCCAGATGACTTGACCCTGGAATATGGAGAGAATCTATGGAGGGCCATTGTTCAAATCCCTGGATTTGAGGGCAGACCCAGAGCTGTCCGATGCGGTGCATAATCTGTGATTGAAGGTCAATTCTGTGCGATCTTGACTCTCCTGGGCATATACTGTCAATGATAGATCTTGTGGGGTAATTAAATGAGTAGCTGTATAATCCCACTTCATGCAAGAGGAGGGCAATACAGCTCAAATTACCTTTCTAAGCCTAACCCTGTTTTCAGTAAATGTATTCTGGTTTCTTGAGGCTCTTGGAAGAGGAAATTACATTTTATTTGTGTCTTCAATGTTGCTGTTCTCTGATAATTCAGATGACCAGTCTGAGAGTGTAAAGTTTGCTCAGTCAGATTATGCTCTCTTTTGCTAACGTTTGTAGTCTTGCTGATATCTCTGCAGTTTATTTGGTGTTTAAAAAGCTGTTGTTCTGCAGCACACGATTTGGTTTAGTGTGTGCTACAGAATCATAACTGCTTTTATCACTTTAAATTTGCTCTACCAAAGTGTGGTTGTTTGGGATTTTATCTATGATTGATCATTTATTTGATCATCAGAATCAGCTTCTTCCTGCACATACAGAATCACTTTTCCTGTGGCTGTAGCTTATGTTTTATGTTCCCCTTGTTTCCATTTCAATTCTTCTGTTAGGACTACCGCTCCCATAATACATTTTATACGTGGTACTGAATTGGTTTTGCTTAATGTGCAGTTTTTTCATCTGAGTTCTTATAGTAACAAATCATGCAGGATAAGTGAAGTTAAATTAACTTGGGTTACCGTATGTAATGCATCTTCTGCTGTCTTCTGTGCTCTATGCTCCGAAGTTGTATGCATCCGCAGTAAAGAATTTGTTGATGGCAGTGTTGGTGGTGACGTTTCTCTTGCTTGTCATCTTTTGTTCTTAGGCCACAGTGGCACCATGGGTGATACCTATGGGTGCAGCATCTGTGTCTGCTGGATCTCTGGGGCCACTTGGTCCCCGCTGGTTTCGAGATATTCTGGAGTCATGAAGAAGCTTGCAGTTGTCCTCTTCAGATGAGCACTGCTGCCACCACTTAGTACTCAGGGGGAGCTAGCCCTCTGTCATGCCACCTCGGCCCAGTTCTGCCTGAACTACCAGCACCATGGTACATGTTGGCTACTTTTGGCACCATGTTTATTGAGTACTCAAACTGTAAGTCTTAACCGGTGTGCAGCACAGATTTCACACTGGCCACAAGGCAGAAAATGAGGCAGATACCAATCACAGATATAGGTCATCTTTCATACGTAGTTTCTCACTCCTATGCTGCCAGGATCAATAGTGGGCAGAAGAGCTCCTTAACTTCAAGCTAGGTATCCACCATCTTCCCCTATAATGGCCAGATAGTCTTAGTTATCATTTGCACTACACAACAAGCCCCAACTTGTGGTGGAACAATCAACGAAAGGGAAATCGTTGTAATATTTTGAAAAAAGCCACTGACCACATTGTAAGATGAGAATTTGCAGAAAACATGACTGGAATGACTTCTCTTACCGTATGTTCAGTTTGTGTCCAAAAAATGGATGACATTGAGATATGTGAATTTTTAACTCTAATCTGCAGTGATTTTAATCGTAGTCTTGATAATGAAAAGTTGCCTCAAAGCTACAAGGTGAAAAAACAAAGGTCAGGTATGCTATAGATAGACTTATGCTGATACATGGCTTAGTGGATTCCTAGATTTGACTACACCCCATAGATATGGGATTTACATTTAAATCACATCCCCATAAAAAGTACATGACAATAGATTTTTTTTTTAAATGAACAAAGGGACGGACTAGGAGCCTTAAATGTAACGATTAAGTATAGAAGGATGCTGTTTATCCAAGGAAAGGAAATAGGGAGAGGAGAAGCTGTTGGTCTGGGCTGGTTAACTGGATCGGGGAATCCGATTGATCAGAAGTGAATGCCCTCACACCCAGAAAGGGTGTCATGCTTCATCAATGGGCTGCTCCTCGTTGGACTTGCGCTGCAGTGTCAACGGGTCCCTTGAGGCATCTCTTTGTCGGAGGTCTTCTGATGTGATTGGCGTAATGATGCATGCAAGTGAGGATACCGTGAGTGTTGGGTGGTGCAGTGAGTTTTTAAAAATATCTAAGGGGTACCGAAGACGGTTTGAACAAGGTGTCCCCCTTGACAAGTAAAATCATATAAATGCTGTTTTAGGGACTAATGACCCTCGACAGGTTAAAATATGTGAAGCAGGGTCAACCTGTTTCTTGCCATTGTGGCCCAACTGGATCTTAGGCAATTTGTCAGGACCAAAATAAATGACGCCCACCCTACACCTGATTAGGAATGAAGGTGTGTATTAAATAAATGTGCCCAATCAATATTGTCAACCATACCTGCTACGGTACCGTACTTCTGAAAACCGACCCTATTAGAGTAGTGTTTGTTCCCCTTCGGTGTGGGCAGAGGACAGCGCAAAGCTGCGGAAACAATGTGGTCTCACACGGTAATTCATCCATAACCTATCCTCCTATGCCGGCCTGGAACAGCATCTTTCTAGGTTTCATCAATAGATTTGGTTTGGAATTAGCAAATATTATACATAATGTCTCGATGCAAAAATACCATAAGGTAATTTCAGACCATAACCCATTGGTATTAGAACGTAAGGGGCCATGCAGAAACCAACTTTTAGGTAGACGTTTGAGAAAGCTCTTTTGTTAGATTCAGAATAAATTAAATATATGGAGCAGTGGATACCTGATTTTTTACATTTAATTTCTATGTGGGGTCAATTAAAGGCAGGTGTTTGATGGGCAACATTAAACTATACAATCAAAAAACAAAAGCTGCTGTTCGATCAGATTGGAAAACTCTATTTAGAAATAGCTTATCTATAAGCCAGGGATATTACAGTTACTATTAATAAACATCCTATGGAGCAGTTTTTACAAACGTTGCAGTATAAACATGAGTATTCACAATATCTATACAAATGAGCTTGCAATGAAGTACACTATTAACAGTGCTCAGAACTATGAATATAGCACGTCCATTGGGAAGGTGCTTGCACAACCAAATAAGACAAAATGTATCCTGAAACAGAATAGATGCTATTCAGAACAAGAAAGTTATTTTTAATGCATGACTCAGGGTAGATTGTTCAGGTGTTTCATGATTTTTAGCAAGAATTATATGAAGCCGAAACAAATCCCACGCAAGACCTGGATATCTTGATAATGTGAAACTTGAGACTTTAAACGACTGATTTAAAAAAAAAAAAAACTTTTTAGGTCTCGCAGACCTAGCGCTGGAGCGCACATGCGCTCCTCAAGGGGGCTTGAAGCCCGGCCCATCATTCCTATCGGCTGGCGTCAGCATTTATGCTAAATGCTGGCTTCCCATTGAAAAGGAGGCTTTTTGGTTACTGCCCTGTCTCCTTGTCAGGCGGCCCATCCGGACTCGGATCGTGTACTAGTGGCGTTACACAGTGTCCTTTAAAATTCTGTACGCACTATGTTTTTCCAGTCAGTCCCGTGTTCTCTCCCGACCACCAGTATCTCCGGCCCACAGCCGTCTCTGCCACAAAGGCACCACAGCCACGCAGCCCACCGAGACACCGACCCTTCTGACAGCCATGCGTGCACAGAACCCTCTATGAGATACAGACCCCTCCGACGCACAGAACTCTAACACGCAGCCTTCTCTGACATACAGCACTTTGCGGTCCACAGTGAAGACGCCCAATTAGCTCTGTACACCATACAACACTACAGTTATTCGTCATGTCTCACCCCCACCTTTCACAGGCACTGGAACTAAGCACCTGAAAGCGGCGCACAGCAGCGTGAATTGAATATGAATACTTCACTGAGTTGTTGGTTGTGTTTATTTTCTTTCATACTACACAGCGTGGCGACACAGTTTCGTGGTAAAAATGGTATACGAAACAAAATATACATCGCCTATAACACCCTCACCTCATGCCATCCTGCTGCTCTTCTGTTTCTGAGCCATACAGCACCTCGAAGCAACTTTTCGTGACATAACCTGTAGTGATATGCACGTATAGCTAAAGCACAGAATAACAAGCTGCTTCGCGCCAGTATGTTCACTTCTGAAATTCACTTCAAGCGCTTAAAAGATGCCTGGGCGCTATCCAAGCAGCCTGTACCGTTATGGTGTCGCCCGCATCCGGCTCCAGCGAACAGTGCCTGATTCTAAGCAGGCTGCCTAACCTGTCAGCAGGCTGAGTGCCCATGTCATGAGAAGCCCTCTATAGCAGTCCATGGGGGGGTCTTGTGGGGCCGCAGAGGCTGCTGGGGGTCCGTCCTTTCTCCGGCAGAGGCTTTCCAGCTCTGTCCTCCGCGGTCCCCCGGCTCCTACACACCAAACTCCTCATTACAGGAAGTGGGAGGGACAGGCAACTTTTGAGGGAGGTGGAGAGATGGCTCTGCAGACAACTGGAAAATGTGCTGAATTAAGTCAGTCTCATATAAAGCCAAATTCGTATGGGACTGGTAAGCGACTACGAGGTAGGGAAGCGGCTGCGAGATAGCTCAGTGAGTTAATGTCGCAGCTCTACAGATGTAACTGCAATCTGCCCGGAGGAGTGGAGTCAGTCAGACTTCATGAACAAGACAACTGAAAACGAGCACCGCAGCCACTGTTTCTGTATCAAATACCATTCAAATGATAATGTTCCATTCTTTTCCAGACTTAAAAGCGGATAAGGCAGTCCATGGGATCACTGTAGCGCTGTAGATGCTGCCCCCTGCACATGAAATAAAAATATGCCTGAGAAGGGTCAGAGAAACAACTGTTAAAACTGCGTTTGGGGAGCGTTCCGATAAAACTACATTTTAATTTGGAGTGCATGTTCTTGAATTGAATTCTTACCACATCAACGTTTTCGTTAGTTGCAGAGACCGTATGATAGCTCAGTGTGTTAATGTACTTACTATAAAGCTCTCTCTGATATAAAAAAAAAAAACTATCGAATCCCAGCAGCGCCGCCCATGCAATGCAATAGGTCTCACATTTTCAAAATTTTGACATTTTTGGTATTGTAAATGACAATGCCTTTTATCATTGCATTGTTTTTAAACACATAAATAAAACGCTTTGCCATTTACAATGCCAATAGCTCAAAATCTCACAAATGCAAGACCTATTGCATTGCAAATGCTTGTTTGTTTAATTTTGTCAGTATACATAGAACACATGCTGGCTGACCCATGCTCTCCCTCCTTCCTCCAGTTTGCCGCTGACTGGTCGGCCGGGTTCTTGCATGGCACGGCCACATCAGCCCATAACTTTTTGTCCAAACACTAAAGGGAAACTTGCAGTGCGATCATGTAGATAGCATTCCCCAACAAAGGACAACTAACAGGCCTGCTAGAAATCAGTGGGGTGGGTAGGGGTTGGGGGTTGGGTCATGTAGAACATTGGTGGTGAGGTGTGTGTATGGTGGGTTCAGTTGTCTGAGATCCTTGCTTGTGGTGGGTTATAGATGAGGGCCTGCGTTTAGAGGAGTCTCAGGACGTGTCGTGGGTGCACCACCTTTGTGTGCTCATATAGTGTTCACCCATCATCTTCCTGGTGCCTTATAATCGTCTGGTTCCCCAGTTGATGTATTTCGGCCAGGATGTCATCCCAGTCCAGCTCCGGGCCCTGTTAACCTCTTGCTGTAGTGCATTTCCTTCATAGTTGTCCCATCTGCGGCGTTCCGCTAGCCATTTCCTCAAATTCGGGCCACCGGTGGCCTTCCAGGCTATTATTTGACATCTGGCATGTGTGATCGCCAGATCTGTGAATCTATTCAATGATTGCTTCTGTCTTCCTTTGTGAGAACCATCCCTAGTAGTAGGCATGCTCTGGGATTTTATCAGCCGTCCCATTGATGCTATCTCCACCACCTCAGTCTAGTAATTTTGTAAAGTTGGACAGTCCCACACCATATGCATAAATGCAGTATTGTTCTCGCTGCATCTAGGGCAGGTTGCACTCGCTTTGGGGTGCATTAGATTTGCTCATTTTGGTGTGTTGTATGCTTTGTGGAGGTAGTATTGGATTCGTTTAAAACTCGCATTGCGTGATACCTTTGGGGTGAGCGCCAATATTTCAGTCCAGTCTGTGTTGCTTATCTGGCCACCCAGGTCATGTTACTATTGTTCTCTTAGTGCCTCAGTTTAGCCTGTCCCTGCAGCGCCCTGTATATGAGTGACGTTGCATGTCTCGTTCCAGAAATCTCACATATGCACTGCAGGCCCTTGTGCATCTGAGGTTTTATGAACCCCACTCACCACCATTGTTGTGTGGTCATGGTTATTGCTCCATGGAACAGGAAATCGCTCGCTCAAGCTCCATATTGTTCCGTCCAGCAATTTTGCTCGTGTCCATTAAAGCTGAGTGGGTTGTGAAATGTTGTTGTTCTAAATATTGCATTGTGGTCCTAAAAAGATTGGAAAGCACTGCTCTAGTCTTCAATAGAGAGAACACGTCCCCCAGTCAATACCATAACTGGCATGTTGTTTTCTGTTCAGTAGGCACCTGCACATCTTACAGGTGTGGCGGAGCGACCAGGGCAGCCGACTCCGGAAACCCGGGGCTCATGGTTCGATCCACGTGCCGGGAGCAGATCAGCCCAGCACCATGTGACTGGGGCAATAGCTCGCTTAATCATAACGACGGCCCCCAGCGCCTTGACACCTTCGGGTAATTGTTTGCGGTTTACAAATACTGGACATGTAAGCCACATTCGAATTTCAGTTCATGAAATGTTTAATAGTATTTTGGTCCACAATAGTTTGGAAATACCATCAGGTCACATTGTCTGAAGCCCTCCAGCTGAGGGAGTACATCTGCTGCTTGGCCACCCATAGTGGTGGTCTCCTTGCTAAGTAGACTTATCTGACCAGTTACTGTACCGGCAGCTGGCTCCATCTTGATTACGAGCTCGTAAAAAGTATGAAATCTGAAGTTATTCCAGTCCTGCATCCTAAAGTCAAATTGAAGCTGAGTGGTAACCTCAGCACATGGCTAAGTCCCCAAGGTAGAAAAAGGGGAAGGTAAAAGAACGACAACACACAAGACACTTGTATCTCAAACCTAGAGGACCCCTCTAAAAGGCGAGTCAGCAGTATCACAGGCTGTGGAGGTTACCTAAAACATACCGTCTGGTTCCAGATCTCGAGTGCTGGTACATAACCACAATTAAGTCAGATATATGGAAATCATAATGTGCATCTTAGCTGTTCCTGGATGGACTAAACTGTGACTAGTTACCAACAGAGGAACTGAAAAGGGAGTCTGGTAAAGCCTTCAAAGTAAGAGATGTAGAAGGAATAGCACGGCAAGTTACAAACTGTATCAGATTACAAAAATGTGATAGTGAGGTAGGCAAAACAGGTGTGAACTGGGGACTGCACCTAGAGTCCATGCAACAGCTAAAGTTGCAAGACCCCAAGCTATATTTGACAGTGTAACTTATGGTGACTAAAAGTAAACGAGTGGCACATGAGTGATTTCTGTCTAAGACCTGTCTTCTCCTGTACCCCAGGCTAGCCGCCTCTGTCCGCCTGCCACTTTCTCCAGTCCTGCCTTGTCTAGTGCTCTGTAATGCCTGTGTATGTTCTTGTATTCATGTGTCCGACATGCCTTGTTCTTGGTAATCGTCTGTGTGCCTAGAGTGTTTCCCGTATCTTCCTAAATATATTCATAAGCCTAGGCACTGTGTATCTGGGGTCACTGATGGGAAATAAAATATCTGTATAGAGTAGGATCCTGTTCTTGTTCTCTTTGGCCCATAGGAAATCCTTTAACAGGGAAAACATCCCTGATCCAGGAGGTCCAGAGGCTGAATATGCCAGCGAGAAGCATGAGGAAAAAAGGCTAGCCTTGTCTCATCCCCCAACCCAACCTTTAATGTATGTGGCAATATATGTTTGACCCACAGGGATCCAGTAGTTTCTCCACGAGTGCCACCCAGGGCCAGAATTCCATCCCAAATACTGGCCTCTGCAGAACCACAACTTGTGTGCTCTTGCGGCAGCCTATACATTCATGCTGCCTCAGAGCTACTTTGCCTCTCTCACCCCTACCTGCAACAGTGGGCTGAACTATGGTGGAGAGCTGAGCTGGAAGCCAAATGCTAACCGGAAAATGCTCCATTGGCTTCACCCACTACAATTGGAGAGCCCAGGAGTTTGCTGTTTCCTTTGGCTATAGGGACTGTCCAAATGTGAGAGATTGGCGCAAGCAGCAGTGGGGAATTGAGGGTGAAGAGGAATAGAGTCTGGCAAGTGTTGAGAAGGGGAGGTGTGGAGCAGGTGGTTCCCTGGATGGGGGGGGGCCCTCTTAAGTCTCAACCCTTCTCCTCTACATGTTGATCTGCTGATATAGTGCCCACTCCCCCTATTATTAAAATATTGTCTCCTACTTTAGATGGTTCCACCTGATGTTTGCCTCAAACTTTATGCTTCATGCATAGTTTATCAGGAAATGTTAACCGCAAGTCACAGGCGGAGCCCGCCTATTGCTGTGCATTGTTACACACCACTACATTCACCCTGCTTACCAAGCACCAAGAGGACCCAGGAGTGACGCTTGCAGTAGTAGATGTTCCTTACAAAAATCAAGGATCTTGGTGCAATCAATATTGCCAATGACTGCACAGACCAAGAGAAAGCAGTCTTTTGAGTGTGTGTGTGGGGTAGGGGTGGGGGGATGGCGAGAGAGGGCAGGCCTTTTAGACCAAAAAGTGCTGAAATAGGGTTTCTGGTTTGGGAAAATAGAGAGAGGGGGTGAGGGACACCCATATCAGAGGGCCTTATGTACTGTTCATCGTCTCATAACCCCACACTATTCTGGTCCGTGCCGTTCTATCTTCCCTAGCTTACTTCTAACGCTATTCTAGCAAAGGTCACTTGAAAAACTTTGGCTTTCTTCACCCTTTTAAATTGCGTTTTTAATACCCAAGTATAGGAGAGAATCAAACTCAATGCTTATTGTGGCACACAGTTTTAAGTTTGCCCTTATCCAAAAACTGTTTGCTTGCCTATTTTGTTTTGTCATATTGACAGTTTTAATATGGTGGTGTAATTTCTTCAGATTCTTAATTGTTTGTTTTTATTCACACTCCATTTTATTCTCCTTAACATATCCACACCTTTCAGTATCCCAATATGGCGAATGAATATGGTGTTTGACTTATGGAATGAGAGTGCTTAAAGTGTTCTGTTATTAGCTGAGCAATTGATCAGATTTTCTGACCTGATTCTGCTCTACAGCAACAACTTCCTGGAATCTTCTCTGGTTTCAGATCTCCTGACACATGATATTCAAAGTGTGTTTGGTTACTTCTTGCATGATCTCAAGTTTGGAAGGATTCCTCGATAACCATGATAAGCATATGATGTGCTTGTATGACCATCTTCTTTCATTGCTGCAATTTCTTACGGACTCCTTATTTTTAACGATGTTACATTAAATAGTTCCATCTAGAGTTATACTGCATGTTCGTCTAGTTGCTAAATGCATTGAGCATGTTTTCTTTTTTAAATACTTTGGTTTGTATTAATGTTTGTTAAACCTGATCCTCATAATGTTTTGTGCTACATCTCTTTTGTCTGCTTTCTGTTTTTAGGAGTATCTTTAGCTCAGGATCGTGGGAAACTTGAAGCAAAAATTGAGGTATTAACTGCTGAAGTCGAGAGCTTGAAAAAACAAAATGAACGCGAAAATGATGCTTTGAGAATTAAAGCAAAGGTTGTTGAAGACCAGACAGAGACCATTAGAAAACTAAAGGAGGTAAGCTATGGTTCTTTGTTTTTTCAGTTTCAGTAAAGAATGCAATACTTTACCGTGGACCTCACTAAAGTGAATTTATGGATTACCGGGTTGTTGCATTCTTAAATTAGTGCGCGCCACAGTCTTATAAAGTATTTGTGCCTCGCATAAAATCTTGCTATTGAGAATGGATGTTCTTTTTGTTACTGTGACTTAAAACACCTAATGTTTTAAGTGTGAAGTAGGCTACTGTTTTCTATCAGAAATAGAGATAAAATATTAAGGTGTATCGTTTTAAAGCAAGATGGATCTGTGCCTCATTTGCCACCTAGGCCTTTACACTTTCTAATTCAAAAGAATAAAAAAAATATTCTATAGCCTACCTTCATTTAAAGAATAATTGTGGTGCATGTCCCTTCAAATGACTGCTCTATTTACATTCCCTGCTCGGTGTTGTGGGAATACACTGCACTTGAAGTGTGATGTTATTCATCCTCCCTGGACTCTATGGCCCTCTGTAATTGAAGACAACAGTACTCCGTGGTGGGAATGGGAATCGGAAAAAGAAACTAGCTGAAGTAAAGAGGTCATCCTTTGTCTCTGCAGTGAGTAGCGCCTGCTAATTTGAGAAGATTCCAGAATTTCTCGCCACTGCTGCCATATTCTATGCAAATGACTGACTGAGTTGCTATCTGTCTTCGGCAAACCCCACCTCTGTCAGAAATAGTTAAAGAATAAATGTGAGGAGACACATTTGATTGGGAACTCCTTCCAGGCCCTAAATAGGAGGGGCTATCGCCTTGCCGCTCACTCTGGTTTTACTTCTGGCTCTAGGGGAGTGGGCATTCTGGTTAGGGCCTCTCTCCCATTGGAAGTGGACGAGGTGCTTCACGATGATAGGGGGCGATATGTGGCGCTGGTGGGGAGATGGGAGGGCAGGACTGTGTAACCCCGGAGGTACATACACAGCCACGAGAGACAAACGGCTACGTTTGCTGATTTGGGGCGCTTGGTCCTGGGACTCCCTGGGGGGGTTTTGGTGTTGGGTGGTGATTTTAATGCCGTTGTCTCCGGATTGGAGGATCGCCACCCTCCCAGGGATCTCCCTAGGGCTCAGGCCTGGTTGGGTGGGTTTTTGGACACTTTGGGACTGGTAGATTGCTGGAGATTGATGCATCCGGGACAGGCGCAATACACCTTTCACTCGGGGGCCCATGGGAGTCTCTCGAGACTTGACTATATGCTTATGCCGGCGACCCAAGCTGGAATGATTGGGGAGGTGCGTCATTTAGCCCGAGGTATCTCTGACCATTCCCCTCTGTGGTTGCAGCTGAGGGTAGTCTCTGGGGCAGAGGGGAGAGTGGCACCCATTAACACCTGGTATCTTCGTAACCCTAAGATCCGCGCAGAGTTGGTCAAGTCCACTGATCACTACTTTACTGATAACGTGGGGTCGGTGTCGTCGGCCGTCTCCCTATGGGAGGCTTATAAGGTAGTGGTCAGGGGGCAGGCCTTATCCCTTATCTCCCATACTAAGAAGTGCGAGAGAGCGGAGGTGGTCCGCCTGGAAGCGGAAATAGCTGTAATGGAGGAGGACTTGGAGAGTGGGGTTACTGAGGAGAAATTGCATGTTCTCAGCCTCAAACAGTCAGATTACAGAGCGTTAGTTACGGACGCGGCTACAGAGATGAGTAGAGAGCAGCAAGGGCGGTTGTATGATGTGGGGGATAAGGCCGGAAAACTGATCGCTTGGTTGGATAGGAAGGAGAGAGCTAGCAGGGTGGTGCCCGTTGTGGAGAGGAGTGATGGAGTGCGTGTGACTGACCCGGTTGAGATCGTTGACTGCTTCGCAGCTCATTTCTGCGGAGTATACTCTCCGGTCTCGTTGCGATCGGAGGAGGATTCCCATAGCCTGCTTAGAGACATCACATTGCCAACCCTATCGGAGGCAGACGCGGTGTTGATGGAGGCGAAGTTGTCGTCAGATGAGATCGCTTTGGCCACTCGTTCGATTGCTTCGGGTAAAGCGGTGGGTCCCAATGGTCTTCCCATCTAACTCTACAAGTTGCGTCCCGATAAGATAGCACCATATCTTCGAGACATGTTTTTGGCGGCCCGTGCGGCGGGCTTCCTTCCCCCTGACCAACGCCTCGCCAGCATAGTTGTGATACACAAAGAGGGGAAGCCGCGAGATCGCTGCGCCTCCTATAGGCCCATTTCTCTGTTGAACGCAGAACCCAAAATTCTGGCTAAAGTGTTGGCTGGTTCGGGTCGTGGGCGACTTGATTCATCAGGATCAGTCTGGTTTTATACCCCATCGGAATACCGCTCTAAATCTGAGGCGGTTACACGGCGTGCTTGCTAGAGCGGAATTCATACGTGAGCCGGCCATCTTGGCATCTTTGGATGCTACTATGGCATTCGACACTTTGGAGTGACCATATATTTGGGCCGTGTTGGCGAAATTTGGGTTCGGCCCGGAGTTTATTGGTTGGGTAAAATTATTATACGCTGACCCACTGGCTCAGGTGGTAGTGAATGGTAGGGTGTCGGCTCCCTTCGCACTGGGGAGAGGTACGCGGCAGGGGTGTCCGCTATCACCCCTTCTCTTTGCACTTTCGTTGGAGCCTCTCGCCGCCTGGTTGCGTTGGGAGCCGTCGTTGCGAGGCATTAGATGGACGCCGGAATTCGAAGACCGTGTCTCCCTTTACGCGGATGATAACCTTCTGTATCTCACGTCTCCCCGGCAGTCGCTAATTGTATTGGTGGACGTGCTGAATTCTTTTGGCCGCAACTCTGGCCTGGTCATCAACTGGGCCAAGTCGTGCGTCTACGCTCTCTCGGGGGATGCCCCCCTGCTGCCACGGGGTTGCCCAGCTCAGATTGTTACCCTGGGGTTTAAATATTTGGGAATCTTTATCTCACTGGACCCCGCGGTTCGCTATGAGCGAAACCGTCTACCTCCCCTCCAGCGATTGAAGGCCGACGTAGCGAGATGGCGACGAATTCCGCTCTCGCCGCTTGGACGGGCGGCATTGTTTAAAATGATGTCGCTGCCTCGTTTCTTGTATGCCTTGCAAAATACTCTTGATGTCGTGCCGGCCCGTTGTTTCCGGGAGGTGGAGGGTCTTCAGCGCCAACTGTTTTGGGACGGGCGGCCGCGGATTGCTCTCGCCAAGTTGACGCTCCCTTGGTATGATGGGGGGTCGCCCTCCCCGATATTAAACGATACTATTGGGCGTCTCAGTTGGCGGCGGTGAACCACGGGATGTATGGTCCTGCCTTAAGCCCGGCCTTTGAGATGGATAAACTCCTGCTTCCGGGTGGAGACTATAATAGGGCGCTGTACTCGGTGACCCAGGACACGCGGTTGACGGGACCTACGCGGGTGGCGGTGCACGTGTGGCACGCGGCGAATGCTGCGATGGGGTGGAGGGATCGCTTGACTCGGGCGACGCCGTTTTATGCTTCTGGGCGGTTGGGCTGTTTGTGGAGATCGAAAGGCTTTGAGAAATGGGATATGATTGGTATATGTAAGGTGGGTGATCTGTGGGCGAAGGGAGCTTTCAAAACGTTCGAAATGCTTAAAATTGAATATAAATTCAACGATAGAGAGTACTTCCGGTACGCTCAAGTCTACCATGCACTTTGTTCGGTCTTTCCGGATGCTACTGCTATCCCCGAGTATTCCCCACTGGAGGATAGAGTGTTGGATGGCTATGTGCTCGACAGCACTATTTCCCTGATTTATAAGAAACTCATTAACGATCGTGCGGACTTGCTGCTCCGTTTGAGGGAGGCGTGGACGGGCGATGGCTTGGAATTGGATGATGAGGACTGGGTATCGGCGGTGGCCTCCCCGAAAGAGGTGGCGATCCCGGCCCGCCTACGGTTTGTACAGCTGAAGATCCTCCATAGAGTGTATGTCACAGGGCCCGGTTTGCTGCGTATGGGTTATTCGATGGATGGATTGTGTAAGCGTGGATGTGGCCTGCCGGGCACGTTTCGTCATATCTTGTGGGAATGTTCGGAGGTTGTGCGATTCTGGAACGGTATCCACACCGTAATGGAGGGGGTCACGCATGTGGCCCTGTTGCCAAAGGCTAGGAGGTGTTTGTTGAATGTCTGGGAACCGAATGATTGTAATGCGGCACAGACGCAGTGGGTGACCTTGGGGTACATGGTGGCTAAGCGTAACATTGCACAGCTATGGGGCTCCCCGAGGCCGCCCACGATTGACGTATGGAAGGAGAATATGGACTGGTGTATGTTTAGGGAAAAGACGGCGTATGTGGCGAGAGGTAAGCCAGGGAAATGGACTAGGGTATGGGGTCCGTGGAATCTATATCGGGGACGTATCTGCACCCCGCCTCTGCCATTAGAGGTCGATATTGCTCTGACCCCCTAGCCGCGCGTTCCGCGGGAGGGCTTGAGGTGTGCTCCATGCTTTGTTTTCCCATTGCCCCCCTCTACAGCTTCCGGACAGGAACTGCTTTGGACACTCTATGTTGTCCCCCGTCCCGGGAAGAGCACGCTGCTACTTCGGACTCTCATTGCCTTGAGTGTGTTTTATATTTAATACAAAATGAAACTGTTGTTTTCAATTGCCCCTGGCCTATGGCCACGGCCTGTTATAGGTGCTTACGAACTGCTGGGCGCCTTGCCTCTGGTTCGACGGATTGTGTGGCGTTACATTGCGGGCCCTCGGGCTCTATATCGGCCGGCCCTGGTGGTTGTAGGCCCTTGTTTGTATTTTATTGTGTGCTAACGGTTTCGAATAAACATTTTTTAAAAAGAATAAATGTGTATGGATGTTGAACGAAAACAAAAGTTTTTCTGCAAAGAATTCCTACCGATCAGCCAGTTTAGTACGTCCCCAAAACTGCTACATCATGTACTTTAAAATTCACCTTTCTTCAAAGGGTTGCAATCCCTGTCATGTGAAAGGTAATATTTGTTTGTAGCACGTGTGGCTGTAGAAACACATGCTCTGCATACTCCTGCCATCTAGTGTTGGACTTGGATGTTTGAAAGTTTTTTTTTCTTCTTCAAAGAAGCTTTCGAGGCATGAGATGGACTGTGACACCTCCCTTAGATCACAGCACGCATGGGCACCAAATCCATTTTTGATTTTTTTTTCTCCCTACTGCGGGTTCAAACCTACACTGAGAGGGCTCCTAGACTGCCCTATTCTTCGGGCCCACACAGTTTAAGTTCAACACTGAAGATTCAAAAGAAAAAGTCTATGTCTTGACTCCACGTCGCACCTCTACTCACCTCTACTCTGCCGGATGCCTTCAGAAGACCCTCAACTACTATTCAACACCCCAGAGTCCGGGGACCTCCCCGTGCTATTCGGGTTTCATAAGTCCTTCCTCGATGACCAGCACTAGAGAATGCGATCCAGAAGGGGGTGGTAGAACGAATAGCCTTCCAACACTGCCTGAGATGCAACTCTAAGTGTCTATGGTGAGATCATCACTACTTCTGCAATCTCTGCCTCTTCCCCAATCAAAATGACACCTCCTGCAAGATCTATCTCGCATTCTGCTATGAAAAGACCTTGAGGTACCACAGAGAGAGGTGCTGGGCACCCCACAAAATACGCCAGCAACATTCATCTGAAACTCTGGACATCATCAGAGAAGAGGCTCTCTTTGGTGTCGAATAAGACCGGTCAGTCTGGAGTCCCAGCTGCTAAGCCAACACCCATATCCTCAAGCGAGTTAGAGCATGAGTAGGAAGAGGACATCCAACCGGCCCAAAGATTGCTGACCCTCAAAATAAGAAGACACACAGGCTCATAGCACCCATGCCTGCCTCTGAGAGCCATGTGAACAACCCGAGGGTACACAAGAAATCCCACACCAAGGTCAAGCCCCGAGCATTGACAAAAACGAATTCTAGGACCTCTGCCGCCTTCGACTTTGACAGTGAGAGAATTCTTTGGAGTCAAATAAGCCTCCTCTTAAGGGTGTCAGCCCTCACCAGCTATGGAGCCTCTCGCAACCCAAGGGCAACAATCGCCCTAACTCACACCAGAAGTCTACGCCAAAGGCACCACTGATGCTGACACCCAAAATCCTGTCCACGCAGAAAGCTTCACTGACAGCCAAATCGGAAGAGTCAGAGGCACCGACAGTGCAGAAACTACAGAGGGAACTTGACGCCAGGAAGAAGTGTTCTTCATACATTCCATCCCGACTGCTAAGTCTATGGGTGCCTTGCAGTCTTCAGCTGCAAGAGGCACTTTTCGTTTACAGCAGCCCAGGAGAAGAGCTAAGACCAAACGAGCCTCAGTCTTATCAAAGACCGCATCATACACTTCACTACCAAGCGGTCAGGGGTAACATTAGGGGTGCATACAGGAGAAACAACAAGCGAAATGGCAGGGTGGCCCTGAGAAAGGAACTTCCTCCTCTAAACTTCGACTCTCCCTTCCTCCCCCCTCAATCACATGACATCTGTTGTGGTAGAATACAAGATTTCCTCTGTTGCTGGTAAAAAAATAACATATGACCAGTGGGTTTTAGCTATGGCCCACCACAGCTACTGTGTAATGCTTCTCACATATCCTCTCAGCATTCCACGCTGCAGACATGTCCTTAGCCAAGGCCATCTCTGGCTCGTTGAGAAAGTGGTACAGGTGCACTTCAAAAAAGGGGTAATAGGCTGCCTTAGCACCAACAAGGTAAATGAGTTTGCACTCTTTATTAGGTCATTCGCAAAATGAAGTACTCCCTCAGGCCCATATAAGACCTTGGGCCTCTCAATAAATACATCTTGTCGGAACAATTCCATATGATAACCTGCAGGACGTCCTCTCTCTCTGCCCCCAAAAGGTGACTACAAGACGACACTCAAAGACACATATTCCCAAAAACCCACTCACTGCACCCACTGCTGGTATCTTCGCTTTGTGGTAAGTGGACATCACTACCAGTACAAAGTAATCTCTTTCAGGATCACCATGGCTCCAAGGGTGTTCACAAAGTGGTTAGTGGCCGTCCATCTGTTGAGGGGAGGCGCACTCAAACATTCCCCTTTCGCGACAATTGGCTGATCAATAGTGGGGGCAGGTAGCAGTGCTTAGCTCCCAGTCAAGCAGCAAATTGCCTGCTCCACATCTTGTGATTCACCATAATTGCCACCAAGTCCCATCACCACCCTCAATAGATCCAACCCTTCCTGCGATTTGTGTTGAGTGCAGTTACAGGCAAAGCCTACCCCAACAACCAAAGGGTAGCAGCATTCAGAAGCTGCGGCCTCTGTCTCAACCTAATTGCCTTATCAAATTCCGAACATTGAAGTATTTTTTTAGAAATCATTGCCTCCTGCATTCCAGTCATACAGCACACTAGTCTTCACATGCACCTTTACAGGAGTGCCTTGCGAGATAATTGTCAGAAGTGTAAGGTCACTGGAAGATATCGTGAAGATTAAGACCAGTACTCGCTACTTTCTGCAGTGGTGGAACAGCAACATGTTGCAGGGCTGGTCTTTCTCAGACCCACTTCCGCAGGTGAACATCAACACCAATGCCTCTCACATTCTGGGGATGGTATCTCAATGCCATGACTGTGCAGGGAGTGTCGGCCCTCCACACTGAGGCTTGGTATATCAGTTACCTTAAACTACAGGACATACTCTTCGTCCTCAAAGCCTTCTTCGAGATTGTTAGGGGGAAAGTAGTCGTCATCAAAACACACAACAAGAGAGCTATGTATTACTTGCTGAAACGGGGGCATGCACTCCCTCAGTACTAGTGCAGAAGATTAACATTGGGCGATCTGCCACAACATCCAACTTACATTGGAGCATCTTCCGAGGATGGACAACGAGTTGCAGATCTACTCATCCATTAATCCACTAGTGGGAACTCCACCCGCAAGCCCTACATGGGTCCTACCAGCATTGGGTCACCCAACAAATAGACCTAGTCGCCTCGTCCCAAAAATGCAAAATGCTCAAACTTTGCCTGCAGATACCCACATCCACGATCCATAGGCAATCTACTATTGAGGAACTTGTCAAGGGGCTTTGCTATCCTTTTCTTCCTCTCCTCCTGTAAATGTCGAGGAAGATAAGACAAGTGGCTATGACCCTCGTTCTGATGGCCCTGACCTTGACCACGTAATTACAAGGAGTGCGTAGTTCCTTTTGAGATGGAGAAAAAAAGCAACAGGTCGGCAGGGGACTAACAAGCAGATCAGGTGGGGATCTGATTGCTCCGAATAAGAGCCCTCACTCATCTAGATGGGTGTAATGCTTCATTATCGGGCTGTTCCACATTAGGCAGGTGCTGCAATGCCCAACGGGCCCCTCGTGGGCTCTCTTTGCTTGAGGTCTTTGAAAATAAGACACCATAGTGAAGTGTAGGTGCTCTATGTGTAGATTGGTGTGAAGACATTGTTAAAAACAGCGAAGAGGTAGCAAAGGGAGATTTAATGAGTAAAAACAGTGGGTGGCTGAATATAGGCGCAATTTTCCAAAACAAATCATAAAGTGGTGTGTATATATAGATTGATATGCTTCTTACTAGAGTTGTCGCTTTCGATCAGGGCAATTCTTCAGGACCAATAGAACTAATCTACGGATCACTCGAAAAGTGAGCGTGATAATTGTACAAAAATACCCAATCCCATAAAATAATGAAGCTGCCCTCAAAATATAGGGTATACCTGCAGGTATTTAAAAACCGAGAAAGAGAAACGGAGGCGGGGGAGGAGAGTTAGTAAAAACAAATCAAGGTATTCATACTGTCATACCCATGTTGAAAATGATGATGCATTAGGCAATCATGATTCAATTCATGCGAAAAGCAATATCACACCTGTCAGTGAATGTGCAAGGTGGCAAGACAAACTTCCACACAAGTGTGTGGCACACTGGTGAAGTAATGCACTATATTTCGCTCAGAGCACAATTGAATAATCCTCATTGGAGCAGGTTGAAATATCTATGGCTACCGCAGTGCCGGTCTAGCTAACCCAAATTAGGTAAGCTACTGGCCCCATAAGTGATGGCATAGTCTGCACTAGCTGCAGAGTGAAAACTGTAAAGGAGGTAGAAATTAGACCTTCCCTCCATCACTAGACATAGCCCATGTGGCTCATATGACATCTGTGATCTCACTGAACCTTCTAAAGAAATAATTCTTTACTACACACACACCTGGCTATTAAAAAAACCCACACTAACTGCAATACTAAAAAATGCATATACATGATCACATGTCCATGTGCCAAAAGATATATTGACATGACCACAAGACCTGTCAAAGTGAGAATCACAAAACAATGGAGTGGCACCTGATATTAAAAAAAGAATCACAAAAATGAGCACACACTTCATTAGCCATAATCGCACTCCAGATGATGTTCACTGCACTATTTTGGGATCACACCTAAACATGAATAAACTGACGTTGTTCCAGAGGGAACAAAAGGGTATTTTTTACTTGGCAACACACCTAAGACTGGTTTGAACAATGACATTCCTTGGTGTGTGATGAAGAACTAATTCCTCCACCTATGGGACTCTCAGTAATGATACTTGGCCATCCCCGGTCCTTATGTACTTATAATGACACACATGACTGCCTGTGCTACTGTGTTTTGTGAGCTGTGGAGTTGATAACAATCATGACTTTCCCTTCCTTGACAGGCGATGCACCACAAGATAAGTAATATTCCTTGACATCACCATCACAGTTTTGCATATTAAACTTGCATTACCTTTTTCCACAAGAGATCACATAGTGTCTTCCCAACTACGTCTCACTGGGACTCAACGTTTATAGTTACCGTACCAGGATTCACTTGTAATCTATAACCTAAGTTACTGGCTAACCAGACTCTCAAGGTCATTTTGATCGACCAGTCTGCCCCAAAATGACCGGTTTGACACCAGTACGGGTCAGCCTCCCATGCTTAATTATCCTTGTGCACAGATGTGCCTCACCTGTGAGGAATCACTGCAAACGAGTCCATTACAGATACCGCCCTCTCTTCCCCTTCATTACTTCCAGGTTGGCAGAGAGGGGTAGGTTGCCATTTATCGAGCTCACTGGACACCGTAAGTACTCTGTAGTTATTTTCTCTTTGCTTAGCTATGATTGTAAAAGGGGTCTAATTCTCTGCCTCCTTTACAATTTTCACTCCACAACTATCGCAGACTCTGCCATCACGTATGGGGCCGTTAGATTGCCAAATTTGGGCAAGCTTGACCACCACTGCAGAAGCCATAGCTATTTAAACCTAATCCAATGAGGATTATTCAAGTGTGCTCTGTGAGAAATGTAATGCGTTACTTCACCAGTGTGCCACCTCCTTATGTGAACGTTTGTTTGTCTTGCCACCTTGAACATTCACTGACAGGCTTGATTTCACATTTGGAATTAATTGAATCCTGATTGCCTAATACATCATCATTTTCAATTTGGGTGAATACCTTGATTTTGTTTTTATTAGCTCTACTCTCTCTTCCTTTGTTTCTCTTTCTCTAGGTCGGTTTTTAAATACCCACAGGTATACTCTACATTTTGAGGGCAACTTCCTTATTTCATGTGATTGGGTATTTTTGTACAGTTATGACACGAACTTCTCCAATCATCTGTAGATTAGGTTTATTGGTCCTGAAGTATTTCCCTAATCGATACCGACAACTCTGGCAAGAAACATGTTGACCTATATATACACACCACCTTTTGAGCTGTTTTGGATCATTTCTCCCATATTCAGCCACCCACTGTTTTCACTCATAACAAAACGACCTAAACATTAAAACTCCCTTTGGTACCTCTTACCTATTTTTAGCAATCACTTCACACCAATCTGCACATAAAGCACCTTTACTTCACTACAGAATCTTATTTTATAAGACCTCTGGCAAAGAGCCCCCTTGAGAGGCTTGTTGGGCATTGCAGCATTGACCCGAGGAGCTGCCCGATGATGAAGCATGACACCCGTCTGGGTGTGTGAGGGCTCTTTCTTCTGAGCAATCAGATCCCCCATCGATCTGCTTGCTTAGTCCCCTGCCAAACTGTTGCTTCATTTTCTCGCTCAAAACCAACTGCATACTCCTTGAGATTATGTGTACCTAGAAGTGCTGCCAATCGTTCTGTGTTCAGGTCTGACTTTGACAAGTCAACCCTGTTACTCCATGCTTATGGAAATTTCCATCAGACTGCACAAGAAGTTTCCGTTCAGGCCGGAACTTCTCATCCAGAAACAAGACCAGATCAGACACCCATACCCAAGGTAGAACAACCTAGTGATCTGCCACATTAGGTCCTAGTGTTTGGATACCTGAACTTCCCTCAGGAATGGATGACCATCCTGCGAGCGGTGAGTAGGCCCACCACACCAGCCTGAAAAAAGTTTATCCATTACTATCTTTCCAAAAATCAAAACCCCCTTATGGTTAAGGTCCAGGGCATCGTCTGCCATCTTTTAGATCTGCAAAAATCACAACTTGCCTACACATCAATATGCCTACACATTGCTGCTGTAGTAACTTAATCTCAAAATGGGGCACATATATCCCTCTTTATCCCAGGAGGCAAGACTTTCATGGAGGGCCTCAAAAGAGCCATACCTCCTGGAATACTGCCCACCCCTATATGGAACCTCATTATAGTCCTTACGAGGCTCAAGGGGCCACTTTTTGAATGTTTACACTCTTTCCCCTAATAGTTCTTTTCCTAGAAGGTTGCCTCCTTAGTTGCTTTAAGTTTACTCAGAGTAATTTGCAAGCTGCAAACACTCTCTATACAAGAGTCGTTCATACAGGTTCATAAAGATAGTATTTTTCTCAGAAGCATTCCCAAGTTCCTCTCAAAGATGCTTTCACAGAGCTCCCCGTCTTCTTTCCCCAACCAGATTCAGTACTTAAAAGAACTTTGGACACGCTATATTTCAAAAGAACTATTATGTACTACATTGACAGGACCAAGCCTTTTTCTCAAGTCTGACCAACTTTCTCACAAAACCTTTTAAAGGTCATCTCATTTCTAGGGCAGAAATAGCAAGGTGGATAGTCGGATGTATCCAAACTTCCTACCAGACAGCTAAGACAGTCTTGCCTGTACCCCCCCAGGCCACTTTCTATGCGCAAGAAATTGGCAACCAGGGCTTTTTAGGGAAACATTCCCCTAACCTACATAACATAAAGGGCAACCTGATCAACACCACACATTTTTGCAAAACACTATTATGTTGACATTTATTCCAACTGAATCCTATGGTTTGCCAGGCAGTTTGAAGGACCTTGTTTCATTTGCATCATTTACTTACTAGCCACTGCTTATTGAGTGTGCTGCTTTACACTCTGTGCAGAGCTTGTGTATCAACAGCCACACAGGCTACAAATTGAAAATGTTACTAACCCTCTTAGTATCTGTTCATAGCACGTAGTGCTGTAGATTCACATGCACCCACCCTCTGACCCCAGAAGCTTGTGATGGTTACAGATTTCTCCCTTTATTAGGCAGTCCATACTTCACACTTGTCGCACTCAACACAGTTTTTTGCACCGGCTCTGAGAATGTATAAAATCTAGTCAGCGCCCATGTATATTGTGGACTAAGGGAGGAGTCGCGGCATATCTTGTTACTTTAATAGAAGGCAGGAGTATGCAGAGCAACTTCAAAAATAAATATTCATTATAACTCTCCATTACACACTGTTTGAGGGCAATTCCGCGGCCCTTATGCAGCAGTTTACAGGGCAATACTAGTAAACCTAAGCACCCTCTTGTGTAACCCCTAGTCCCCTCAAATGTCAGAAAAGTAATTTTAATTACTTTTAACATTAGTTAATTTATGATGAAAGATATTTTTTCCTACTTCATGTTGAATCTTATTTACTGCTTCCATAAAATACTGAAGTCATTCAATTGAAGTCATACCTTACATGTGTTATGAACGAAAAAAATTAAATAATGAAGGTGCTAGGCAACAGGTATTACTTCTGCAAAGAGGCATGGTACTTAGTTTGATGTAGTGTCTTAAATTGCTACAGCAAAGCACATTTAACAGAAACAGAACTAACATGTCTCAAATAACACAATCTTGGGTTATCTCCCAGTGTTGACATGAACATAGAATTAAACAAAAATAAATCAATTTATTGATTTGTTGTAAATCTCTTCAATAGATTTTGAGATTTTTGTATAACAGAATTACGTTGAACGTATTGTACTGGCGCTATATTGTAAAGAGTTGTTCTTTTGTGTATTTTAAGTGTTTCCATAGTTTAATCAATTCATATCTGCACAGAATGAAGAGGTAATTTAAAAAGAAAACATAATCTGAACAAGTAAGCATTTTTTCCCTGTTGGGAATTTGGGCCTTTTAAATAAATTAATTCAGTTTAACTCCTCCTAATATCGATTCAGATAGTCAAGAAAGATAATATATTTGCTATTCTCTTTTTTCTTAGTTTACATTTTCTATCTTGTTGTCTTATGCCCAAGGCTATATGATCAATAACACATTTTTTTTAAATCGTTAACATTTTGTTGTGTATATTTTGTTTCTTGAAAACAATAATAGCACTTAAATGATAACCCATTCTTAAGGACAAAGAATGAACTGTGCTTCCTACATACATTTTTTAGCATGAACATTCGATCACATAAACCATATAGATAAATAACTTAAACAATTGTTGCAGTAGTGATCTTAAACTTTTTTTTTTTCCATTGAGAAATACTAGGCTTACCTGACTCAGATTTATAGTTTCATATTCTCTTTCCATATGATAAAAATATCATCAGTGAGTCAGGTGAACATTTGATCCATGTACCTATGATTGGTTGGTTACCGTGCGTTGTCAATTTATTTTACTACCCCCTTATGAGATGCATACAATGGAGGTGATGTGCTGCTATAATAGTTTTGCGAGAGTAACTTTGATCATTGATAACATCTCAGGGTTCACAGTGCAGCTTGATTACTTTATTTCTACAAAATGCTTGACCGCTTTTGGTCCACCACAATGTTTAATTGAAGTAAACAGGCAGACACATTTAAAGAGACTAATCAGGAGTCATGTTTCCAGTTGATACCACTCATTTTCTTCAGAGAATGTATGATATCTCATAAGTATGAGGAAAGGTAAAGCACTAATAGTGAACGAAAATGATCAATGCAGGTGTAGATATTTATAGTTACGTTTTCAATACCAGAGATTAATGACCTCTCTATGGTGTTCTGTGTGGCTTTTGGATATTGGGGAGGGTATTCAAATCTGCCACCATAATATTCCCTAATGTCTTACGTTTATAAACATTACAATAGTTAAAACCTCCTTGGCCTAGTTCACAATGCCTAAATAGCCACTTGTAACTGCCCTCTTGATTGTCAAGTTGAGATGTTGTACTAGATGCTTCAAAATAATTTTTGCTTAAGGTGGAATTTATATTGAGAATGCAAATCTTAGGCCTCAGTTAAGAGTGTCTCTGTAATATATAATCCTTGTGCAAAGACTTGTTTGCACAGACATTGTAATTACAAGTAGTCTGGTGTTCATCTCATCTGGTAATTACCAGGGGCCAGATGTACGACCATTCCATTTTGCGGGTCACAAATTGCAAATCACAAAATGGAATGTACTAATGATTCTCAGACACATTTAGCAATTCCCAATGGTGTCGCAAATGACCTGCCTAATAAATATTAATGAAGCAGGTCGCAATTTGCAACCCATTTGGGAATTGGAAGCACTCACTGGGCTGGTGGCCTGCTAAGGTGAGCAGACCACCATGTCTGCGACTGCTTTATAAATAAAGCATTTTTTTCTTTTTTAAATGCATCCCGCTTTCCCTAAAGGAAAACGGGATGCATTTAAAAAAGAAATATTACGAGTAGGTAGTAGTCCTTGCCCTTAAAAAACGTTTTCACTGCCAGTCACAAAGGGGAAGGGGTCCCTTGGGGACTCCTTCCTGTTTGCGACTGGCTCACGACCTACTTGAATTAGGTGGTAAACTGTGATTGTATTGCGACCGCATTTGCATTCATGGCCTTGTTACTCGCTATTAACAAGGGGCGCTTTTGGCATGCTACTTCCCAATAGCCACTCGCCAACACTATTTTGCGAGTCGGTAATAGGTTACCGACTCGTAAAATAGGGTTTGTTGATGCTACAACCCTTTTTAGCAGTCGTAAACGGCCTGATTTTCAGTTTGTAACTGCTAAAAACGATCGTACACGTAGCCCTAGATGTGCTAAGGATCAGGTCTATGAATTTTTCTCTCAGTAAATATTGGCCCGGCAATCATGCCAGAATTTAGGTGGAGAAATAGCTCGGTAAATACCAAAATTCACAGATTTTGGTGTGGAGAGCTTACTTGTAATTGATGATGTTTATTGCCCCAATAAATCATGATTCCGAAGATATTAGTATTTATCAGTAGCACAAAATATAATCTGCTCCTCTGCAGGACTTGCATTTGAGTCTGTTGTTAAAACAGTCACTTACAAGTACTTGTTTTCATAGATTTCAATACATATTAGGCTTGTCAATTTTGCTTCCATATTGCTGTTGATAGACCATTCTCAATATTTAGATCTGGAATAACGTCTAAATATGAAATCTTCAAAGCAAATTAGCCAATTGTTTTATCTTGACATGTCAAATTACTGGATTTAGGGAATTGAGAATTCAATGCCCCCATGTCTTTGGATTTTAAAGATTTGCTTTCATTTGAGTTTGCAAGTGAATTCAACAACTGTACTCTAACGTCTACTAAGTCACTTTCTCATGATGGTTCGAAACATAAAAAGTATGTAAAATATTTTCTAAGACAGCTTTCCTTTAGATATATTCACCACTATAGGTCTAACAATTGAGCCTATCTCTGTCCTCTTTCCATACTTCTTTCTATTTCTTTTCTTGCCTCTTCTGCTCCTCATCTTTTTTTCTTTCTTTTTTGAAATTTTGCAAAAACATCCTGCTCCTTGTCTGCCCTCTCCTCTTCTTGTATGGTCTTATCTCAGAAAATAATCTACACATTATTAAGTTGCCTCCAGTATTGTTTGGGTGGTTTGATTTATTTTGTGACAAATTGTCGTCCCAATATCTGTTAAGAAATCTTATGCAGTCTTTTTTGTTCATTCCTTCTGTATTTGGTGTCAAAATATTTTCACAAACGGCATAAAAAGTGTTTTGTGTACTTTCAAAACATGTGGACATTTTCTCTCTCGTCTTGGATTTCTTTTGCAGAGAGCTGAAATCATCTTTTTTCACTTTTTAAAAGAAATCAACTGTTTGTTGACCCAAGTCATCGCAATGCTTACATTTCTCGTTTCAGGCGATGAGTTTCTCTTCAAATGTCACATGATTTTGGTGTATTTAGCCAATATCTTAACTCTGTTCACAGTAGATTGATGGGTCACAAACTATTTTTTCTGCTCAGGTGTTACATCCTCATATTATGGGCACATTAGGATTCTCACAGCGATTTGTATTCGAACCACACCTAACGAATTTGACAAAGTGGAGTGTTCTCACCACTTAACCCCCTCTGTTTACTAGCCTTTTGAAGCAGTCTGAGTTTACTCACGCCAGGGGAGATTGAGGATGTGCTAACATTTGTACTTTCATTTACACTGTTTAAATAAATACAGAACTTCGGCGTGCCTCTAGATGCATCAGAATATTTATATCAATAAATTACAGCAATTAACTAACAATTACCCAAACAAAGAAACTATACTGTATTCATTTCAATATGAGCCACAAAATCAATGGTAAGGTGATATCTAATGTCAATAATAATGCCCCAATGTTAGTTGAAAGGTTATACCTGGTCTAATACGACCGCCATACCTTCTACTGCTGGAACTGTTGGGCCCTGACCAGGCCCGACCCATTCAGACTTCCTTGTGATCCTCTGAAGCTCCCCAGTCTCCCTCCCAATTTTACCTCTTCCCTTCTTTGTGTCTTCTTTCCGCACTATTTTTTCTGGAAATCACTGTTTGTTTTCTCTTTTTTCCCCTTCTCTCTTGGATTAGTCTCCCGCTTTTGCAGATGTATCTAACTTGGTTCATTGTCTGACTTTGCTCTTTTGGTGTTGCCTCTTTTGGTCTTATTTATTTGTGCCACGCTTCTTGCTTCGCTTTGCCACTTATTTCCTCATACCTGTTTTGCCTCTTTTTTGCTCTTTTTGCTCTCATTTTCTTCCGTCTCAGTGACTTTAGTATCCCGCCTGTCACACCTGCTCCTTGCTGTCTTTTTCCTCCCTGCGCTCTTAAAGTGATTGCCCTGCCACCTGCTCCAGATCTCCTCCTGAACCTTTTTAATAGTGTCCACAGCATGCCTGCTCCCCGACCGCACTCAGCGCCAAAAACTCTGATCCTTCAGCCTCCCTCCCCAGCCCCATTCACCACTACTCTGCCTTCAACCTCCTCTCCCTCATTCCCACTCGCCCCTGCCCACACTGCACCAGGGCCTCCCCTCCTGAATGTCAGGAGCCTTCTCTTGCCTCTCCTGCCATTTCACCTGCACCTCCCTCAACATCTTCACCGACCCTCGTCACACACCACATACCCCAGGGTAGGCCCTGGGAATCACCCTGAAACCCATGATTCACTCAAATGCCTCCAGATCAACACCCACTCTCTGGTCAGACACAATTGAAATATGGGCCCTCCTAGACCACCTCTCCCCTCATCTGCTCTTCCTCACAGAAACATGGCTCAACCCCTCTACCTCCCTGAACCTCAATGTCCCCCCTTCCCCCTCTCTGGCTACAACATGGCCAAACACGACAGAACCAAAAAAAAAAAACGAGGCGGCATAGCCATTATTCATTGAGAAAACATCTACAGCATGGCCAACTTGGTTGAAACCAACAACTGGCTGGAAAATCTGACCTTTAAGATGCACATTCCCTCACCAGTGCCTGGGCCAAGGTCCAACATCAGCCCTGTCCTCTACAACCTTATCGCCCCATGGACATTAGAATCCAAAGCCTTCATTCTGCTTGGCGAACTGAATTTTCACCTATCGCACCAGTTGGACACCAACTGCGCCAATTTGCTAGGTGACCTCAGAATCCCGGGCCTCAAACAACTAGTCAACAGCCCCACTCACATGGCAGAACACCACCTCCATATCCATCTTCACCAGCTTCCCCAACATCCTAGTTGACACCCTGATTCCTCTAACCTGGACTGATCACTACTTCATCGAATTCAACATCAAATACCCAACCATGCTAAACCCACCTACATCTGGAACTCCTAACGGCATTGGAAAAAAGGTCCTTGATGACAAGTCGAACTCCACCCTTGCAGCACTTTCATTCCTCACTTGCAGCACCTTCATTCCTCAACCTCATCCACGCCGTCTTCAACTTCAACAAATGAATAACCATCTCTGGCCATATCCAAATCCACTCCAAAACCTGCACCACGCCCGCACTGGCTGGTACACCGAAGAACTCCAGCTCCCAAAACGCCATTACTTGCTCCTAGAATGATGATGGAGCCTTGCCCACGATGCTATTGACAGAGCCTCCCTCAAGTAGACCTTCAAGATCTATCATCAAAACCTCAGAGCTGGCAAACTCAGCCCTCTCCTCCTGCATATAGAACAGCAAGAACTCTGCAAAACAAAGTTTCACCATTGTTAAGGAATTCACATGCCCGCCTGCCGGCTTAATGGGGGCCAGCCCCTCACAAGACCTATGCAACAAACATTCCAACAAATTTGTGAAGAAAATAGGGAACATCTGTACATCCCTTACCCCGTCAGACCCTGCATCCCTCAACCTTCTCGCTTCAGCCACCAGCACCACAGCAGAACTCCAGGTATTGCGCTGTGCAGAAATCACCACCACTATGCGATCTATCAAGTCTGAAGCTCCTTGAGACCCCTGTACTCACTACATCTTCGTAACAGGCCTAGAACCATTCTGCTCTGTTCTCACTTCTAATAAACTTCTCGCCCTCCACCGCCACCTCACTGAACACCTGGAAACATGGCACCATCCCACCCTTTCTCAAGAATCTCTCGGCCGACCCCGTGACCATGTCTGACTATAGGTCCATTTCTTTTCTACCCTACCCCGTCAAAGTCCTGGGGAAAAAAGACTTCCATATACAAAACAAGTAAGAGAGGGAAGGGACAAAAATAATCCTAGTCCCCTAAGGATACTTTAAACAAACAAATGGAGGAGTATAGTCGGAAGACCAATCAACAGTCTCCAAAGTGCTGGGAAAATAAGCAGGGCGCAAAGAGTTCTCTCTTTTGTAGAAGACCCCTCACTCACCAACCTAGTTGGTGACATGCTTCATCATCGGGGTCCCACCCGGAAGGCCGAGTGCCATCCGGGTGTGCTTTGACACCTGAATTACAGTGGAGCAGGTAGTTTTTTTGTGCAAGTGAGTGAACAGTGTGTTAAAAATGAGCCAGATATACTCACTAGGAAATTTTATTCTGGAGCAACTGGTCAATCTTAAAAACGGTGGTGGGATACCTTACTTAGTTAGATTGACAATGGTATCTAAAAGTGAAATGTGATGATAAAAAGGTCTACATGTTTCAACCTATATGATAGTATTTTCAGGTTTTCGTCAGGACCAATGGCGTGACCGGAGTGGTATACACACGCTAAGGTGTACCCTACCCTTGATCACTTAGACCTAACCCTCTACTCACAGTCAGGTGTCCTGTCATCCCATTCGAAGACAGGTGAAATCTGTAAGAAACAAACACAACATTACAAGCAGACGCGATGGTACGTATGTAATACAGTGTATCTGTTGTTAAAAATGCCCCTTGTGCTCCCAGCAGAGTGCGATCATTGACTCATATAATCAGAGGGTACAACGATCAAGGTGCAGCAATAATTCAGTAGCCATTTCTGTTACTGATAACTCAATTATGACCCATTCATAGCCATAAATTGTAATGGGTGTAAAATATCCCATTTAATGCCAATGCATAAAGTTAAATCCGCAGGATATAAATTGTACCTGTGGAAAACTCATGCGGACCCACTCATCAATCATTCGCCGTGGGTATGCTCGCTCTCAAACAGAGTCGTGAGGGCGTGTGTTACTTAGCATGCATGCTAAATTGTCTTAGCGTGAAGTTGTGGTACGAGGGAACAAGGAAGGAGAAAAAGGTGCTTACTAAGCGGCGCGTAATAGCGTGCCTCATGGGAGTCCAGGCCGTGGTGCTGGCTCTGAAACACAAACTGATGAAAAGTAACAAAATGCTAGTAGCGGTGTAATGGCTAAAAAGGTGACGCATTAGTTGTAAGTCGAAATATAGTGGAGCGCTGTACTTACATAGTGGAGCCAGTCACCAGCAGTACGCCTACCCTAAGCGACCCGTGTGTACTCCCCGAGGGCTGCTGCAACCGGGAGTTTCAGCGGCATTAAAAGAAAAGCATTTCCTGGAAACGGGGCCGTGGTCAAGAGTGTCATATGACCGACGTGCGTGTGATTGCGCGGTTGACATGGTGATACGTAAACCAGTAACAATCGTGCTTTATTAAGCAAACAGCTAGATCCTGAATCGGCTAATCGCAGATCGAAGGGATTAGTGACGTTCGTGATTATGCGAACATGCAATTACAGTTAAATAGGAACGAACAGTAAAGTAGATACACGGTGATTTTACCGAGAGGAAAAGTGGGCCATGATTAATAAAAGCCTACTAAAATAACGTGCCTGGTCTCGTGGGTGTGCAAGTCAATACGACTGATGGGGAGAACTCAGAAAGTGCGCCGTGGTTAGGCATACAATGTTCAACAACACGCCAGATAGACACAGTAGATACTCACGCATGTTGTTTGTTGAACATAGAAAATCAACCTGAATGTTGACGTATACTAATTTACATAAATTGAAGCATCATAGTGTGTTAACATAAAAAACAGGCATTACCTCATAGAAGGGTGGAGGTCATCCGGATCCTCCTAATGACTACAGGGTACCTTAAGGATAAATATTTATTTCAGATGGTGGAAATGATTCAAAATCTTATCCGGACAAGATCCCATGGTCGGTCGCTAGGTACTGAAGCTATTTTGAAAGGACTGAATGCCACGGGATGTTATCGTTCAGGCCATCTTTATAGGTGGATAATCTGTAAATCCATCTTTGTTCTTTTTCGAACAAACGATCTTGGATTTTTTTGCCTGTTTTTATCTGTTCAATAACAGTCCATTTTATATCATTGGTTGTGTGATTATGTTGAAGGAAATGTTCAGTAAGTTTAGTTGTTATTCTTTTGCATCTTATCGTGCTGCGGTGTTCGCAAATTCTTTGTTTAACCTTCCTGCAGGTCATCCCTATGTATCTCAAGTTGCACGGGCATTGTATTAAATAAACCACATTAGTACTGTTCCAGTTTGTATGGGACCGCTGGCTCCACGTTTTGCCTGATTCCAAAGATAATACTTTAGTGTTTGCAGTTAGGTGGCAAACACTGCAGTTGCCACATTGATAGTGCCCTACTATGTTTGGTAGGCCCCAAGCATTAGTTATGGTCGGCACGCCCGTCTGCGGGCAGTCTTTTGGGCGTGTGTTAACCAAGGCATCTTTCAAACTCCTTGCTTTCTTGAAGGAGAATAGGGGTTTCTCCCAATGTAGGTTCCCTGTGTTGATGATAGACCAGTGTTTGTTGATAGATCTTGTCATTAGATTGGATGCTGTTTTATAGGTGGTTACACACGTTCATGGCATCTCATCATTCTTCTGTATCCTGTCTTCTAGGAGGGCTTCTCTGGGTTGGTTACATGCCCTCTTTTGGCATTTGTTGAAAATTTTCTTCGGATAACCTCTGTTGGAAAGTTTCTTGGTCAGAACCTTTGCTTGATCACAATAGTCTGTGATTTTACTACAATTTCAATGTAGTCTAAGGTATTGTCCATAAGGGAGGTTCTTTCAAAATAGCTTCAGTACCTAGCGACCGACCATGGGATCTTGTCCGGATAAGATTTTGAATCATTTCCATCATCTGAAATAAATATTTATCCTTAAGGTACCCCGTAGTCATTAGGAGGATCCGGATGACCTCCACCCTTCTATGAGGTAATGCCTGTTTTTTATGTTAACACACTATGATGCTTCAATGTATGTAAATTAGTATACGTCAACATTCAGGTTGATTTTCTATGTTCAACAAACAACATGCGTGAGTATCTACTGTGTCTATCTGGCGTGTTGTTGAACATTGTATGCCTGACCACGGCGCACTTTCTGAGTTCTCCCCATCAGTCGTATTGACTTGCACACCCACGAGACCAGGCACGTTATTTTAGTAGGCTTTTATTAATCATGGCCCACTTTTCCTCTCGGTAAAATCACAGTGTATTTACTTTACTGTTCGTTCTATTTAACTGTAATTGCATGTTCGCATAATCACGAACGTCACTAATCCCTTCAATCTGCGATTAGCAGATTCGGGATCTAGCTTTGTTTGCTTAATAAAGCACGATTGTTACTTGTTTACGTATCAACATGTCAACCGCGCAATCACACGCACGTCGGTCATATGACACTCTTGACCACGCCCCCGTTTCCAGGAAATGCTTTTCTTTTAATGCCGCTGAAACGCCCGGTTGCAGCAGCCCTCGGGGAGTACACACGGGTCGCTTAGGGTAGGCGTACTGCTGGTGACTGGCTCCACTATGTAAGTACAGCGCTCCACTATATTTCGACTTACAACTAATGCGTCACCTTTTTAGCCATTACACCGCTACTAGCACTTTGTTACTTTTCATCAGTTTGTGTTTCAGAGCCAGCACCACGGCCTGGACTCCCATGAGGCACGCTATTACGCGCCGCTTAGTAAGCACCTTTTTCTCTTTCCTTGTTCCCTCGTACCACAACTTCACGCTAAGACAATTTAGCATGCATGCTAAGTAACACACGCCCTCACGACTCTGAGAGCGAGCATACCCATGGCGAATGATTGATGAGAGTGGGTCCGCATGAGTTTTCCACAGGTACAATTTATATCCTGCGGATTTAACTTTATGCATTGGCATGAAATGGGATATTTTACACCCATTACAATTTATGGCTATGAATGGGTCATAATTGAGTTATCAGTAACAGAAATGGCTACTGAATTATTGCTGCACCTTGATCGTTGTACCCTCTGATTATATGAGTCAATGATCGCACTCTGCTGGGAGCACAAGGAGCATTTTTAACAACAGATACACTGTATTACATACGTACCATCGCGTCTGCTTGTAATGTTGTGTTTGTTCTTACAGATTTCACCTGTCTTCGAATGGGATGACTGGACACCTGACTGTGAGTAAACGGTTAGGTCTAAGTGATCAAGGGTTATGTTATGTTATGTTATAAGGGGTTTTGTTAAGCGCTCAGCTACTCAAGCAGAGTGTCCCGGCGCTGGCAGACCCGAAACCACAGAACTCTAACAGGGGGGGGTGAAACTTATTGGCAAAATAGCCATGTTTTGAGCTCTTTTCTAAAGTACATCAAGCTCTCACTCTTTCTTAAAGATAATGGGAGGGCGTTCCAAGCCCGGGGCGCGAGATATTTGAAGGAACGTCCACCTATACGGGCGCGCCTGATTGCTGGAACCGTAGTGAGGGATAGGGACACGGAACGCAAGGCTCTGGCTGGCATATGGAAAGTGATCCTCTTCCTAAGATAGCGAGGGCCCGTGCCTTGAAGGGTCTTAAATGCCAGTGTGAGCGTCTTGAATTCAATGCGCCTCTGGATAGGCAGCCAGTGAAGAGTTTGCAGCAGGCCGGTCGCATGGGCGCGATGACCAAGACCAAAGATCGCCCGAGCAGCCGAGTTCTGTACAATCTGCATACGCGAGAGGAGAAACTTCGGAAGGCCCAGATACAGGACATTGGCGTAATCAAGCCTGGATCCTATCAGGGCCTGCACTGTTGTTTTCCTATGGGCGATGGGGAGAAGGGGAAGACATTTTCTAAGCGATTTCAACACCCCAAAACACTGACCAACCAGACTCATAATTTGTGGTTTAAAAGTGAGAAGGGTATCCATCTTGACCCTGAGATTTTTTGCCGCCAGTGCCGCATTAGAAGGGGGAGACATATCCGTCGGCCACCAGGATTTCCAACAAGTATCTGGGGGACAGCCAAAAAAGAGAACCTCGGATTTGTCCGAGTTGCATTTGAGTTGGTTCTCTTGAAACCAATTAAAAACTGCCTCCAAGCAGCCTTAGGGTAGGGTACACCTTACCGTGTGTATACCACTCGGGTCACGCCATTGGTCCTGACGAAAACCTGAAAATACTATCATATAGGTTGAAACATGTAGACCTTTTTATCATCACATTTCACTTTTAGATACCATTGTCAATCTAACCAAGTAAGGTATCCCACCAACGTTTTTAAGATTGACCAGTTGCTCCAGAATAAAATTTCCTAGTGAGTATATCTGGCTCATTTTTAACACACTGTTCACTCACTTGCACAAAAAAACTACCTGCTCCACTGTAATTCAGGTGTCGAAGCACACCCGGATGGCACTCGGCCTTCGGGGTGGGACCCCGATGACGAATCATGTCACCAACTAGTTTGGTGAGTGAGGGGTCTTCTACAAAAGAGAGAACTCTTTGCGCCCTGCTTATTTTCCCAGCACTTTGGAGACTGTTGATTGGTCTTCCGACTATACTCCTCCATTTGTTTCTTTAAAAAAAGACTTCCTCCTCAACCCCTCCCAAACTTGTTTCAGAGGTAACCACGGCGTTGAGATGGCCATCATTGCCAGACACAGCGGACGACATACGTGGCTTCACAACAAGGGAGACGCAGCAGCCCTCATCCTACTGGTCCACTTGGCAGCTTTTGGTATCCACATCCAGAGGTTCAATGAGGCTGATATCCGGGGCCCTGCCCTATAGTGAAACTGCTCCTAAATCACTGCATCCTCTCAAACAGTCTGCCTCGCCCCCTTCCTGTCAGATGCCGCTAAGCTGATCTGTGGAGTTTCCCTCTTCATTGTCTGCATGGCCTCACTCGCCATAGGCTATCATGGGCACAATTTTGTCTCACACACAACTCATACTCTTCCTTTCTGAAGACACACCTGCAACACAATCCAACTTCTTAACATGCATTTCCGACATAGTAGACTGGATGAAAAGTAGCTGCCTCAAGCTCTATGGTGACAAAACAGAAGTTGTGCTACTGGGCAAGTACATCTCTCTGTGATCACGCTTTGTGGCCTGACATCCTAGACCATGCACCAATCCCACCAATGCCACCAAGAACCTGGGTGCCATGATCGACAGGCACATTTGCAGGACTAGCCTAGTCAACACAATAGCTGCAGTATGTTTCCACACCCACAGGATACTTATAAAACTCTTCATGTGGCTACCGCTGGGCATTCGCAGTATAGAAACACAAGCACTCATCACCAACAGACTAGACTACAGCTATACCCACTACATAGGCATGTCCGCCAATGCTCACAACATACTTCATGTGGTTCAGAATGCCGCCGACAGACTCGCACTCAACGTCCCTCCTCAAGCTCACATTTCCACATACCTCAACTCCCCATTCAAAAACGTGCTATCTTCAAACTTCTCACACTCACCTACAAGAACTTCACAACTCAAGCGCTGCCTAGCTCATCCACTTTCACACCTCTGCCAGGCCCCTTAGATTAGATGGACGTCTCCTCGCCTACATTCCCAAAATCCTGTTCTTATAAGAAGTCCACTTGATCCAGGTGCAATTAAATAATTTAGGACCAGTACCAACAAAACAAAAAACAAATGTAAGTACTCTAAATAATTCTCGAAGCAATGGAAGGGGTATTTTAATGTCTTCTTAGATCTGCAAAAGTTTGTTTTAGATTTAAAGCAGTAAAACTATACAGAGAAGAGAATAAAGTAACATTTTGAAATAATATTTTTAAATTTGAGCTCCAGCGTACTTTCTCTCTGTTATCACCTATTTAGTCCTCATTTTATACATTTACAATTAGTTAATCAGTCTTCCTGTCCATTCTAATTCCTGAATTTTGGAAAATACAATTCATGTTCTATCCCATTCCTTCTAATTTTCTTTTGTGGTCCTCTTAATTAAAATGGTTAGCCTAGGTCTCACTGAGCATGTAAAATCTATGCAGTCCCTTACCATGTAGATATGTATAGTGGTCTATGGGGCTGAAAACAATCCCTCACTCACTAGGATTCTGTATCTTCATCTCTCCCAATGCTAACCGATTCCGTCGTTTTTTGTATTATACCAGTAGAACTTGGACATTGGCAAATATTTGTTTGATTTCTATGATATTCACAGCAGCTCTGAGTTTGACCCAGTCATTTCCTTTCTCATATGGACATCTTTTCTGTGGATTCTGCTGTCCAGGGTATCCTAAACTGTTCTTTATGATACCCATTATTGCTGCAAATAAGTAACTAATTAAGGACACGTCCACAATATTTGTGTAGTCTGACACATTTCGTGCAGTTTTTGAAGTGCAGGATACCATATGATCAATGGGTCAAGATTCCTTTATCTGTCTACAATTTTGTCTGCATTTTTGGGCAAGTCTCTTCCTAACAGTGCCTGCTATTTGAGTGACAATTTGCACCACAGGCCTTTCTCTATTTTATTCTCCGGGTCAGCTTCCTGGCATCTTGATAAGTGTTGAACTAGCTCACCGTTATGGGCAGCCTACGTGATAAACCTGTTTAAACAGTGTCAATTCCTTCTTTGTCCCGCTCCTATTTCCCAGTATAATACCTAAATGTACAAAATATTTCACAAATAATTTTTTTTTTTTAAATCTCTTTATTTTTTTTTATTTATTTTTTTTTTTTTGAAACCGTTTATTGCAGTTTATAGAAGTTACAGGTATGGGCCTACAACCACACGGCCGGCCGCTAGAGCATCAAAAGCATATTACATACATACAGCAAAAAACTTTCTCAGCGGTGCACAGTAGGAAGACAGGAGTGATCAATGGTGCAGGCCTCACAGCTCCATGCCCACAGTACGGTTCCATTTTCTTAAAGCAAAACAACGTAAACAAACCACAACCGCAAGGCAACCCTCGATCCAAAGTGACAACACGTGCTCCATAAGTGGGGGATCCAAACCAGCAGCAAAATTCTGAAGAGGGGGACGGGAGTAGATCAGGGACTGGGGGACCGCGCGCCCGCGGCCAAGGGAGGGGCGCCATCTAGGGAGACGGAGCCGGCGAGGCCGCCGGTAGCAGCGGCGGCTCACAAATACCCCCGCGGTAGGCGTTCCAGGGGCCCCAGAGTTTCATCCACGCCCCAGGCTTACCCCTCGCCACATACACCACCTTTTCACGAAACATACACCAATCCATATGCTCTTTCCAGGCCGACACCGCAGGGGGCCTCTGGGATCCCCACAATTGGGCAATATCACGCTTGGCTATCATGTATCCCAGAGTCACCCACCGCGCCTGCGGGACCGAGTAGTCATTTGGTTCCCAGACATTCAGCAAGCATCTCCTCGCTTCAGGCAGCAGCGCGACACGCGTAACCATTCGTAGAACCTCATGCACACCACGCCAGAATCGCTCCACCTTCGGGCACTCCCACAGTATATGCATGAAAGTCGCCAACGCACCACAGCCACGCTTACACATTCCATCACCGGCAAAACCCATACGTAAAAGCCTTGGCCCCGTCACGTAGACCCGGTGAAGGATCTTGAGCTGGACGAAACGAAGGCGAGCCGGGATGGCCACCTCTTTCGGAGAGGCCACCGCGGAGATCCAATCCTCGTCGTCCAGCTCCAGCCCGTCGGCAACCCAAGCCTCGCGGAGACTAGTCAGCAGACACGATCTATCGTTAATCAATTTTTTGTATATGAGGGAGATCGTGCTGTCCGGGACATGGCCATCTAGCACTCTGTCCTCCAGGGGGGAAGACTCCGGAATGGATGCAACATCCGGGAAGACGGAGCCCAGCGCATGGCGGACCTGTAGGTACCGAAAGTACTCACTGCCCTGCAGCTGAAACTCCGCCTGCAGCGTCTCAAAAGTTTTGAATCCCCCCCTCGTCCAGAGATCTCCCACCGTGCTGATTCCGATCGCGTCCCACTTCTCGAAGCCCTTCGACGTCCACAGGGAGCCCAACCTCTCAGATGCATACAGCGGAGACGCTCGGGTCAAACGGTCCTTCCACCCCATAGCTGCATTAGCCGCGTGCCAGACACGCACCATGACACGCGTCGGTCCCGTCAAACGGGAGTCGGGCGCGCCAGAGTAGAGCGCTCGATTATAATCGCCACCGGGCAGAAGCGTCCTGTCCATCTCAAATGCCGGGTTCAAGGCGGGCCCGTAAAGGCCATGATTAATTGCAGCTAGTTGGGAGGCCCAGTAATACCGTTTGATGTCCGGGAGGGCGACCCCTCCATCGTACCACGGGAGCGTCAATTTAGCCAGAGCAATACGCGGCCTCCCGTCCCAGAACAGGCGCCGCTGGAGGCCCTCCACCTCGCGAAAGTAGCGTGCCGGGACCAGGTCCATGGTATTCTGGAGGGCGTAGAGGAAGCGCGGCAGGGACATCATTTTAAATAAGGCCGCTCGGCCGAGCGGCGAGAGCGGCAGACGCCGCCAGCGCACCACGTCCTCCCTCAGACGCTGGAGGGGGGGCAGCAAGTTCCGCTCATAGCGGGCCTCCGGGTCAAGAGTGATATATATACCCAGGTACCGGAAACCCTGGGAGGCAATCTGGATCGGACAGTCCCGTGGCAAGACCGGGGCCTCCCCGGAGAGCACATAGACACAGGATTTCGCCCAGTTGATGACCAGGCCTGAGTTGCGACCGAAGGAGCGCAAAACATCAACCAGGACGATCAGTGACTTGCGCGGGGAGGCGAGATACAAAAGGATATCGTCAGCATAGAGGGACACGCGGTCCTCATGCTCGGGGGTCCAGCGGAGACCACGGATAGAAGGGTGCCACCGCAACCACTCCGCCAGGGGCTCCATGGCCAGGGCGAACAGGAGAGGCGACAGGGGACAACCCTGTCGCGTGCCCCGCCCCAGCGCGAATGGGGCAGATACTCGCCCATTCACCACCACCTGCGCCAACGGGCCCGAATATAGCAATTTGACCCAGCTGACGAAACCCGGGCCGAACCCAAACTTCGCCAGCATCGCCCAAATATATGGCCATTCGAGCGTATCAAACGCCATGGTGGCGTCCAAGGACGCCAAGACGGCCGGCTCCCGCACAAATGGGACACGCGCGAGCACCCCGTGTAAGCGCCGTAGATTAAGCGCCGTGTTGCGGTGTGGTATAAAGCCCGATTGGTCTTGGTGGACCAAATCGCCCACCACGCCAACCAACCGGTTGGCCAACACCTTGGCGAGGATTTTGGGCTCCGCGTTCAGAAGCGAAATCGGCCTATAGGATGTGACCCGCTCACGGGGCTTCCCCTCCTTATGGATCACCACAATTGTAGCCAGACGCTGGTCCGGCGGGAGGGAGCCCTGCGAGTGGGCCGCAAGGAACATCGCGCGCAGGTGGGGCGCCAACACATCCGGGCGTAGCTTGTATAGCTCAATGGGAATACCATTGGGGCCCATGGCCTTGCCGGATGCAACCGAGCGAATAGCCGAGGCAATTTCGTCCGAGGTGGGCGGGGCATCCAGCGAATCCCTGTCCTCCACCGTAAGGGAGGGCAGTGCGATGTCCCGAAGCAAGGCATGGGAATCTTCCTCCGAGCAGGGAGAAACCGGGGAGTAGACTTCGCGGAAATAATCCGCGAAGCAGGAGACAATGGCTTCCGGCTCAGTGACGCACACACCATCCACGCTCTCAATCAAAGGCACCACGCGGCTCGCTCTTTCCCTCTTGTCCAACCACGCAATCAATTTGCCAGCCTTGTCACCCACATCATACAATCGCCCCTGCTGCTCTCTACTGAGGCCCCTGGCCGCCTCCGTGACGAGGGCCCGATAGACCGCCTGCTTTAAGTGCAAAACATGCAACTTGGCGTCTGTTACCCCGCTCCCCAGGTCACCCTCCAGTTCTGCAATCTCGGCCTCAACCCGGGTCACCTCCTCCCGCTCGCGCCGCCGGGCATTGGAAATAAAGGAGAGGGCCTCCCCTCTAAGAACCACCTTGAAAGCCTCCCACAGGGAGATGGCAGACGGGACCGACCCCACATTCTCATCGAAATAGCGCTGTAAGGATTTGATCAAGTCGGCACGAATGGTGGGGTCGCGCAAATACCATGCATTGATCGGGGCCACTCTGCCATCCCCCCTCGGGAAGACATCGAAATGCAACAACAATGGGGAGTGGTCTGAGATACCCCGTGCCAAATGGCGCACCTCCCCCACCCTCCCTGCCTGGGCCGCCGGGACAAGGATGTAATCAAGCCGCGAGAGGCTACCATGGGCCCCCGAGTGGAAGGTGTACTGTTGCAATACGGGATGCTTTAAGCGCCAGCAATCCACCAGGCCCAGCGTGTCTAAAAGGCCGGGCAGCCACGCCTGTGCCCGGGGGAGGTCCCTAGGGGGATGGCGATCCATAGACCCAGAGGCAACCGCGTTAAAGTCCCCTCCAACCACCAACAGGCCACCCGGAAGGTCCAGAAGGAGGCGCCCCAGGTCCGCAAATGTAGTGGCTTGTAACCCAGGCGGGACGTACACTGATATAAAGATAAACACTCTACCCTCCATTCGTCCCACCAGAACAGTGTAACGTCCCCTCTCATCATGGCGCACCTCATCAATCTCCAACGGGAGCGAGTTCTTGACCATAATACCCACCCCCCGCGAGCCCGAAGTGAAGCCGGAGTGGGCCGCCAAACGATATCCCCGCCGATTCATTGCATGAAAGGTGTTACCTATAAGGTGTGTCTCCTGCAGGAAGACAACATCTGGAGAAATACGTTTTAAATACTGCAGGACCACACCACGCTTAATCCTATCCCCCAGGCCGTTAACATTCCATGACAACACAATCAAATCCCTACCCCCCATCATAAGTCAAAACAATCGGTCGCCCCCCACCGAGCATCTTAAAAACAACAAAACAGTTGCGGGTTTGCCTTGCGGTGCGAACAAACAACACACCCCCCCCACCCCCCGGTCCCAACAGAACTCCCCCCTCCCTGCACCCCTGCATGAGCCCAGACAGCCCCCCCAAAGTGCAGTGTGCCTGTCGCCCCATAGCTAAGTACTAACTAGTCCCCCCGAGGAGGAGGGAAGCCCCCAGCAGACCCCACCCGACCTCCATGGGAGGGGAACATACGAAAGCAATATATGGTAAAGGAACAATATCCAGAGCAAGGCCTATACAGTCACCCCTCAATTCTGATCCGGCGGGCCCTCCCCGCCAGCCGCGCCCCCCCCACCCCGATCTCCAGGCAAAGTATCTAACCAGTCCCCAGCCACCTCCCAGCCACCTCGGGCCGGTCGAAGAAGTGCGTACGGCCATCCACCTCCACCCTCAGCTTAGCCGGAAAGAGCATTGAGTACTTGAGGTTTAGGTCCCTTAGGCGACGTTTGATACTAAGAAAGCTCTGTCGCTGCTTCTGGACCGATGGAGTAAAGTCTGGGTAGAAGTGTACATCCATGTTGTCCAGCCTGACCGGTCCCTGTTGCCTGGAGGCCTGGAGGATGGCGTCTCTGTCCCGGAAATTAAAAATCCGGGCAATAATAGGCCGCGGCGGGGCACCGGTCTTAGGGCGGCCCCCAGGGACCCGGTGGGCACGCTCCACCGCAAAAAGCTTACTCAGCCCCCGGGGCTGGAGATGGGTCAGGATCAGTTCTTCCACGAAGAGATCTGCCGCCTCCGCCTCTCGGCCCTCCGGCACACCAATAATGCGAACATTGTTCCTCCGGGCCCGACCCTCGGAATCCTCCAGTCGCCGGTCCATCAGGGCGCTCGCCTGGCCAAGCCGGCGCACCTCCTTCTGGAGGGCCACCACGTCCGTAGTGAGGCTCGTTGTGGTGTGGGCCAGGGAGTCAACTCGGTCGTTCGTTTTTGACAAGTCTGCCCTCACAAGGCCCACATCCACCAGGACCGAGTCAATTTTTTGCGCCAAGGTATCGAAACGCTGGTCCACTGAGGCCTTCATCTCTGCGATGGCGCCCATGACGTCCCGGAGGGTCAGATCCACCGGTTGGGCAGGCGCCTCCGTCGGGCCCACCAGGGATGACCGCGATGTCTCCGGAGAACCCTTCTGGAGCGTATAGCGATCCATACTATTGGCCTGATGCGCTGTGCCACGGCGGGTTGTCTTCATCTTCGCCCGGTCGCCATCTTGTTTGGTGGACATGCTGGCCCTTCCACCGTCGTGCCAAGATCTCCAAACGGGCCGCCACACCAAATCACGGGTGTCAGGGGGGGGGGCGGGGGCGACCACCGGGCCGCGGGTCAACCCACCGCCGGCGGGTCAGCCGGGCACCTGGACAAGGCAACACCACCGCACCCCGCTCCGCAGCCCGACCCCGCCTGAGGCAAGGAGGGCGCAAAAGCGAAAGTGAAAGTGCGGGGTACGCGAGTCGCCCAGCCCCGCTCGCCGCTGTTATTCACTTCGTCTTGGTTGCGCGCTAGGCTCCTCCTCCTTAAATCTCTTTATTGACTGCACAAAAGCACTTTCACATACAAAACTCTGCGCCTACAACCCTGGGGCCGGCCACAATGTCACAATCGGTAACCCAGCAGCACTGGCTATCCCACATCCCGGAGGCCGGGCATCGCCGAGTGTCGCCGGCTCAGCTACCACTTAGTTTCAATTAACTACCCCTTGATGTCCTCGTCTGTGGCACGACCCCCTTCCGTAGCAAGGTCTGTGCACGTTTGACCCAAATCTCGCTGATCGCAGTCCCGTATCTTTGGCAATAAAACTCTGAACCCCCAGACCCCACCCCTGAATCCCACGCGTCCCCTCCAGCCCACCCACCTAGTCCAAACTGTTGAGGTCGCCTGTCGATCGCCACCATTTCCGCTGTACGCCCTCCTTGCCCACCCGCATCTCGCCTCGCTATGTCGTCCCCCGCGCCCTTCCCCGCCTCTAATCTGATCCAGCAAGTGTAGTCGTTATGCCTTCCCCCCACCGACAACCTCCTCCGTGGCCTCTCCCTCAGCTGCCTCCAAGCTAGAACCCTCCCGGGGGCTCTCCGCTTCCGCGCCACGCCTGCCAATATATTCAGCGTACAATCCCCAAAAGTTTTTGGGCCGGCTGCGCGGCGGGAGCAGTTCACTGAATCTCTCTGTCTGCGTGCAACAATACAGCACATCACGCCTCCACTGCGCCACTGTGGGCAGCGGGCCCCGCATCCAGCACATTGCAACTCGCCGTTTCGCAATCAGCATGCCCATTTCTACCAGACGCCGCACCGCCCTTGGTACTACCCTGGAGTGCCCCAACAGCGCCACCGCCGGGTCCGGAGCCAACTCCACCTCCGCCACTTCCGCTATCTGCCGATAGACTGTCTCCCAATAGGCGTATATGCCCGGGCAGCGCCACGCCAGATGCATGAAGTCAGCCACTGGGTGCTTACATCTTTCACACGTGGGCTCTTCTCGCAGGCCATATCGATGCAGACGCTCCGGGGTGTAATAAAATCTGTTTAGATATTTGAAATGGACCAGCCGGTGTCTGCCATGCAGGGAGATGCGACGTATCCCCGTGCAGCAGTATGCCCACATGGTATCGTCTATAATCATTTCCAAATCTCTCTGCCAAGCCAGTCTGGCCTTGGTAAACTCCTGCGCCCGTTGCGACTGCGCCGTGCTATATAATTTAGAGACCAACTTTTGTGGACTTTCATTCTTAATAATGTAGGACAACTCCGGTACCTCTGCTGGTTCCGCCATGTCGTCTCCCAGCAACTGTCTCCAGGCTTGCCTGACTCTATGGTATTGGAAACGGTGCAATTGCGCGCCACCCCTTTCCTGTGCTGCCACTTCCTCCCACGTCTTGACCACCCCGTTTACGAACATGTCTCCCATGGTGTGCACCCCCAACGCTTTCAGTGACCGCACCACCCCCTCGTCCGTGCAGGGGGATAGCCACCTCGCCCAGGCAATTGGCATTGCTGGCGAGTACAGCTGCGCCCCCGAAGCGCGTTGCAGAATATTGTTCCAAGCATGTCTAGTGGAGTTCAGAGAATCTAAGAACCCCGTTCTGCGGTCCGTAGGCTCAAAAATGACCGCTGGGAGCGGCGCTGCGTACAGAGTCTCCAGTTTGAGATACGGCACGGCCCCGCTTCCATGCATCCAGCTGTGCACGTGTGCCCCCTGCGCCACCCTGTAGTACAGTTCCATATCCGGCGCTCCTAGGCCTCCCAGATGGTAGGGCAGCGTCAGGACCCTCCAACTAATCCGTGCCTGCCTGCCCGCCCACGCCAACCTCAACAGCGATGCCTTTAGCCTTGCGAAGAAGGCGCGCGACAGCACCATGGGGATGTTCACAAACAAAAACAGAAACCTAGGGAGTACCACCATTTTCATGATGGAGATGCGCCCCAGCAGCGAGAGAGGTAGCCTGATCCAAATCTCCACATCATCTTCTAGTTGACTGATAGCCCTGCCATAATTTTCGGACAGCACCACCTCAGAGTCCATATGAAGCTGGATCCCCAGGTAGCGGACCGCATCGCCCGACCACTGCAGCGGATATTCCATGTCAAAGGGAGCCGTAATCGGCGTCAGCGGGAACACTATAGACTTGCTCCAGTTTACCTTCAGCCCCGAGAGCGCACCATATTGAACCACCTCTCTCAACACAGGAGCCAGGTTATTTTCTGGGTCCCTGACGTATAGCAGAGTATCATCCGCATATGTGGAGACCGTTATCTTATAGGTTGGGAAGTTGATTCCCCTTAGACTGTGATATTCACGCAGAGCACACGCCAGTGGCTCCACCACTAACGCGTACAAAAGAGGCGACAGGGGGCAGCCCTGTCTCGTCCCCCTCGTGATGGGTATGGCATCAGTAACTCGATCTCCCAGCCGCAGTCTTGCGGTGGGGCCGCTGTACAACACCCCGATCATTTGAAGAAAGACCGGTCCCAGCCCCATTCTCGTCCGGACCTGCCGCATAAATGGCCACTCTACCGAGTCAAAAGCCTTTTCCATGTCTAGAAAGACCGCTAATGCGCGCGTATCTGGGCGTACATGCTGCAGGACCCCGAACACCGTCCGCAGATTGTACGTGAGGTTCCGACCCGGCACGAACCCTGCCTGTTCCGGTGCAACCAGTTCCGTGGCGAGCAAGGCCAGGCGTGTGGCCAACACTTTGGCGTATAATTTCGCATCGACGTTCAGCAGCGATAACGGCCTATAGGAGCTGCATTCCTCCGGCGAATTACCCGGTTTCGGAATCGCCACCAGGAGCGCCTCCCGCATAGACGGCGGCATGTGCCCTTTAACGCACACATCATCGAACAGAGTCGATATGTGTGGAAGGAGCTGATCAATAAAGGCTCGGTAGAACGCAACAGTGAGGCCGTCCGATCCCGGGGCCCTAGTCGCTTTCATGCTTGCTAGGGCTTCTAGAATTTCATCCCTCTCAATCGGCAGAGCTAGGAACTCCCTGTGCTCATTTGTAAGAAACGGCAGCTTAATATAGTCTAGATACTCCCCTATACTATCCTCCATACCAGTCTGTTGAGAGGCGTACAGCGTGGTGTAGTACGACTGAAAGCGCGCAGCTACATCTTCTTCGTCCGCCAAGAGCACTCCTTCCTCCGATCTGACCTGGGTGACGACGGTTCTACGTCTACGGGCTTTGAGCAAATTCGATAATACCGATCCCGGTCTGTCGCCCTCCCCGTACACCCTGGCAGTGGCGTACTTCCCCAAATGCAGTACCTCTGCATCAGCGGCCTCGTGAAATTCCGCCAGTAGCGTCTTCATCTCCTCCGGGATGCCCTCTCCATTCGTTTCGCGCTGTCGAGCCTCAAGGGCCTCCAGCTTACGTTCCAGCGCGGCAAGCCGCTGCCATTTCACAAATAATTAATTTCTCCATTGTGTGAAATCATAACAGTACTCCTAGCTTGTCAGAGCAAATCAGCTCCTAATTATGCAATAAGAAAACCTTTGAAATAACAGGGCATGCATGGAGAGAATGAGAGCTTTTTATTTACTGCTACATTGTCTCATCTCACTTACCTAGTAATGTTTTGGGGATTTTGCTTGCAAGAAGTCTATCTGTGTATCCTCTGAAAAGTCCCTAGCCTATTACAGAGAACTGTGCCTGCCATTGCCTCATTTCTCCGGTCCAGTGTTTTTAAAATTCCCTTTTGGGTAATTTGCAGGATACCTCAGTTGCCTATTATGTGGTGTGTATCCTGCAGGACTTTAACTAGGGTGGACTGAAAAAGGTACAGTAACCAAACCTGGGTGTTGGACGTGGCCTTGTCTGCAGGGTCATCCCAAACCTTTTGCCTTCATCCTCCTGTTTTCTGGCCCGTTTTGTTGGTCTTAAGGACTCTACTCACTTTAATACTGCTTCAGCGCTAAAGTGTGTGTGCGCTCTCTTTTAAACATGGTAACATTGGCTTACACCCAATTGACACATTTAATTTACTTGTAAGTCCATAGTAAAGTAGTACTACATGTACCCAGGGCCTGTAAATTAATTGCTATTTGTGGACCACCCACTTGAGTAGCCTTTTAAACCTGTCCCAGGCCTACCATTTCAGCCTCCATGTGCAGTTTTAAAAAGCCATTTCATCCTGGCAAAATAAAACTTTTGCCAGGCTTACCCTTCCTTTTTGCTTCATGTAAGTCACCCCTAGGGTAGGACCTAAGCAGCCCATAGGGCAGGGTGGAGTGTATTTAAAATGTTGGACATGTACTTTTAAGTTTGACATGTCTTACTAGTGAAAAACTCTAGGATGACATTGGCTTACCTTATTACATTTAATGAGTGCTAACTTCAATTGGCAGCAAGTAGGAATGTGAAGTTTGGAATCTCAAGAATTGTAATTTAAAACCCTCTTTAATGGTAAAGTCGGGCTTTAAGTCACAATTCTAAAAATGCCACTTTTATAAAGTTGCCATTTTTTTGTCTTAACCATTTAGTGCCTGTATCCTAGTTCACATGACTAGGTGTAGCTAGCAGTTGGTCTTTATGTTTTGCTCCCAGTCAGCGAACCAAAGGGGCACTAGGTGTTGGCAAGGTGGGCCATTTATGACTTGATGAGGGGGAGGAGCTTTCGCCTACCACACTTGCACATCACACACGTTCTGCCTCAGCGCACTCACAAAGGATTTGACACTAGTTTTTTGTGATCCCAGGCAAGCTTGGGCAAGGGCACGGAGGCAGTAAATTTCAAGCACCTCTGAGGGATGGAAAACTCCAAAACCTTCTCCTACTTAAAAGTTGGCATCAAGTATAAATACCGGACTCTCAGACCCAGCTCTGCAGTACACTCCTGGACCTGTGGAAGACTATGAAGGACTGCTGTGCTGCTCTGCAGCAAGAAGTACTGCTACTCTTCTGCTCAGCTCACAGAGTGAAAAGGACTGGACCTGCATCTTTAACCCAGGACTCTAAAGGCCAGTTGGCTGGCCTCCTGATCAGAGCCTCTGGGACAGAAAAGGCTCCAACTACATTGAACCCAGCAGCTTGACTCTGCCTGCCTAGAATCTAGCCCCTAAGTGGTGCCACCTCAGTCCTGGACCCTTGGAAGTGGGCTTGATGGTGCTCTGCCAATCCAGCTGTTGGTCCAAGCAGAATCAACACAGCGCACCGCATCACATCGCAGCTCCACATCTGAACCGCTGCTACGTGATGCATTCCCGACTCAGGACTCCGCAGCTCTTCAGACCCACTGCTGCACAACACCTCTTTGCAGGACCTCCCATCGCAGCCCTGCAACTCCTCAGAACTGCTGCGTAACACATCCTCGGAACAGGACCTTGCATCACAGCCTACAACGCATCCTACATGCAGGATCTCACAACGCTTCGTAAACCGGATTTTAGGTACTTTGTTTAACGCGCCTAACTTGGTCTCAGTATCCGACCAGCAGTCCATCTTGGTCGGTCTGAACTTGTTACTTTGTCCCGGTCCAGAAATGCTGGAAAACCACAGTTGCTGCTTTGTGTTTTTAGGCACTCTTTTCACATAAACCTTTAAATATTGCATATCTTCTGTTCTACTGATTTCATTTGTGTGGTTTTGGTCTTATTTTATTACATTTTATGCTATTTTGTTTAATTGATTACTGTTTGAAGTGCTGCATAAATACTTTACACATTGTCTCTAAGTTAAGCTTGACTGCTTCGTGCCAAGCTGCCAGAGGATTGAGAACAGGTTAATTTGGGGTTTGCTTGTGTTCCACACTGACAACAATTGTGGTTGCTGCTTGAGTAGGGTGTCACCCCCTCAACCAGTAAACCACTTTCCTACAATGGGATTTAGTGGTACTTCTGATTATCTAGATCAGCTCTTTTTTCCCCAAATAGGCTTGCTTTATTTGCCCCAGACAAGTGAATTACCATCTTCTTCATTTCCATTCCCAGTAATCTAATTGACTTGTCTGGCCAGCGGAACAAGACTTTTCCAGTCAATTATTTTCCCCGTGGTGTAGTGAATAACCATTTCCAATTTGATCATATTAGTTATCAATGGCTATAGTTCTAAATACCTTCTGCTATACTAAAATAGATATTCCTAGCGATCCTGATGTAACCAGGACTTCTTTGCAAACGTGATCCACTTATACTCCAAGCTGTCAAAACAATCCTTTCAGCTTTCTTAGCTGCAAATACTCTTGTTGCAAACAGCTTCATTGCCAGTACGGAGAAAAAGGGCAGGCAACAGGGGAGATCCCTAGCAGGTTTATTTATGATGTCACATTAATTATTAACATCTCTTCTGGGTTACCATAAATTGCCATTATCTTTTGAAGTATTTATTTCCAAATCAAAATGCTTTGTGTTTGTTCACTGAAGTGTGCTAATGCAATGAAACTTACATTGATCCTTGATGGCACAAACCTGAACTGTATTAATCAAGACTGCTCACTTCAGATTTTTGCATCAATATATATCAGTTGGTCAATAACATGAGCATACACCTGGATCCTTATAGGCCTTGGGGATCCCATCGTTGCCTGCTTGTTGTATAGATTTATTAACCTCTTTGGTATACAGAAAGTTGTTGAATATTTCAGTCAAAAGAAGGGTGAGTGTGTATATGTGTGGGAATTCTTGCTGTAAAACACCCTTGAAGTGAACAGGATATGTTTGCTTGTCCATTCCTAATGTGGATATCGTTCTAAACACTTCTGAGTATTCAGTTTGATGCCCCAGGTCCACTTCTAGGTTATTCTGGAGGCAATACAGTTTGATGTTTGCAGCATGTAATTTAGGTTTACACCTTTTTTGAGGACCAGTTCTTGATTGAAATGTCGTAAGGCATCTGATGGAGACTTCTAGCTGCAGATTCCTACCTTAGAATTATCCCCAGGCGTCAGACTGGATCTGGACATTTTTTGTTAATAGTACCAGCCAGTAGGTGGTGGTGTTCGGCTCCGCATTGCTCGCCCGTGCTGTGACGTGAGCGATGCCTTTATAGGAGCCACCCCACCGCATTGACGTCAGTTATTTTCTTTCCACACCAGTAAGCGCAGAACCGGGGAAGACTTAACCCCCATCTTTTTTGACTGACCTTTTTTCGACTTTTTGTCAAGATTTTTTGTGAGGTGTGTCCACTGGTGTGTCCGGTATGTCCACTAATAAAGCTGGTTTCAAGCCATGTGGTGTCTGTCACCAGCAAATTTTGGAGACTGACCCACATTTGTTATGTCTCTGGTGCCTAGAGTGCGATCACAACGTGAAGACCTGCGACTATTCCCATGCTATGCACCTCAAAACCTCAAGCTCCACGCCACTCGACTTGTGACGCCTCGACAGTCCTGATCTTGGGTGTAAGAAAGGTCCAGAGGCACTCGTCATCACGGTCTAAGTCTGTAAGTCCCACAAGCGGAAGAAGATTAGGAAGTTAAAAAGGTCTTCGACTTCACCCAGTCTGTTGAAGTCTTCTGACGAGATGAGGAAGCCTCGGCATTTTAGGCCTGACTTCACAGTAGAACCTGCGTCTGGGCCGTCTCCCTGCTTTCCAGAATTCCCTGTATCAATCTCTGCCCAACTTCGTGAATATTATGCCCCTCATATTTGGGTGGCCCATCCTCGCTGGTGCTCCTTCGGCCCCACGGGCTTGGGAGGGACACCTACTGGTCTTCGGCGCCAGTAGGGCCCCTTGGATCTGTTGATGGTTCCATAGGGGGTGCCAGTCGTACCATCTCGACCTTCCCTGATGCCTACTCCAATTCCTACAGTGCCATCCCCCATCGTCATATCCGACTCCAACATGGGGCTGCAGCGACGTCGCCCGATGCTGATTCTGACGCCGAATGGGGAAAGATCCCCTGGATTGGAGCCGTTACCTAATTTCTGTGGCACTGGAATTGGGGATCAAGAGGAGGGGCCACTGGGCCCTTATGAGTGCCAGCAATTAGATGGCACTAAGTACACCTCTTATGAGGCATCTGACTGATGCCAGCGACTTGGACAACTTCCCAGACACTGACTTAGTCTCTCCCCCTACCGTGGCTACAGCAGAGGGTGCCTCATTTGCAATGGTCGTGATGAGTGCGGCTGAGGTCCTGGACCTTCAGCTGCCCTCCATGGCTGTTAAGACCAACGTCTTAACGGAGGTGCTTCAACCGGTAGTCACCCAATCTGAACCGCTTCTCCCTTTTAACAAAGCCTTCACAGACTTCATACTTGGGGCCTGGTCCAGGCCCTGCACAGGGGCATCTGTGCATAGGACAATTGCCTGCCACCATCACCCCACTCCAGGGAACCCTAGTTTCCTCACCCAGCACCCCATCCCTGAGAGCTTGGTGGTCCAAACCTCCACTTCCAGAGTAAATCATGGTGTATTCCCTACCACACCACCGGATATTTAATCCAAGAGGCTGGATACCTTTAGGAAGAGCATGTTCTCTTCTACCAGCCTGACACTGTGATTGGTGAACACTACATACCTTTTGGGCCAATACTTTCATACAATCTGGGGCTTGGTTGCACAGGTTCTGCCTATGGTCTCGGAGGAGGCCTAAGCCATACTCACTCAAGCCACCATCGATGGGAGAGATGCAGTAAAGTTTGATATTTGATGAGGGCTAGACATGACCTACTCGTTGCACAGATCGATGTCGTCGTAGGTGGCCCTTTTGCCTATTGTTCACGTTGGGTCATCAGCACTTTCAGTTTTTTGTGCTCCCCTTTGGCCTTTTCAGTGCCCCTCAGGTGTTCCCCAAGGTGGTGGTGGTGGCAGTTGCAGCTCATCTACAGATATTTGTCGTCCTAGTCTTCCCCCTATCTCGATAGCTGGATGTTGAAAGCAGGCTTGTCCCAGGCAGTCGTCTCCCACCTCCAGACATGGCAAACCTCCTGCACTCACTGGTTTTTACTATCAACATGCAGAAGTCACACCTGACCCCCCTCCTCAGTCGCTTCCTTTCATCAGAGCTGTTCTGGACAAAGTGCAGTTTCGGGCTTATCCTTCTGAGCGCAGAGTCCAGGATATTCAGGCTGATACCGATGTTTCAGCCTCTATCGTAGATTTCGGTGAGACTGACTCCTTTGAGGCTGCTGGGCCTCATGGCCTCCTGCATCCTGCTAGTGATGTATGCTCGTTGACATATGCAGGCTCTGCTGTGGGACCTGAGCTACCAATGGGCGCAACATGAGGGGAATCTCTCTGACATGGTCCAGAACTCGCAGGGCACAGCCAAAGATCTGCAGTGGTGGCTGAAGAACTGCTATTGGGTCAGCAGCAGACCCCTCTCCCTTCCCCAACCAGATCTAACTTTAGTGACAGACATGTCACTCCTGGACTGGGACAGTCATCTGGGAGAGGTAGAGATAAGAGGAATCTGTTCTCGGAGGGATCCGGGCTCCACATCAACCGTTGCAGCTTTGTGTGATCTGATAGGGATTGAAAGCCTTTCTACCCTCCAGCAAGAGGAGACTAGTGCAGGTGTTCATGGACAACATTACAGCCAAGTGGTACTGCAACAGATCAGGCGGGGTGGGGTCGTAGACCCTCTGTCAAGAGGCCCTGTGTCACTGGACATAAATGGAACTGGGCATTTCCTTGATGGCTCAACACCTGGTGGGCTCTCTGAAAACTAGGACGGAATAATAATTCTTAGTGGATAACTAGTGGTGTCTCCATTTGGAGGTGGTGCAAGGTCTCTTCCAAGAGTAGGGAGAGCCGTGGTCAGAGCTGTTCTCCACTGCTGAGAACGTGCAATGTCCTCTGTTCTGCACCATGGAGTTTCCAAGGCAACTCTTGCTCAGAGATGCTTTTCGTCAAGAGTGGAGCTCAGACCTCCTGTACTCCTTTCTGCCAGTACCACTCCTACCCAGAGTTCTCAAGAAGATCAGGAACGACCGGGCTCAAGTCATTCTTGTGGCTCCAGATTGGGCACAGTATCCTGAGCTGATAAGCATGTCCATTGGTCCTCCAAACAGGCTGCCTCTTCAGGAGGATCTTCTATCACACCAGAAGGGGACGGTCCTGCACCTGAATCGGTCAACGCTCAGCCTTCATGCGTGGAGATTGAGCAGCGACAGTTGACAGCATTTGACCTTCCACCCGAAGTCTGTAATGATTTTTGGCAGTCAGGCATCCCTCCCCCAAGACGGTATATGCCTGCCCTTGGGGCAAGCTTGTGGCATGGTGTGCAGAAAACAGGTTGACCTTATTTCTGCTTCCCTTTATCAGGTTCTCTTGTTTATTCTCACCCTGGCCCAGCAGGTCTCTGCATTCGGCACGTTGAAGGGTCAATTGTTGACCATATCGACATTCCTGCGGTTGCCAGGTCTGCCTTCTCTTTTCAAGTCCCATATTGTAAACAGATTTCTGATTCCTTATGAATCAGTGGGCCCTCTACCTGGTTCTTACCCATCTGATGCGAGCTTCCTTTGAGTCGCTCCATAACTGTCCTGTCAGACTACTTCTTATCAAGACAGCTTTTCTTGGGGCAATAACATCTATCGGGAGGTGCTACCAGCACACCCTACTTAAGTTGAAACTATAACTGACAAGCTGCTCTTTCTGGCTCAAGCATACGTACTGAAGGTGGTGCCCCTGTTCCATGTAGGCTAGTCTATCACTGTGCCTGCCTTTTACGCTCTGCCTTCCACCTCTAAAGAAGAGGAGTGACTCCACCAACTGGACCCAAAAATACCATTGTCGTTCTGCATTGACCGCACAAAAGAGTTCAGGGGGATGCCCAACTCTTTGTTGGGTATTGCAGAGCCCAGAAAGGAAAGATGGTACAGAAACTGGGCATCTCACAGTGAATCGTTCTCTGTATCAAAATCTGCTATGCATTGGCCGAGATGCAACCCTCTGAGGGCTTGCATGCTCATTCCACCAGAGCCAAGGCTTCTACCACTGCGTTAACGTGAGTTTAGGTCCTGGACATCTGCCAGGCAGGAGCGTGGGCATCTCTGCATTCGTTTACCAAGCACTACTGCCTGGACAGTTAGGTCCGTAGGGACAGGCACTTTTCCTGTTCTGTCCTGCAGGACTTTCTAGTGTGAATTTGTTTCACAGACCCCCTTCCGGGGAGGGTATTGCTTGGGTATCTGTTCTAAGGCAAGGAATCTGCGGCTAAAAGTCTCTTATCAGATGAGCAAGTTACCTACCTTCGGTAAAGCCTTTTTTGGTAAAGACTATATTTAGTGGCAGATTCCTTACTGACCCCCTCCCCAAATTTCGAACATTTGAGGTGCTGATTCTGCTATCTCCTTTCCGGGTTTGAAGAACCCTTCTTGCACAGTCTTGTCTCGCATCGTATTTGGCATAATGCACCAGGACACTCTATTGCAACACTTCCCATCTACACACACACACAAAATTCCTACATGTTCAGCTCATCCCCCAAACTCCTGCAGTAGACTGCAGGACATGTTGCTGAAGGATAGTCATGCTCCTTTGATGTTGAACTGTGCTCTGTCAGCTTGTGACTCTGATAAGGGTTTATTTCTAATATGTCACCAGTAACTTTGCCTTAATATCCTTGGGCCAATTCCCAGTTTCCTCAGTCCCTTGAAATATGCTCTTGAAATTCCAATCTTCTGTTTGGAGGTGGTTCCCCAAATTCCCGGAGGGCTTCATCGTGTGTCTTTTACATTTTTCAGACATCAAAGGATCAATGCATCCTTTGAGTCAGGGATTATGATGTCTGCATGAGAGCTTCAGTTGGGAGCACCTTCCAGTATCCTCCACTCTAGGCTGTATCAGCTACCCTCTATGGTGAGCCCAGGGTTTCATTTCTCTATAGGTTCCCCCTATGTCGTTTGGTATGGCTAGCGGCTCCGATATGCAGTAGTTGGACATTCAAAGCACGAGTCACCATTCTACAGTGTCTCTGCATGCTTATGATCCCCAAAAGTATCATTCTATAATCTGTTTGTGCTGGGTTGCGCATACATCTTCTTACTTGCTCATGTCCAATAATTTTATATAAAATATCAGGTTGGGCACCCAGCACAGTAGCCAGCTAAGTAGACTGTAATCAAACAAAAACCTTAAAGATACCTGCAGAGCTGCACAAATCTGCCAGCCTACTGAAACCCATAAACTGCACATCTCTCGCATCTCTTCATAAATGTAAATGTAAATGTGCAGATATTTATATAGCGCAAATCACCAACCGGTCTCTAAGCGCTTGCTTAGGGAACCCGTCCTGGTATTCCCCTGTGAGATAACCCAGCAGGGCATCCACAAGGTGAAAGCCAGGCATCCCGCCACGAGGGGCCATTGTGGAGATTAAGCAAGCTATTGCCCAGAGTCGCAGAGTGTGAACCCATGAATCGAGTATGCACTGGAGCGAGAATTATCGAGTCCATGGACAATTTATGGACTCAAGACCCAGCCGAGCCGGGAATTGAACCCTGGTCCCGGGCTGACCTCTTCATCCATCGCACTGCTAAGAACTGAATTCCATATCTTGATATCTGCACCTCAGTGGTCATCACGCAGAACATGGAAACACTCCCTCACAGGATCAAGAACTAGGAGAACACCCTTCGAAACACACACCTTATGCTCCCCTGAAGTCAACGACTTCAGGACCCACCTATAAATAGTACGTAATATATTAATGCTGCAATACAATTTAATCTGTTTGTATTGTGGCTGACTTGTCAGATATATTCTGCAATTCTACTCCTGCTCTTTAGGCTTTAGCTTGGAAGAAGATGTGGCCAGTTCCAACTTGCAGTGTTTGCAAGTTGTTTAAACTTTCACACATAATCATTCGTGGACAGCCTGCTTCTAGGTTGCTCTTCTTACTTGGCAAGTCCTGGGTCAGGCATGTAAAGCCCACTCTTTAGCAGACTTCAGGTTCTGGAAGATGTACATACTCTACTATCCATCTTTCTATTCACACCCCAGTGTTTGCTCCAAGTCTGTGCTATAGCTTCTTTAATTTCAGCTTTGTCACTACTTTCTGTCTTGCATTCATATTTCATACATGAACTATGCCGCATCCAGGGAAATCCTTGAACACTTGTGGTTTGCTCAAATTTAACTGCAGCTCAAGTTATGAGGTTAACTCACGCCACAATCTTCTAAAAAGAATGGCAGCTTACCTAGAATGCACGCAAGGGCTCTTCACAGGAATCTCTTCCCAATCTACCATCTTGATTCCCCCTCATAAGAGGAATATTTATATACCTTTAAGGGGATTCCTGCTCACAAGGAAAAGTCCATCAAGATTTTCAGACACCTGTGATAATAATGCAAAGTTTGGGACTGTACATCTATTTTTAAAGAAATAGCTGCATTGAAGTGCCAAGGATTCACTGTCTGGGACATTACAACAATAAGCCAAATTTGCATCCCTCGGAGAAGGGGTGACTTTCTTTGGATCCATATTGCCTAATACAGGATTGCATATGAGATCTTAAAATAAATATGTTGAAGACTGGTGGTTTAAATAGCATAGGCACTTGTAGAGGACCAGCAGAGACCGCGATGAGGCAACTGGAAGACACATTGACACTGTCAATTGCATGCTTTATTGCCATTACTTTGGTGAAGGCCAACAAGTTGTCCCATTTTGACTCAAAAATGTTGTGGCAAATGCTGCCACAGTATGGTATGGGAAACCCTTGAGCAATCTCTGGATTTTTAGGACCCGGCCACTACTTTTTATTTATTTGTAAGGCTCAGACGATCGCCCAAGAATATCATAGCACTAAGATAGAGACATCTTATATTACAAACACGTGTTGCTGTTGGTAGAGGACACACCTCTCTTTAAAATAGTTTCAACTAGAACAGTAAAATAGTAGTAGAAAAAGATAACAAGGTGACAATGTGCTACTTGAATAAGCATTGAAATACACAATTGAGGATCCTTGGGAGGGAGTCCGAGGCTACGTCTGGCTTGTCGCGAGACATATAACTGTTACAGCAGTTCACCAGCTTGTATTGCAGAACAAACCAGCAGTTCTACTCAGCAGAGGCATCTCAGTGTCATGAGTGAGTGAGAAGACCTATTAGAACAAATACTGTGCCAGGTAATTACTCATTCAATTTGCAATGCTAAATGTTAGTGCATAGCTTGGTCACAAATTGCATTCCCATTAAAAAAAAATAGCTGGTGTGCAAATTGCACATCTCTTGTTCGTGACTGGGAATGATAAACCTGGCCCCAAATTCCTTATTCAAACTTAAAACTGAACTGCCAGTCAACTGCTGAAGCTGTGCTCTCTGCAGTAACAAGGTCAACTTTGGATGCTTAAAAAGCCATGCAAGTTCAGCCTCCATGCAAGATCCTAAATCATTTTAAAATTGTGTAAGCCGTTTTTTGTAGTATTGAGGAAAGCGACGAAGCTTCACAAACACCAATGCTTCCACCTTACCCGCATATGTTTTATAGAACGCGATCTAACCAAGATCCCATGCTCACTGTTTGCCAACTTTGCCAATATCAAAGCTTAAACCCTGTAGAGGTTGATGGAGGTTACCAGACACTGCATAACTCAATTAAAATGGGCTATATAGTTAATGTAATTTACAGTTAATTGTTATTCTAGAAATAATTTTAATATATTACTAGTCCTATGGCAAAATGTTTGAGAAAACCCAAACAAAATGAAGTATGCATGAATGATAATTTCAGGCTTCAGGATAAAAACTTTGTGCAAATCAAATTCTTACAGAGAGCTGCAATGCATATAAAGTTTCTTGGATGTGTGGAGTGCAGTACTTTGCACACCTAGTAACCAAAGTGGAAACATGAATAGTCAGTGAAGATTGTAAGAGACTGGGAATCAATAAAATGGCAAGCAGTCAATAAACTAGACAAAAAGGATGCCTACTAAAGTACTTGTTGCCTTTGCCAAGTGAAGAGCTTTAATGTTTAACAGGGATCATAGAGGCGGTGTGCTCTCTGTAGAATGAGCAACTCTTTCCTATATCATGAGTTTGCACAGATTTATTTTGGTGTTGAAAAATGTTATGTTTTATGAGTCACCATTCCAAGTCATTCTATCAAATATCACTCTGTGCCGAATTTAAGATCTAGCCTTTTAAGCTATGCAAACATAATTTATTGCAGTCATTTGGGTAGTACTTTCCTCTAAAGAGGCTTTCATAGATCACAAAAACAGAGAAGGTGGTTGAAATTTTTAGCATTTCACAGAAACTAACCATGATGACTATAAACAAACCTGATACTAGAACATCTCTGCAGTCTGAGATTACTTTATTTCTCAGATAAAATGGCTCCTTTTCTTTGCTACCTGTATTGGATTTGACAATGGTCTTCAATTCCTTAATGCATATCACCCTTCTGGATAACCTGGTGGTGGCCCTGGTGGTCGTTAATTTCCTTTTATTCTTGATTAGAACACTGTGTCAAGCTTAAGGCCTTCTTTTTCTATGCATTGTCGTTATTTGTGGAATTTCATGCCTCGTTAACTGTGATCTACCATACCCTTTATCCATTCCTGGGTCAGTTCTATCATTGGCTGCACCTTGGCCACATTCAAGCTACACCATGCCAATTCCTTTAGTGCAAGACACCACAATTTACTGGCTTGACTACCTTAGTATTTTCCAACATATGCATGATGTGTTGATCCTTGGTGAGTAAAAAAGGCATTTTTCCCATTTTTAGGAGGCCTTCTTTGGCCAACACCGCAGGCCATCCAACAAATAAAATCAGCCATAATATCAAATTGTTAGCCGTGATAGATTACTCTAAATATGCTGGATTTTGAGTTAATGCCACCCATTGGAAACACCAATACTGCATTGCGCCTAATTTTCCTGGGACATAATCCCTGCAGGAATTTTAGTTAATGAGCTTTTGAATGAGGAATAACAAACCTTTTTTGATCTTGGATTTAGAGCAGAGTCTGGCATCTAACTGTGCAGATTTCACCAGGGTTTCCCAGGCAAAATCTAAACAGTAAAGATTGATGGCTTTCTAATAAAACCACACAGTTCGTAATTGTGTCTGGATCGGAATTCATCCTAAACACATAATGAAGATCAGTAAATTATCACCTCAAAAATGTGCCTACCAGTGTTCTCTCTATTTGAAATAAATTGGTACTTCATAGTCATAAGGTTATATACAAACGAAAGCCAATACTCGTGACCTGTTCTCATCCCTAAACAGTTGCACACCTTTGAGTAAACTGCCAAACAAATGTACAATGAAAAGCTTTGTATATGGTTAGCTGAGCTCTGAGTAATGTTGGTCTCTCTGCAGCTCCAACACTGGCTCCTTGCTTTTTGGGACCATGTTAGCAGTCATGTAGAAAAGAGTAGCCCCAGTGAGGCTGATATGAGTAGAGGATATGAAAGAGCTTATAGTGTTGTCAGGATGTTTGAAATGCTGCTCTCTGAGCTGAAATAGACCCATGATTAGAAGCAGCACTTGTTCTGTAACCAGAGTTGCAAAGATGGCACCTCCCATAAAATGGCAGCTGTGGTGGCTCAAGCTCAACCCTAACTCTGGAAGCTGGCATGTCTGCAGTCAGCACTTTGGGGTTGAATAGCAAAAAAATAAATGGGAGAGCCTAGCATACCAATAGTGCTGCAGTTATAGAGTCTACTGGTGAAATCTTCCTTTCCTTAAGTTGTGGTGTGACAGCATCAACCTCCAGATGGGTTTTACCTGCATTTCCTACAGTTGCATAGTGACGGCATCAACATCTAAAGGGGTTTTACCTGAGGACGTGTCCTTCAATGAATCTGTCTAAGGTGGGTGTTGTGGGTTCCCAAATAATGCCACATGGTGATGGGACTGAGCTTTGAATTCCTAAGAATAATTTTGACTTTATAGTCAGGATATTTGTAGATGTGAAGGACTCGCACTCAAAATGGAGAGATAACTAAGCCCAGCCTCAAGTCTGTTTACTGAGTGAGTTGAGACGTAGGAAGTGGTGGCACTTGCTGTTTATTTGTGGGCATGGTGCCATCTCATGTCTTCTCATGTAAATGCGTGGGGTCACTAGATGAAAATGTTCTGGCCAACAAAGGAGTAAGAGTTACTCCTAATAGGGAGGATGGTATGAGCAAGCATACAGGGATGAATAATAACAACTAGGATTAAGAATGTAGTAATATAAGGAATAGTTTTCTGTCTTATATTTTTCTCACTTCTTCCCACCTGGAGGGTTAGGGTGCCCTGAGTAGAAGAGAAAGCTTATAATGAGAGAAAAAGAGAAGTGCTAATTATTTTATGAAATACACCAAAGATGTCCAAATGGAATACCTGAAAAAGAGGTGTAATGGCTATGTGATTATATCAATGTGTATTGCATCCTTCTAAGCTCCAGTTCAAGAGATGCTGTATCCCTGTTGCGCCTCTGAATCTAACTCTCTGCCCTGCAAGACCGCATGGTCCTCATCCAGTCAGCAGAGCTTTGAGAACATACCTGCTGCTGTCAGACTTTTCTCCAGATCCTGCACTCAGCAGTGGCTTCTACTGGCATCTTGGTCAGGGCTCCGACTTTGTCTCTGATTCGCTCTTCACTCCATGGTTTGTGGTGTGGAGCCTAACCCGCAGGCTTGGGGTTCTGAACCTGCTACGTGATTTATATTCCAGACTGTCTACCCACTTTGCTGGCATCTTTTAAGTGAACCTTCTGGAAGCAAGTCGAGATGGGCAAAAATACTTTTGGGCTCAAGTTACCCAATACAAGATGGCGCCTGTATTTCGTGCTTCACCTCGTCCTATAGTTGGTATTTCTTGAGCAATTGCTTTATAAGAAGCAGAAAATGTATCTCTACTTCATCACAACACAGTAGAAAGTATTTTTTTTACCATTCAATTTGTCATTCCCACCAAAATAATGTTGTCCTTTTTCCCTTCCATTATTTATGTATTTTTCTTTAAGTTTCTGTTTAGCTTATGATAAGTCCTTCCTCTTTCCTTTGTTTATTTGTTGTGCATTCTGGTGCATTTTTAAGTGTTTTTTTTTTAAAAACTGTAAAAAAGAAATCTGTGGTTATCAGTGTTTAATCTTTTTGGTCCATACAAAAGAGGATGATGTTTTTCCAGTGCTTACAAAGCAATGTACTTTTATTTTCTCCTTTTCCTTGTTCAGTCCTTTTGTAAATAATTGTTCCCTTCTTCCTGCTTCTACCTACATTCCTCTCACCCTTTCCTTGAATTTGCTATAGCAGGTAGCTTTTCATTATCTTACCTCCTTGTCTGTCTAAAGTCTCTGTACTCACATCCTCTTTCCAACAGCCCAGTCCCACCTCATGCCACTGGTGCATGTGAATGGAGATATGTTTGCTAGCTTACGAACATATGATTCTCGTCCAGGGGATCCTCATCAATACTTAAAAGCACTTGAATGTTCCCGCCCATGCGCGGGGACCCCGAAAATATATAAAAATTATATAATAAAGCATATATATGCAGATATATATAGATATATATATATATATATATATATATATATATTCACCTCCAAATGCTCACTCCCTTATACGAAGTAGGCAGGACACAGCTCCAGGGATTAAAAAAGTGGCTTTATTGAAGCAGTTGATGCGCACACAGGATGTCCATGAATCGCTGAGGCAGACGCGTTTCTGGCCATGACGGCTTTCATCAGTGCCGGAATCATAGGTAAGGTTCAAATGCACACGGAGATCTTTAAAACATTCAGTGACCACTCCCAGTGTAGCAGTTACTTGGCTCCTCCTTGTGACCAGGTGTGTACCTCCTCACGCAGCGTTTCCTGGCAGGTTGCATGCTGGAACATGTTGTTTTTCCGTGGAAATCTCATCAAGTGATGAAGCGAATCCAAAGCACACAATGTTGCCCCCAAACTTGGCGAAATGCACCATATTCCGCCGCAGCTTGCCAAGGTGAGATTGTCCGGTTCATTCCACTCGTATCCCCTTTCTCAGGCAGTACGATTACTCCTCCTCTCTCCCCCATGCAGAAAAGTAATACCTGAATGGCAATTACCCGCTTGGGCGGGGCTCTGCGTTGCAATGTCATTGTGCCAAACAAAAGTTTTTTTTTTTTTAAACAAACAATGCAGCCTTACCGACACCAATAGACTAAGCAATGCTGTGAAATCTTGTCTTTGCACATACACAAATAAACCAGGAAGACCAAAAGGCACTTGAACTGCTTTTAATGAACAGCAGGAAAGTAGTCCTGCAAAGAGAAAAGCAGGCATTGTTAGCCCATAGGCTGCATTGTAACTTCAATAGCATAGAAACTGAAAGCAAATGTAGAGAATCAAAAACTGACACCGTGCCTTTAAGGCAGCCATGACCCCTAGCTTCCCATCATGTCTCAGGGGTGACAGGTCAGTTGTTCTTTCCGGCTCCCTTCAGTCAGGACCCTGGTTAATCAGCTCCACAGATTTTTTACTTTTCTGTCAGAAATTATATTCCTTTTTCACTTAAAACCCTTTTACTTCGACATTTTATACCCCTTGGAGTATTCCTTTACCTTTTTTCAGGAGTTTGGCATTTATTTTATCTCTCAGAAATGCCTTCCCTTTTTGATCCTTGACCTTCCTGTGGCAAAAAGAAGGGCAAAACAGACTACCACTCTGTCTGTATTCTTTGTCTTCCGGATTTTTATGTTCCCGAGATTTGCAAAAACTGCCAGTCTTTATCAAGACGGACTCTCTAGGACAGAGAGAGGATTCGCCTTTATGGCCTCTCTGAAAAAGGTAAAGCTTCAACCTCTAGAGGCAGGTCTCCTGTGACACAGAAGGAGAAGAGACCCAGATCATCTTCCAGAAGCAAGATTCCGGTCTGATCTTCATCGGCGTCGGGCTCGGTGTCGAGAATGCCTCCATCGGCAAAGAAAACGTAGACGACAATCCCATCGACAGCGGGCTCGCCGTCGAGAGAACATCGGTCGTCGTCGAAGACTTCCAAAGATAGAGGTACGTATTCAGTGACGAATCCTCCGCCACCGTCAACCGGGCGACGGTCAGCGGCGAAGAGTCGCTCTCCGTTGGTGCGGGGTCACCCAATGTCGAGACACCGCTCTCTGTTGTCAGTACGGCTTTCGGCGTCGAAGCGCAGCCCTCCGTTGCCGTCAACCTGGTGGCGGTCAACATCGAGGCCTAGGTTATCAACGACTTCAAAAAAGGATTAAACATCGAAGCAGATCCTTCCGTCGCAGCCATCAAGACGCAGACTCCTCCATTGCAGCCCACAAGGCGGCGCTCAACGTCGAGGCCTAGATCGACGGCGTCGAGGGGTTTGACATCGAGAAGACTGTGTACTCCATTGGGTTCTCCTCCTCCAACGTCGAAGCACAAGTCTCCATCGACGGAACATCGGTCGACGTCGAAACATACACGACCGACATCGAGGCAGAGGTCTCCTTCGTTGAACTCGCAGGTTTTAGTGGCGCATAGTCGTTTGATGCAGAGACATTCACAATTATCGACGTCGTCACACGATTCGACCTCAAGGAGACACCATTCCATGTCAAAAGACCTCTCGGAACCTTCAGTGTCGGCTGCAGGATCTCGAAGTCGAGAAGCTCATCTTCTCCGTCTCCGGAACGGCGGGTACAGAAATCCAAGCTGCAGATCACGGTTCCACGTACGCAACGAGGGGGAAAACCCAGATCTCCCTCTGTTCATCTCTCTCCCAGGTGGTTTCTCCCGGTTCATCATTGGCAGAAAGAGTCTTCTGCACAGGTTCAACAGCCTTTGGAATATTGAAGCCCTCTGCATAGATCCCCTCTGGCTCGGCTGGTGCAGGCAGTTGACCGATCACCCACCACACCATCCAGGGGTCGTCCGAGGGACAAGTCTCTGCCATGTAAATCTGCTTCTCATGGACGTTGTAGGTGACAAAGATCACCCTCCTGGTCGTCCTCCTCGACCCACTCCTCCTAGGAGGATTATTCTTCCACTCTTACGGACAGTCCACCCTCCAGAGTGTCACCTGTTGATGACATCAGCACCTTCCATGATGTCCTACTAGAGGAGCACAAAAGCTAAACATATTTGAGACTCTGCATCAGATGTCCGCGTTGAGGCCTTTGCTGCCATTAGTTCCTGGTCTTTTACAACCAGTCATGGACGTTTTCCTTACTCCAGAAACAATAAAAATGACCCCAGCAAGGATCCTAAAGAAATACAGACTAGCAGAACAAGATCCCTAGTTCCTCAGCTCAGATCCTCCACCTTATTCTGTGATTATTGCGGCTGCAAAGAAGACCCATGCAGCTTCTTCTTTAATGGTTCCTCTGGACAAGGAGAGCAAGATTCATAGGGGAGAAAAGCTTGCGGCTCTGCAGCAGCATCTTTGAAGGTTTCCAGTGCGGCAGCTCTGTTAGGCCGTTATGATAGAGCGTTGTGGGACTCTCTAGAACTCTTCAAAGAAAAACTACCCAAAGAAGACTGTCAAGACTTGGGAGAGATTCTCCAGGAGGGAGCCCTCATGGCCAGCCAAATGATCAGTGCGGCAGCTGATGGGGCATCTTGAGCTGCTCACTCATATTCCTATGGTGTATGCACAAGAAAATCCTCCTGGTTGCGTCTTACAGCTTTGAAACCGCAGACCCAACAACGCATCCTGAACCTTCCTTTTTCTGGAAATTCATTGTTCGGCTCTCACAAAGATGAGGAGATGGGCAGGATGAAGCCTGAACTGGACACTCCCAAAGCTGTGTGTTTAGAGAAAAAGAAAGTGTTCAGATGTCAGTACAGGGCTTACGATCGTAGGGCGTAACATCAGAGGGTCAAGCCCCTCATTGGTCCCAAAGGCACGATGGTAAGACAAGATTCTTCTCTCCCAGTCTGCGAAAGCATCCATTCCCTGGTGGACTCATCAAAAATATCTCTTGGTGGGAGTCCCTTTCCACCAACCTCCTCCGACACAATCCCTGATCACAGACGCCTCATTTCAGGGTTGGGGAGCACACATGGGTCTTCTACAGACTCCGGGCAGGTGGTTGAACAAGAACAATCGTATCAAATAAACATGCTGGAACTACAGGCAGCACATCTAGCTCTCAATGCGTTCTACCCATCGATATTAGGACAAACAGACAACACGAAAACCATGTACAATCTAAAAAAACAAGTGGGACTCGCTCTCGCCCTTTGTCCCTGGAGGCTCAGGTGATCTGGGATTAGCTCCTGGTTCTTTATCACGGTGGTCCATCAGCCAGGGGAACAGAATTCACAGGTGGATTCTGAGTCGTAATTTCGAAGATCAGCAAGACTGGGTATTAAACGACAAACTGATTGTGAACATTTTTCTACATTGGGGTCATCCAACCGTCGACCTCTGTGCGGACGAGTCGCACAAAAAATGCCACACCTTAGCGTCAAGGTTTTACTGACCAGGATCGATAGGGAATGCCCTTTTGATCGACTGGTCTAGAACCTTTGTTTGCGCTTTTCCCCCTCTTCCTCTCATCCCGAAGGTGATAGCCAAACTCACACGCTCCAAGATGAGAATGTTTCTTATAGCACCAGACTGGCCACAACAGTGGTGATACCCGGGACCTGCTACACCTCTCGGAGTGTCCACACAGGAGGCTTCCGTGCAGACCGGACCTTCTGTCCAAAATGAACGAGAGGATTCATCATCCCAACCTTTCCTCACTGAACTTGGCAGCATGGCTCATGAGGTCCTCCAGTCTGGCCACCTAAATCTCCCTCAGGACTGTATGAACATTTTGAGGGAATCCAAAAGGCCTTCCACGAGACATTCATGTTCTTTTAAGTGAAAAATATTTTATTTTGAGTGTATGCGCAATGGTTTTCAGCCTACTAAGGGTCAAAAAGAGGTAATTTGACCTTATCTCCTACATTTGGCAAAATCAGGTCTAAAGTTTAATTCCATTAAGGTGCACTTGGCTGCCATTACAGCCTACAGAAAGGCTCCAAATCAACTTTTTCCCTTCCAGCTCCAGGTGGTTAAGGATTTCCTTCAGGGTTTAAAGAAAGTGTTCCCCCTGGTTAGGCCTCCCCCCCTCACCCCCCCACCCCCATTGGAAGTTGAACTTGGTTCTTTCCAAACTGGTGGGCCCTCCTTTCAAACCTATTCATAAGGCGACACTTCAGCATCTCACATGGAAAGCCGCCTTTTTGGTGTTGATTACTTCAGCTCGTAGAGTAAGCAAAATTCAGGTGCTCTCTCCCAAAGAACCGTACACGGTTTTTCATCACAACAGAGTAGTTTTAAGGACCTACCCCTCCTTCCTTCCAAAGGTGGTGTCGGATTTCCATGTCAACCAAACGATCTCGCTACCTTCTTTTTTCCCAATCAATCTACGTCAGCAGAAACATCTCTTAATTCCCTTGATCATCAGAGAGTTCTGAAATTCTACTTAGATAAGTCCAAGACCATTAGAAAGTCTGATCAGTTATTTTTAAACTATGGTGCCATCAGAGCAGGTTTCCCAGCCTCCAAGCTTTCTATCTGCCAGATGGATAGTGTCTTGCATCAAGCTGTCATTTCACTTGGCAAATAAACCCCTTCTGGCTTCTCCCAAAGCACATTCCACTAGGGCAGCTACAGTGGCTTTTCTACACAATGTACCGATGGCTGAGGTCTGAAAAGCATCCACTTGGAAATCATGACATACTTTCACGAGACACTATTGTCTCAATTCTGAATCCAGAGAAGATACTCAAGTAGGCCAAGCCTCCTTGAGGAATTTATTTCATTGCTAAATTCATTCGAATTGGTTTCTTAATGTTTCTGTTTTTATGGTTCTCATTTGCCCACAGGAAGAGGGGATGGGCTTGCTACTCGATTCAAGTGCTTATGACTATTGATGAGGATCCCCTGGAAGAGAATGTTAAGTTACTTACTTGTAATCCTAGTTCTCTTCCACGGGAATCCTCATCAAAGTCATAAGCAACCCACCCACCTCCCCGGGCAAATGAGCCAAGATTGTCATCTGTTTGTTCCCTGACCACCTTGTCTCCTCAAAGAACAAGTGACCTAACTGTCACCCCTGAAGCATGATGGGAAGCTAGGGGTCATGGCTGCCTTAAAGGCACGGTGCCAGTTTTTGATTCTCTACATTTGCTTTCAGTTTCTATGCTATTGAAGTTACAATGCAGCCTATGGGCTAACAATGCCTGCTTGCCTCTTTGCAGGACTACTTTTCTACTGTTCATTAAAAGCAGTTCAAGTGCCTTTTGGTCTTGCTGGTTTATTTTTGTATGTACAAAATAGAATCCATAAGTTTTAAAACAACTCTGACTACATATAGGAAACAGAACCGCTACAGTGATCTTTTTAACTTAGTTAGAACTATAATGCAGTATCTCTTTATTGATATAATGTAATAGATTAGCGTTATAATGAATAACAAGTGCAAAATATAAAATATAAGCTACTTGAAAGCAAGAATTGACACGATGACAAATGTAAGTTTGTAGTTATCGCGTACTGTGTGAAAGTCTGTCTTTCATGGCTATGGAAGTAGCGGACCACGTGATTAGGGAGCTTTTGATTTTGAAAATGCGAACATGGCCGCGTTGTCTGTTGTGTGAAAAAGCCTGCTGAGACAGGCGAAACGTGTCACCAAATGAAAATAAAATCAAGAGTGATTTAAATTCCAGTCCAAGTGTCGGTATCCAGAAACGGATGGTGAACTGGAGTTGGTGTTTGTACAATAGCCGCGTTGCTGGAAAGCAGCAGTCACCGACGCGCTCTCGTTCAGGCGCTTCCTGTAAATCCAGCAATTAGAGTTGAATGAAGAGCATTACTGGAAGCCCCCCGAAGCATTGGAGTAGAATTGGGAGAGTTTACCGCGAGGAGGGAGCAAGTCGGGAGCAGTGGTTCGGAGGACGCATGCGGTCGGGTGGTTTCCGTGCCTCAGAGTGCGGTCATTCCCACTTAAGCGTAATGGGGAGAGGAGCCGGGGAGGTAACCCGGTGGGCGACGGGTTCCTATTTTTTTATAAATCTCTTGAACAAAATTGACATTTGTGGTGGAAAAAGTCAGCGTGTGCAGATAAATTAAAGCCATAATGGATATGTGACTTCGAGAACGAGAGGAAGCAGCAAATTTGTTTTTTGATAACAGAGAGGCAGCTGCAAATCGCATGAAGGGTCACAGGTTGTGAACAGGAAGTCAATGTGCAGTCCTTGATGCGGAGATTGGAAAAACTGAAACGAGGGGAAGTATCCAAATGGTGGGAGGTAAAGTCCCTTGAAAAAATATTTGGAAGTGGGGAGAGTCCCATGGGGACTAAGAATCTTAGTGGGCCCCACCTTTGAGGACCCAGGCCCGGAGATGTTGAGGGAGTGGGTCGCAAGTAATGCAAACTACTCTGGAAACATGATGAAGATACTTCTAAAATATGCCCGTAAAGACAGAGAAAAACTATTGGAAGAAATCAAAGGTTTGGAAGCTGAACTAACACAGGTCATGAAAGCAGAGAATTTGGCCAAATTCGAAACTCACCTATTAGTAAGTCTAAAGGAACATGAATAGACAATAAGAGACTGAAAGACCTACCACATTTCTGAGAGATAAAATGGACTATCAGAGAGGGCAGATTTACACCTTTGACAGCATAAGAAGACAAAGACTGTCCGGAAAAGCAAAGATAAGCGGAAAACAAGGTGGCCAAACCACAGGAATTGACAGCGCTTCCGAGAGAAACTCCTTAATGAGCTCTGATGTGAAGACCGGCTCAGAAAATGACAGTGCAAGCACCTCCCTAAGTGCTGAAATATCTCCGGATCTAGTTGAAGAATTCCTTTTTTTAGGCATAGATCGTACACAAAACAACAGAAAGAGGCCTCGACATCAGAGGGGAGGGAATGGAACTAAGATTGGGAATAAAGACAAAGGAGAAATACAAACAGAAATATGATGTGACCCAGCAACTGTCAGCAATGTAATCAATTTAACAGACTTGATACTCTCAGAAGAGGAAAATAACATATTAGCCTTATGACTTTCATTTTGCAAAAGAACCAATTTTGACTACAGCCAGACCCGTGTGGACTTTTTTAAGTTTGTGAGAAAATTAAAACTTAAAAAGTCCTTCTTTCAAAGGAATTGCCCTGAAAATATACAGGCAAATCTTGACGAAACGTTATGATTAGAAGTGGGAGATTTGAACACCCTACATGAACTCCATGAATTAGAACTAGAATGTGAAGGTGGATTATTGCAGGGAATACTGAGGGAAACCAGAAACTTACTAGGACTGGACATTTATAAAGGTGTCAGGACGAATTTTAAACCACCATCCACGTTTGTACCTAATATGTCAAAAGATTTGATTGATTCCTTTTCAGATGCTGTAATTAAAGACGTGAAAGATCTAGCTCTGATTTCTAGTAAAAATTTTGAAAAGGAAAACAGTCTTCATGACAGAAAATACAATAGGGTCACAGAAAAAATAAAAAACAAGGACATAGTAGTCCGAGAAAGGACAAAGGTGGGAATGTGGTTCTTTGGCCACTAAAAATGTACAATCAGGAAGCTCAATTACAGCTCAGAGACACAGCCTGTTATGTAAAAATCCCCCATAGTAACCTCGTAGAGGTGAAAAACAAATTTCATAAAGATCTGTCACGATGGAGGGGACAGGGAATGCTATCCCAGGGAATACCTTTATTTAAGGGTGGATAATCCTGTAACACCGATTCTATACCTAATCCCCAAAATACAAAAAAATAAGGAAACACCACCTGGGAGGCCCATCATTTCTGCCATTGGCAGCTTATTTGAAATAACCTCTAGATATTTAGGCTACTTTTTGCAGGAGTTTGTCATCAAGATTCCTGCATATATACAAGACACTCAAGATTTTTTAAACAAAATTGAGACACTGACCTGGAAGGATACTTTCCTGCTAATGACGCTCGATGTTACGTCTCTATATACGAGCATCGAGCATGAGACAGGATTGAATGCAATGCGTCACTTTTTGAACACACGACACATCTCGTATCATCCGCATTCTAGAATGTTAGTTGAAATGGGCAGACTGGAAAATAACTGTTTTATGTTTGGGAACGAGACCTACAGACAAGTACGCGGGATGGCCATGGGCACCTGCTTCGCCCCCAGCTATGCCAATTTACACATGGGCTGGTGGGAGGAGCAGGTGCTCAGGGTCGATTTCGCAAAAGAGTGGAATGAGAATGTGATATTGTGGAGAGGTTCATTGATGACCTCTTTGTGGTCTGGGAAGGATCAATGGAGTCTGCAAAATGCTTTATTAGTCAGCTAAATAACAATACAATGAATTTGACTTTTACAGACACCGTTGACAGGTCCCTGGTAACATTTCTAAACCTAGAAATCTATGTGAAAAACAGATCGCACACACGTACACACAGAAAAGCAACAGCAGGAAACTCTATCCTGAATGCAGATAGTTTCCACCCCACCCAACTTAAAATGAGCATTCCCTATGCAGAACATCTTAGGATGAAACGGAACGGCAGTGAGGGACAGGCATTAGAGAACGCTCAGAAAGACCTCACTAGAAGATTCAGGGAAAGAGGTTATAAAGATCAGGTCCTTTCAACAGCCTTGCAAAAGGTTAGTAATATAAAAAGAAGTCCTTCTGAAGCCAAAAGAAAGGCAAAATGAATTAAAGAGACAGGACATAGAGGAAATAAGGTTGATCACTGGGTACAGCGCCTACCACACAAGTGAGAGATTGTGTGAGTAGGCACTGGCACCTTATTAGAAGTGATCCAATGCTCAGTACAGTGGTGAAACTGAGACTACAGGTAACCTTTAAAAAAGCCAAGTCTATGAGACAAGAATTGGTAGATAATAGTCCCGAAGTAATAAAATCAAAGACGTGGCTGAAGGCAAATCCAGGCTTTTATAAATGTCAAAAATGCAGGACCTGTACAATTGCCCTAAATGCCAAATCGGTAATGTCACCATTCATGGCAAAACCATGGAGAATCCGCTGCTTTCTGAATTACAGAAGCGACTACGTGGTTCATATTCTACAATGCTCCTGCCCTAAGTTGTATGGAAGCACAATTCACATGGTACACATCCGCATCCTCCAACATATGGCGGCAGTGAAAAACAATGACAAGACATATCCTGTGGCACGCCACGTTAATGAAATCCACAAGGGCAATTTGGAAGACCTAACTTTTTATGCAGTTGACCAAGTGGCAAAAATGCGTAGAGGTGGGAATAGAGAGAAAAGACTGCGACAGCTAGAATCAAAATATATATTGAATCTCAATTGCAGAGTACCATCAGGATTGAAGACCGATGAGGATTTGCATGTGCACCTAGGCCACTATGAATATAATGAACAGATGGCTTATTTTAATAGCAGGCTCCCAAAACTCACAATGTGATAGATACATGGTTATAGCATGTGAAAAGAAATTGCACAAGAATTATCACATAAAGAAAGAAAAAGTTCAAGTTTAGTCGTTCGAATAGATTGGTTTATTCATAGGCGGGTTGCTATGAAGCAATAAATTAAGGTTATCGCAAAAACTATATTTGAAAGTATACTAGTATCTCATTTTTTAGTCCAGGGATTGAATACGATAATTTGGTTGTTAAATAATGGACAAGTTATCGACTTTGCATTTGCACTTTATCGTGGCTTGTTCTGTATTAATTCTGATTTTGAATGCACTTAACAGAGAAGAAACTTGTAAGATGCGCTTGAACTTTGCTTTATATACCATCTTAGATTGTTGAATAATAATCTAACTGTATATTACCCATATGGAATATATTTAGGAATGAGGATACTAGTTTAAGAAGCACTGGCACTTTATCTAAACCAACCCGCCAAAGAATATCTAGTGGAGGTTCAATTTGTGGAAATATATGAAATACGTATGATTCTAATATGTATTTTAATGTTTTTATATTTGTAGACTCTTTGAGAATATGTATGTCAATTGTTATTATCTATAGGATGTGTCAAACAAATGATGAGGGATGAATCGGGCACTTGCCCAGAATCCCTAAGTTTTAAAACTATGCTGACCACATATAGGAAACAGAACCGCTGCAATGATTTTTTAATTTACTTAGAACTGCAATGCAGTATTTCTTAATTGATATAACGTAATGCATTAGCGTTATAATGAATAACAAGTGCAAAAAATAAAATGTAAGATACTTGAAAACAAGAATTGACACGATGTAGTTATCGAGTCTAGTGTGAAAGTCTGTCTTCCATGGCTATGGAAGTAGCGGACCACGTGATTATGGAGTCTGTGATTTTAACAAATACAAACATGGCAGCGTTGTTTGTCAGTTTCCATATTATATATATTACCTACTGGCGGTCGCCAGTAGGTAGTTATAGTTAGGACCACGTTTCCATAGGAAATCCGCAACATTCTATTTTGAATAACTTTGGCGCCGGTCGACGAATCCTCGCGAATTTTTCAAAATAGGTGGGGCGCTACGCTCCGCTCCTACCCTGAAAGTCTCGGGGGGGATTCGTCAAGCGGGGGCTGAGATAAAAGGGGGGTCCCAAAACGCCTTTTTCCCATGCATTTTTCCATAGGACCTTTAGACAGGGCTACAGCCCGAACGGCTGAACAGAATTACTAGAAATTTGGCAGAGAGGTAGTCCTCAGGTCAAGGAAGTGCCTTTTGTAGGTTTGGTGTAAATCTGTTCAGTAGATTCTGAGAAAATAGCCTTTAAATCAATATATATATCTGAGCCAGCTTACGGTGCGCTTACGGTACGCTTACCGTACGCGTACGGTGGCGAGCGCGATTATGATTGGCTCTTAGATCTTAGTAAACATTCGAATCGGCCGAAACCAGGAAGCGGCGGCCGCCATTTTCTCTCTCGCACTGAGAGAGATGATTAACAAACAAAGCACAAAAACATTTAAAGGGGCTGTTTTGACAGCTCCCACACACATAGCCATGTACAGGGAGTCCCCAAAGATCCCCCAAGGCCAAAAACTTAATTTTTATTTTTTCGCTAATTTCGCCGATTACGCTTACCGTACGCGTACAGTAAAAAAATATAAAAAAAAATAAAATATCCACACTAACCCCACCCCGTGTACAATTGGTGACCTAAGGTCACCAATTGTGCATGGCTTATCACAAACGTAAAAAACGAAAAGATAAAAAAAAAAAATATTAAAAAAAAAAATTATCCACACTCTCTCCACCCCGTGTGCAAATGGTGCCCGAAGGGCACCATTTGTGCATGGCTTATAACTACTGTGAAAAATTAAAATATTACCTTTAAAAACGAAGTGCATCATATGTCCTCCATGTGCGCACGGTGCGCGAAGCGCATCGTGCGTACATGGCCCATCTAGCGTAACGTGGGCACGCGGTGCGCGTAGCGCACCGCGTGCCCACCGTGCGTGCACGGCACTAACTGCGTAAAGTGGGCGCGCGGTGCGCGAAGCGCACCGCGTGCTCACTGTGCGCGCACGGTGCGCGAAGCGCACCGTGCGCGCACGGAACAAACTGCGTTAAGTGGGCGCGCACGCCACGAATGGCGTAAAGTAACTTAGCATTTAAAAAAACGTACAAATTCACTGAAAAAACCATAGGTTTCACACACGTTATAGTTAGGAATTAGCATTTAAAAAACCTTGCAAATTCACTGAAAAAACCATAGGTTTCACACATGTTATAGTTAGCGGAAATTTTACTGATAAAAAACCAATGAAATTCCCCCGTTATAGTTAGTGCAGGCAATAACTCACGCGACCGCAATCTTCTGCTGATGACATATGTGTCTTTATGAAAAGAAAATATTTGTAATATATGTATAGCTAAAAATGTATGGAAGAAGACATGGGCAAATAAGTGTCTAAATACAGTATTAGCATCAGCAGAGGATTGCGTGCGCGTGAGTTATAGTTGCCTGCACTAACTATAACGGGGGAATTTCATTGGTTTTTTATCAGTAAAATTTCCGCTAACTATAACATGTGTGAAACCTATGGTTTTTTCAGTGAATTTGCAAGGTTTTTTAAATGCTAATTCCTAACTATAACCTGTGTGAAACCTATGGTTTTTTCAGTGAATTTGTACGGTTTTTTAAATGCTAAGTTACTTTACGCCATTCGTGGCGTGCGCGCCCACTTACCGCAGTTCGTTCCGTGCGCGCACCGCGTGCCCACGTTACGCTAGATGGGCCATGTATGCACGATGCGCTTCGCGCACCGTGCGCACATGGAGGACATATGATGCACCTCGTTTTGAAAGGTAATATTTTAATTTTCCGTTGATGTTATAAGCCATGCACAAATGGTGCCCTTCGGGCACCATTTGCACACGGGGTGGGGAGAGTGTGGATAATTATTTTTTTTATTCTTTTTTTTTAAAAATATTTTAGTTTAACTCATCTGTAATAAGCCATGCACAAATGGTGCACTTCGGGCACCAATTGCACACGGGGTGGGGAGAGTGTGGATAATTATTATTTTTTTATAATTTTTTACCGTACGCGTACGGTAAGCGTAATCGGCGAAATTAGCGAAAAAATAAAAATTCCGTTTTTGGCCTTGGGGGATCTTTGGGGACTCCCTCAACATTGCTATGTGTGTGGGAGCTGTCTAAACAGCCCCTTTACATGTTTTTGTGCTTTATATTTTGAACATCACTCTCAGTGCGAGAGAGAAAATGGTGGCCGCCGCTTCCTGGTTTCGGCCGATTCGAATGTTTACTAAGATCTAAGAGCCAATCAGAATCGCGCTCGCGCACGCCACCGTACGCGTACGGTAAGCGTACCGTAAGCGCACCGTAAGCTGGCTCAGATATATATATTGATTTAAAGGCTATTTTCTCAGAATCTACTGAACAGATTTACACCAAACCTACAAAAGGCACTTCCTTGACCTGAGGACTACCTCTCTGCCAAATTTCTAGTATTTCTGTTCAGCCGTTCGGGCTGTAGCCCTGTCTAAAGGTCCTATGGAAAAATGCATGGGAAAAACGCGTTTTGGGACCCCCCTTTTATCTCAGCCCCCGCTTGACGAATCCCCCCGAGACTTTCAGGGTAGGAGCGGAGCGTAGCGCCCCACCTATTTTGAAAAATTCGCGAGGATTCGTCGACCGGCGCCAAAGTTATTCAAAATAGAATGTTGCGGATTTCCTATGGAAACGTGGTCCTAACTATAACTACCTACTGGCGACCGCCAGTAGGTAATATATATATATATTCACTTAAAAAACCATAGGTTTCACACATGTTATAGTTAGCTGGACATTTCACTCGTGAAAAACCATTGAAATTCCCCCGTTATAGTTAGTGCAGGAAACTATAACTCACGCGACCGCACTCCTCTGCTGATGACGTCAGATATTACATCACTGTATTTAGACACTTATTTACCCATGTCTTCTTCCATTAATTTTTAGCTATACATATATTACAAATATTTTTTTTTCAGAAAGACACATATGTCATCAGTGATGTAATATCTGACGTCATCAGCAGAGGATTGCGGTCGCGTGAGTTATAGTTGCCTGCACTAACTATAACGGGGGAATTTCAATGGTTTTTCACGAGTGAAATGTCCAGCTAACTATAACATGTGTGAAACCTATGGTTTGTTAAGTGAATTTGCAAGGTTTTTTAAATGCTAATTCCTAACTATAACGTGTGTGAAACCTATGGTTTTTTCAGTGAATTTGTGCGGTTTTTTAAATGCTAAGTTATGTATTTATTTTTTATTTTTAGGGTTTTTCACCGTGCGCGTACCGTACGCGCACGGTGCGCTTCGCGCAGCGAGCGCCCACGTTACGCAGTTCGCGGAATTTTTCCGTTTCTACCGTACGCGCACGCTACGCCTACTCTGCGATTTTTCGTAAAAAAATTAAAAGATATTTTGGCCCTTGGGGGTCCTTCTGGGACCCCCTGACAAAGGGTAGGGGGTCAGGAACTGTCCACCCTGCCCCCTTTTCACGTTCTCCACCTTTGTTTTTCACCCCCTCAGACTGCGAGAAACAAAATGGCGGCCGACACTTCCTGGTTTCGACCGATTCGAATGTTTACTAAGATCTAACAACCAATCAGAATCGCGCTCGCGCACGGCAGCGTGCGCGTACGGTAAGTTTTACCGTACGCGCACGGTGCGCGCTTATAGATATATATATTGATTTAAATGAATGCTATTTTCTCAGGAAATACTGAACAGATTTACACCAGACCTGCAAAAGGCACATCCCTGACCTGAGGACTACCTCTCTGCCAAATTTCAAGTAATTCTGTTCAGCCGTTCGGGCAGTAGCTTGGACTAAAGGTCCTATGGAAAAATGCATTGGGAAAACGCGTTTTGGGAACCCCCCTTTTTCTCAGCCCCCGCTTGACGAATCCCCCCGAGACTTTCAGGGAAGGAGCGGAGCGCCCCACCTATTTTGAAAATTTCGCGAGGATTCGTCAATCGGCGCCAAAGTTATTCCAAATAGAATGTTGCGGATTTCCTATGGAAACACGGTCCTAACTATAACTATCTACTGGCGACCGCCAGTAGATAATATATATATATATATATATATATATCTATATCTTAGGACACGAGCTATATATTGTGGGGTGCTTGCTGCTAATATTCAAAGCCAGTGTCCCTCTGTCCTCTTCTGTGCCCCAATATACCTTAAAAAGAACTGGGCTAGTAAATGTATTATTACTAACTTATTTGGGCCTGTTCCTGCTCTACCTGCTAAGATATTACTAAGCCTACTGTTAGCTGTAGGGAATTTAGTGATAGCAAACAGTGCTGTTGTATGCAGAAGGAAGAAGCAGCTCATGTAGTAAAGAAACTTCATGAACTGAAGGGTGCCTAGGAACATTTGCCTGTGCAGTTCACACTGTGAAGTCCATTTTACATTTGTGAGTCTAGTCTGTGGAATTGTGTATTTATTGCTGTCACAAGGACCTCTAAGCATTGATTTTTATTGTGCATGTGGATGGTGGGTTTTTTATTGTTTGAAAAAGGCACTAGGACTGCCTTCCTGTCAGCCTTGTGACAATTGCACAAGGCATTTTACCTTTGTGTTCTGTGCATGGTTCTAATGCATTTGATATCTTTCAGCAAAGAGCAAGTACTTTGCAATATGTTACCATTAACAGCAGTCACAGTGTTTCAAAAAGGTGCCTTAATCCGTCACCATACATTTCAAGCTTAATTTTGCATGGAGGCTGTAGGAATGATGCTTTAACTTGGTAGTCCTGAGGCTGTGCCATGAACAGGTCCTACATCAGTGAACATGTTCAGAACAGATCCATAACCTTGGTTTGCTGACATTGCGTATGCTAGGAAACAGGGCGGTAGTTGCCTCCTTCATGTTTCTGAGGTGTATTGTCAACAGTTCATACACTAACTCATAGATGTTCTGAGTTAATGTAAGCATTAAAAGCATGTGGCTCTTATGGGCATTCTTTTCAGACCACCTCAATGTATACCTAACTACAGGAGTGATGAATGCAGTGTTTTATGTGGGGGTAGGCGGGGCAATGATTCTGTAGGTATTTGTATGCAGACTGACCTTTAGTTTCATAGTCCTGGTTCCTGAACGTTTAGAAGCAAAGTTCTGTCCTGCTCTTTATGAAGGAGGACATCCTGGAAGTGGTGCATGAACTGATATGTGGCTCAAAGGTCAGCTGCAAATCTGCTGGCCACTACACAGCAACTTGCAGTACACAGTAAGCTGAAGCCATATGGAGTAGTCATGCTCTAGAGACTGGAATGGATGTAGTTCCTGGGCGGCCACAAGACCTTGTGAATGTCCAGAATGGCAAATTAAGTGGCTTACTATGGTCTGAGTGGGTCTTTGTAAAAGCATCCATCACTGAATAGTGCCTAGAGGTAGGGGCTGCACTTATACTTTTTGACACCAGAGGACCCTATAGCATTAAAAGTGTTGCAAAATGCGGTATTTCCAGTTTCTACTGAAAAGCAAACATTACCTTCAGCGGTTGTAATTGGTTTAACTGGAAAACCCTATTTATGATTAAGTTATTCAGTTCCTTGCCATCTCTGTGCTTATACTCAAGTCAGTCCTTTCCATCACAATGTTTCTTCTCAAGGTACCTTTGCCACTTATGGGTCTTTTTGCCTTTTTTCCACACAAATTGACACTTTTTCATGAAGATACATGTGTTGACATATATATTTGTGACAAAACAGTGGCTTCAGGTGGAAGTCAACCCTATATTCAGACAAGCGACAATTGACATTTCACCTGTTCTCTTGGTCCTGCATTGTACAGTTACAGAGATGGATGAATCCGATAGTGATCATCATCAGATTTTTGCAGTAAGGCGTGATGATGGGAATCCAAAATAAAAAAGATAATTTAAGGGCATTTCAAAATAGAATATTTTACGCCTGTGCGAATGTGCTGCTGGAGAGGATGATGGTAAATCCAATGTGTTGTTCCTTTCCAGGGTCTACAGGACCGAGATGAACAGGTCAGAAAGCTCAGGGATGAAAATATTGTAATTCAGAAGACCTTTCAAGGGCAAATTGATGACCAAAGTGCACAACTGGAAGATCTTAAACTGAAACTAGAAAGGCAAAATGAGAGAAAGGAGGAACTAAAGCAGCTACTTGAAGACCGAGACACTGAGCTGGAAGATACTAAAAAAGAATACAGGTAATCAACCATAACTTGTACATGTGAAGTAGAAATTCTGTAAGTATTTGTTAACAATTACTTTCATGTGGGCATTTGGTTGATTGGAGTCTTTTTATTCTTTTTCAGTATGATGAACAGAAAGTGGCAAGATAAGGCAGAACTGCTAACACAACTTGAGGCACAAGTCAAGCAGATGAAAGAACATTTTGATAGCAAGGAAAGAAAGCTGATTGAAGAGAGGAACAAAAGCATTCAGTCGCAGAAGTAAGAAAATAAATCTTTATAACACTTTGAGGCCATTGGCATCCAGACCTCTATTATCAGCGGGCTGTAAATTCCAGTGGGCATGGTAATAGAAGTTAGTGGGGCCAATGAACTTTATAGGTTTCGTGTTTTTTCACAGTGAGATTTTGCCTTAAAATTACTATGTGAAACTCCAGGAAAAACATAATGGAACTGGCATGGAAACATCAATTTCTGCACATTTGCCAAAAATGTGTAATCCGTTATTTACTCCTCAGGATTGCAGTGAACCCTGTTAATACCCTTCTGTTGAAGGGAGATAACAAGATTTTAACTGCCCCCTGTAATTGAGGCCATAATGTTGCTTAAAATTCCTTTATGCTTTTGAAACATAACTATCACTTTGTAGATTTTTCCGTGTGAATGGAGGAAAATACAGTACATATGTCTGCTTCCCATGAAACTGTAAAATCTCCCTTTGATAACTGTTTCTGTTGTGATATGTGGTGTTATAACTTGTCCATTTGTTGCGTATTGTAACATTATCTAAAACCAGATCCTGTGCTCAGTCTAAGTTTGCAGTAGAATTTGAGATCAACAACCTTGCCCCTTTTTTGATGGAAAGGCTGACCAGGAGGATTCACTTTAGAAGGATTGTGATTATAGAATAGGTAAAGGCAAAACTGACCTGGTTGCCCGCCTTCTTTTGCCCACAAAGTGCTTAAGGGCAGCATCAACCCACCCCTCTTCTGCCTGTGCAGCACATGTCCCCTGAGCTGCTCTTCCAACCTGCAGGGGGTCTTATTACCTTTCCTTCTCCTGGCCTAACTCAGCGTCGCATTTGACGTGCTACCCTTCTAGAATGATGTCTCGAAATGCCCTGTATTTTGTCTCATTGTATTTTGTGATATGTAGAATGCCTACTTAATTCAAATACAACTGCCAGAATTCACTTAGCAATTGAAGCAGGCATTAGGAGTTTGGTTAACAATTATGATATGACAAATGCCATTATTTTCCAATTGCAAAAAGCAGATCTTCATATTATTCTTGGGCTCCAATAGTTTTCATATTTAACTCATATTTTCATTGGCTAACCAACATAGCAATTGGGATAGCAGATCTGCACGTGTCTATGATCCCTTACCGTCAATTTATTCCTGAACAGAAGATTGTGAGGGATATTTCAGCGGGTCTAAAGAGTGCTCCAGCATCCAGCTGTAAGTAACACTGTCCCATAATGGGAAACATCCACTAGTACGCGGACATTTCTTCGCGTACCGTTACTACGCAAGCGTTAGTATGCATGCGATGTAACAACGCGTCCCTTTAGTACGCATGCTGTTACATCGCATGCGTTGTACAACGCATGCGTAGGGGGCGGGTACTAGTCACGGCGGACATTTTCAAAGAGAGTCTGACGGAGGAAGCCGGTGGAAGCATGAAGGGGGAGAAGATTTGAACCACGTGTGTTAAGAGGTAAGTGGGGCTGTGAAGGGGCTGTGTAGGGTAGTGCAGGGTTGTGTACTTGTGTAGTGTATTATGGTTTAGTGAAGTGTCGTTGGGTTAGTGTTTTAGGGTTTAGGGTAGTGTTGCGGGTTAATGAAGTCTAGGTTAGTGTTTTAGGGTTTAGTGTAGTGTCGGGGGGGTTATTGTTTTAGGGTTTAGGGTAGTGTTGTGGGTTAGTGTAGTCTAGGGTTGTGTTTTAGGGTTGAGTGTAGTGTCGTGGGGTTAGTGTTTTAGGGTTTAGTGTAGTGTCGTGGGATTAGTGATTTAGGGTTTAGGGTAGTGTTGTGGGTTAGTAAAGTCTAGGGTAGTGTTTTAGGGTTTAGTGTAGTGTCGGGGGTTAGTGTTTTAGGGTTAAGGGTAGTGTTGTGTGTTAGTGAAGTGTAGTGTAGAGTTTTAAGGTTAAGTGTAGTATGACACGTTATTCCGCATACCATTATTTTTACTAGGTAAGTTTTTACTTTGCATACCATAACACTTGCAATGTAATGGTATGCAAAGTAAAAACTTGCGTAGTAGCGGTTATTGCTAAGTAATAACCGCGTAGTAAAAGCATGCGAAGTAATGGCATGCGAAATAACGTCTCATATTCTCCCATAATAGGTATTTCTCCCACCAGTGAGAGAAAGATGTTATTCTGGATTGAAGAGTGAATACAATAACCAGGGTTGTAAACTCTACAATAAGGTCCTCCCATATGCTTCTTGAATATTGTCTTAGTTGATTACAGAGCACTCCTCGTTCCACTCAAAGACCGATTCCTTTGTATATCTTTGTGAGATGACAACACTGGATCTGTTGATTAGGTCTTTCAACTCCATCATCAAACCGGTTATCCCATACTTGGGGGCAATATTGGGAACAAATGTGTAAAATTGAAGAGCATAAGTGGGTGCTCAATGATGGCGTTCTTTTAGACATTGTTGATAAAGGAAAACTGCATGCATCGCTGTTGGAACTTCCACAGAAAACGCAAAGTGCTCTTTTTATAGACTGGTCAAAGACCTTCGTCATATATGAATACCAGTTCTGTTAACCGGTTAGTAAAATGTTTATATTTTTCCAATGGAGGCATCTAATTGCCCATGTGTGTCAAATATTTTGTAAAGTTTGCTTGGTTTCCAGTTGCATTTTTCAAGCAAAGATTGATCATAGTATTGTCCTGGTTAATCTGGAATTGTGTGTGTTCAATTATTTGAAACAGAGGGTGCGTGTATATTTTGAGTGATGGTGTTAAAGATGACTCTTCAGATGGATCCATATTCTTGCAGATTTATTACCTTATTGAATACTCATTACAGGCTAATTCAGAAAACCTTTTCCCCGCAATGAGAGTCCAGCAGCGCTTATTTAGCCTATGCAGTTCTAGCCACGACTCCATTTCCAGAGGTGATGTCACTGGGGTATAATATAAGTCAACCAGCTCACTGACGTCCGTTTCTGTTTTTCCACACCTCATTGACCTGGTCTGGAGCGGTCTCCCTGAAAAAACTGTCTGCTTTTGAAAGCAACAAGGGCAAATGTCTACTCGCAGGTCAATTTCCAGGCCTTACAGACAGTGTAACAAGAATGATGTTGGATTAGCTATAAGGCGGTTTCTGTGATTTTGGCCCCATTACGTTGTATGTCGTAGTGTACTGTGTTGTGTGTTCCAGATAAGTGCGTTGGAATCTTTGCTGCTTGACTATCTTGAGCTTTCCATCTCTCAAATGAGTCTTGATACAGATACGTGAATGTGAAGTTTAGAATTTCCACATATTTCAATTTGTTTTGGCTTCCCTTTCGGTGATCTTACTCTGGTAAAGGAGATTTTAATGTGGCCTGTAATTTGCTAGGGTCAGTTTATTTTTTATACTTTAATCATCGATTCATTATTCCCTTGGACAAATATTCATTGATAATGCCCATGATTTCAGAAATGAATGTTAGAAAGAATGTCACCCCTCCTCCCCTTAAAGTGCTTCTTGCCTCGCTAGGGATAGTAAGCAATCTATAAGGACAGCTGCAATACTATACAGTGTGAGGGTGAGCAGGAATTAGCCAGTCAGAATGATGTCTAGATTTGTTTCTGCCAGCTTCCTTACCTCCTCTACTTTTCGGATGAAAGTGAACATAAAGGATGTCTATGATGCCAAGTACTTGGGAGGGATAAGAGGATACTAGTAAATTATTATTAGTATAGGAGCCTCTTCCTCTACCCCTGCTCTGCCAAACTACTTTAGTCCTGCAATTTCACATGACGGCAAAAGCGATTGCAGCAGAGTTCTTCCCTTCTGCAGCTTTCACTTTGATAACCACATCGTCTGTGTCTCTCACAACTCTGAAAGGAAGAAACTGATTTATTTAAAATATTTGTGGAATAAGTTGTACATTAATATTTATAGACCACTGCTGCTTCTTTTCCCCCATTGGCTCGCCCACATTTTAATGTTATCTACAAAAGGTGAATATTCCACCATATTAACAGAAAATTGACTCAAGTGTTGCTTAGTGCACATTTTAATATACAAATATTTTTCAGAATTGCAGTGGAAAAACTTCACTCTGTTGATGATGCATTCAGAAGACAGCTTGAATCAGTCGTAGCTTCTCATCAAGCAGAACTAATGCAACTCTCAAATGAAAAGCAGAAACAAATTGAGGCAGCAAATGAAAAGGTAACATAGTCCATTTGTTTATCAATATCAAAATGCATCCAAACTATCACAGCTGAATACATTCTTAGTCAATAAAGTCTCTTGCATGCTAATGGGCGTGTACCTCTGACCAGGGTGCCCAGGCTTTGGTGATATCTGGATCCTTGGTAGAGATTTTTGGTCATGGTCCAGCCCGGATCATCCGTGGGTGCCACTACCTAGGCCTTTCTCATGGGTTTTGGTCTTGCTAAGAGTGGGAGGGGTCCACAAATCTCTACTCTTGTGCAGTGGGAGGCTTCTTGGAGCACGAGCGCGGTGGTGGCAGCATACTGTGTAATGTGATCGGTAGAGTGATCAGGCCTTTTTGCCCGTGTCACAAGACTGAGGCATAAAGGGCCCACTTGTGTCCCGCTGTTGTGTGCTTAACTCACCTTGCCTACGTTGTGATGAATATAGCGCCAGACAATGCACCCTTGTTTGGGTGTGCACACACTGTGTTGTATGGGTACCCGTGAGTGGTGCCATACATGGATGACAGCTCGTTTCTGTGTGAGCACACTGTGATGTATGATCCAGTACATATGTTGCGTGTGCTTGCAGGGATGTTTGTGTGCGTGTGAAGGGCAAAATACAAGGAAGCCCCAAAGTTCCATATAGGGAAATGCAGCGCCTGTTGGAGAAGCATGTGGAGGTCGAGTAGCCCCCCAGACAGATGTGTGGATTGCTGCATTCCTGACACCTGGCTGGGGGACACACTGGAGAAAGGAAGAGCCAGGCCCTTTCTTAAAAAGGGCTCTTTGGTTGTGAAAGAGGGTACGGGTCAAAGGGGCCTGGACACATCTCAGGAAAGGGATATGGCTGATAAGAGAATATTAAAGAGTAGGGATGGGTAGCCTTTGCAACCTTTTGTTAAACCTATATCCGTAAGGCTGACATTCATGTGTGATCTTGTAGTTAATCCCAGGGGGCCTGTTTTTTGGGGCTATCAAGTTTGGAGACACTCCTGCTATGACAAACTGCTATCTGGATGAATGATGAGACAGAGGAATGGCCTCTTTAAAGTGGGCAATACTAATAACATAAACTTCAAAGACTCAGACACTAAATTACATTTATGTCTGGAAAACATATGAAAGCAGAACTTAAGCCTCCCAACTTTGTCAAACTAAAGCTGTTCATCATAGTGGAAAAGCTCAGCGCTACTTCTGCCTGTTGTGTCCAGGACTGGTGACTGAGGGTCAGCCAGTCTACCTACGGTGTGACTAGACATCACCCAGGAGAATCAAGAACACTCTCACAGGAGCCTTGAGCACTGGCTTCCAACTGACCGAGACCAGTGGGCCCTGTGAGATTTTCTGGAGGGAGCAATATCCTGCAGAGTGAATCCCAGGTTCATCGGAATCCGTGTACTGTTCGGGCTGCCTAATCATGTTTGCTGTGTTGACCACAGCATGCGGGGGGGACTGTGCAGCACCATGACCTGTGTGCAGTCACCTTATTGTGCTATTGTGACCCCCGTATACCAGGAGGGGCAATGGTGAAGATTGAAGGCTGTCGCCCGATGCAGTGCTTAACAAAAAGATGTTTGTTGCCCTGCGCAGTGCTGTGAAGGAAGTGGCCATAGCCCCATGTGCTGCTGTGCAACCCCGGAGGGCACCGTGCACCGAATTTTAAGTAGACCTTTGAAAATCGTGTCATAATCTGCTCACACATCTTACTTAGAATTTCTTTGGAAAGTTTACTACATATTCTTGCTGTGAAATTTATTTTAGTGATACTCATATCCCCAGTTTTTGCTAAACTCAAACAATCTAAGTAGTAATTTTAGCCTTTAAAAAGGCCATCATTAAAAAGGAGACCTGCCAGACTCAAGACTGCGCACGCTAAACTTATATCTGCCTATTTGGTTGGTAAAAAGAGTACTTCTTCAGATGAAGAAGTAATAACCAGGGAGCATCAAAATATGTCTAAATAGATCCTTAAGTTGTGTTGCTGCTGAACAGTTAAAATCCTTAGACAGTGCCTATTTCTTCTCCCTTAGTGACTTCTGTTAAGGAGTTTTTGAAAAAGCATTTCAAATCCAGATGAGATTTCAGCAAGCAAAGGAATGGAAATCTGTCTGCATTATCCAATTCAGATATGTGTGCTTCTGATGGACACTTCTCACTGCAGTTTCCTCCACTTTCTCCATAATAGTGCTCCAGTGCACCGCTAGGTGGTGCTGGCCGACTCTGTGCTGACACCACACCATGCCCGGAGTGACAAGCGGAGCTGCATATAAACTCCACACACTGTACACCGATATTGGTTCCTCTCTTTCCATGCTTTGTCATGTGGATCAGGAGCTCTGCTTCAATTCCAACTTTGTCGGGTTTCTGAAATGATTTCACCAGTGTTCTCGGTAACGATGTTCGTACTCAAAGCAACAAGTTGAAATCCATTCAAAAACTGCTTGAACCGGAGGAGCCTAGCGCTTGACCAAGATGGCTGCGTGAGCTTTGAGCTCCCGAGACCCTCGCGCCCTCCGTCACCTATCCTGTTCTTTATCCTGTTTCTTATGCACGGTATCCTGCAGATGAGTCATCGTGGGGGCGATTGACGCTGCCCGGGCTAAAATCGCCCGCCGGGGACCGGAGTTTTGGACGACGGCAGATTGCGGCCTACCTCCGAGGGATGCCAGGAGCTCGAGTTGGCAAGATGCCCGGCCACTAATTGAACAACAGCAGGCCTGTGGGGTGTGAACGGGCGGATGGAGACCACCGCACTTTCACTTTCACTTTCTCGCCCTTTGTTGGCTACGGCCTGAGAGTGCTTCCTGAGGATCCACGGACATCTGGAGGACTTGCGCCTGACCCTGGTCGTTGAGTGACGGTCCGGCCTGTCTCATTTAGCTGGGTGAGGGACGTTTCTCCGTAATTGCCTACATCGAGTCTGCAATGTCGGCCAAAGCAGAGGCTGACAAGCCGAAGTTCAAGGCTACCAGGCGGGGAGGCTATACCCAATCCAACAATATGGATCGATATGCCCAGCAGAAGGGGTCACCTGATGGATCGGGACAGTCACTGGAAGTACAGAAAGCTGACTCGTCCCCGACCTCGGAGCTGTCGTTGCAGGATGTCATGGGGGCTATTGAGGGTATGCAAACATCGATCGGGCGACAGTTTGATGCCTTGGCACAAAAAGTGGACACGATTTTGGTCGATGTTAACTTGATACGCGCGGATTTGGCCAAAACCAATGAGCGGGTCAAGTCCCTGGACCTCAAGACTACTGGCCTTGCGGATGATGTTTTGGGACTGCAGGCGGAGGTCGAGAAGCTGCGGACTGCTAGTGACCTCTCTGCCCGTCGGCTGGAGGAATTTGAAGGTCGGGCCAGGCGCAACAATGTGCGCATTACTGGAGTCCCGGAATCCTCGGAAGAGCGCTCAGTGGACCTACTCGTTGAAGACTTGGTGGTGAACCATCTTGCGCCTAAGGGCCTTGGAAAGTTTTTTGCCGTAGAACGGGCTCACAGGGTGCCTGGCGGGAGGCCTAAGGCGGGAGCTCCCCCGAGACCGATTGTCGCCCGGATCTTCCATTTTCGAGATCGGGACGCTATCCTGCAAGCGTCGCGGGTGACGGGCCTGGTTCCTTTTCAGAATGCCTCTGTGAGCTTCTATCCTGACTTCACCCAGATGGTGCAGAAGCAAAGGCAGTGTTGCCTGGGAGTTAAGAGACGCCTTAGGGAGATGGATTTGAAGTACGCTATGCTTTTCCCTGCCAGACTGCGTGTGGTGTATGAGGATCGGACTTTCTTCTTCGACTCGCCTGAAATGGCCGGAGATTGGTTGGACGCTCTGCCACGGAGACGGACCGGCGGGGACTGTGTCACGGGAGTGGACAGTGGCCGGGCTGAGCAGGAGTGATGCCCCGGGTGTCAGGTTGTTTTGATTTTGCCCCGGACAATGACTTGTGGCTAACTGCAGTAATGGGGGGGTGGCGGAGGGCCGTTCGGAGCTCTTTCCTCCCTCGGGGTTCTTTTTGTAGATTTGTTTTTGATAGGGCGACAGGCACACTGCAAGTTGGGGGGGCTTTGTAAGCTGACGCAGGGGTGCAGGGAGGGGGGAGGATTTGGGATGTTGGGGTGGTTGTTGGGGGGGTTTTTCTTGCAAGGCGTAGTAATGGTTGTCAGGTTGGTTTGGTGGTGGCTTTTCGGGGGGGGTGGAGGTCTCTTGGTGTTTGGGGGGTAGGGGCCTAAATATTATTAGCTGGAATGTTAATGGCTTGGGTGATCGTATTAAGCGAGGGATCGTCTTACAATTCCTGAAGCGGACCTCGCCTGATGTTGCCCTATTGCAGGAGACACATCTTATAGGGAATATGTGTTATGCACTTAATAGAAAGGGTTACAAATTCATTGCCCACTCTGGCTTTTCATCGGGCTCCAGGGGGGGCGGGCATACTTGTTAGAGCCTTGCTGCCACTCGAGTTTGACTCCACCATTGTTGACGATAGGGGGCGGTTCGTAGCTGTGGCGGGGAGATGGGAGGGTAGAACGTTGGTATTGGTTTCTGTGTACGTTCCTCCGGCCCTGCAGGCCTCCACGTTTGCCGATCTGGGCAGGGCCTTGTTGGAACTCCCTGAGGGGCTGCTAGTGGTGGGGGGAGACTTCAATGCTGTTGGTTCTGGGCTGCTCGATAGGCACCCGCCCAGGGATACCGGGGGGGCTCAGAAGTGGCTTCCTGACTTCATAGACACTTTTGGTTTGGTGGACTGCTGGCGACTCCGGCACCCCACCCAGAGTCAGTATACCTTTCACTCCGGGGCGCATGGTAGTCTCTCCCGGATTGATTACTTGCTCACCCTGGCTGCGCATGCCTCGCTAGTTTCTGAGGCTAGGCATATGGCACGTGGCATATCTGACCACTCGCCGGTGTGGGTCCGTTTCGACATTGGCCGGGTAGGAGGAGGTAGGGTGGCTCTCATTAACCCCTGGTACTTCCGTGACCCCAAGACGCGCAGGGCATTGCTGAAGGCAGTTGATCACTATTTTCAGGACAATCAGGATTCGGTTGATTCAGCGGTGTCTCTGTGGGAGGCGTTTAAGACCGTATTGAGAGGGGAGGCCCTCTCATTGGTGGTGGCCGCCAAGCGACGGAAAGACGCCGAGGTGATACAGATTGAGGATGAGATCGCGGCTCTAGAGGTAACCCTGGAGGAGGAGGTTACAGCGGACACTCTGCATAATCTGAGTTTGAAGCAATCGGAGTACAGGGATCTGGCGGAGAATGCTGCCAAGACCCTTAGCAGGGAGCAGCAGGGCCGTCTGTATGATGTTGGGGATAAGGCCGGGAAACTGCTAGCTTGGTTGGACAAAAAAGAGCGGGTCAATAGAGTGGTGCCGGAGTTAACGATGGAGGAGGGAGAGGTTGTTACTGACCCCGAAGGTATAGTCCAGCGTTTCTCGGATTATTTCCGCGTAGTATACACCTCGGTTTCGGATAGGCCGACTGCGGACTCGTGTGACCTTTTGCGTGATATTGCTCTGCCCTGCCTCTCTGACGTAGATAGGGACGACCTAGATGGTGATATAACGGTTGATGAAGTAGCGGGTGCTATTCGGGCGTTGAACTCGGGTAAGGCCTCCGGTCCGAATGGTTTGCCTATTGAATTGTACAAGCTTTGTCCGGATAAGGTCGCTCCTCACCTGCGCGCCATGTTCGTGGAGGCGCGGGTGAATGGGTCTTTGCCGCTTGATCAACGACTGGCAACCATAGTGGTGATACATAAGGACGGTAAGCCTCGGGACAAGTGTAGTTCCTATCGGCCGATATCGCTTCTTAACGCTGAGCCGAAAATCCTTGCTAAGATTCTGGCGAACCGCTTGGTCCGGGTGCTTGAGGATTTGATCCACCCGGACCAATCGGGCTTCATCCCGCATCGTAACACTGCATTAAACCTTAGGCGTCTCCATGGGGTGATTGCTAGGGCGGGCACGTTGCGGGAGCCGGCTATTGTGGCGTCTCTTGATGCCACGATGGCGTTTGATACGGTGGAGTGGGCATACCTGTGGGCTGTGCTAGCCAAGTTCGGCTTCGGGCCTGGTTTTGTGGACTGGGTGAGGTTGCTTTACGAGGATCCCCTTGCTAGTGTTGTGGTAAACGGGAGGGCGTCCAGGCCGTTCAAGCTTGGGAGGGGCACCCGGCAGGGTTGCCCCCTTTCGCCTTTGTTGTTCGCCCTTGCTCTTGAACCGCTGGCGGCGTGGATACGATGGCATCCGAGTATACGTGGGCTTCGATGGTCGCCCGACCACGAGGACCGTATCTCACTTTACGCCGACGATATCCTATTATACCTCGCCCCAGAAGTCTCTCATAGTGGTTTGCGACGTCTTGACTTCTTTTGGTAGGAACTCGGGCCTTGTTATCAAATGGGGAAAGTCATATCTGTATGTTTTGTGTGGCGATGTTCCGCCTGTCCCCCGAAACTGTTCGATTCAGATCGCCCAGCATGGCTTCCGGTATCTAGGGATTTACATCTCCACTGACTCCATCTTGCGATATGAGAAGAATCTGCTCCCCCCCCCCCCCCCTGGCGCGTCTGCGGCGGGATGCGGCGGGCTGGCAGAGGTTGGCGCTCTCCCTCCTCGGGCGCGCCGCGTTGTTTAAAATGATGTCTCTTCCCCGTTTCCTCTATGCCTTGCAGAATACCCTTGAATGGGTCCCGACTAGTTACTTTCGAGAGGTCGAGAGCCTCCAGCGTTCACTATTGTGGGACGGGCGGCCGCGCATAGCGATCGCTAAGCTGACGCTCCCGTGGTACGACGGTGGTATTGCGCTTCCGGACATTCGAAGATACTACTGGGCCACCCAGTTGTGCGCGATTAATCATGGTGTCTATGGCTCGGCGTTGAGCCCCGGCTAGGCCATGGATCGGTGGTTACTGCGTGGCGGTAATTACCACAGGGCTTTGTACTCGAAGTCGTTGGACTCGTCCTTTACGGGGCCCACTGGGGTGGCGGTGCGGGTGTGGAAGTTGGCGATGGACTCCCTGGGTTGGGGGGGCAGGCTTACCCTCGCTACCCCGTTGTTTGATTCTGATATCCTGGGGAAGCTTTGGCATACAAAAGGGTTCGAGAAATGGGATTTGATCGGTATCTCCAGGGTCGGAGACTTGCTGGCTCAGGGCAGGGTGAAGTCCTTTGAGGAGCTGCAGAAGGAGTATGAGCTGGGGAGCACTGAGTTTTTCCGCTATGCCCAGGTGCGTCACGCCTTGCGGTCGGTCCTTGTGGAACGTGAGAGGGTGCCTGCGTCCTCTCCGTTGGAGGACAGAATTCTGGATGGCCATATGCCGGAGAGCGCGATCTCTCTCATCTATAAGAAGCTGATTAATGTCCGGGCCGACCTTCTTCGGGGGTTGCGGGATCAATGGACTAGGGATGGCCTCGAACTGGATGACGAAGATTGGCAATATGCAGTTTCTTCTCCTAGGGAGATTGCGATTCCGTCGCGTCTGCGGCTGGTGCAGCTTAAAATACTCCATCGAGTCTACGTGACAGGTCCTAGGTTGGTCCGTATGGGTTTCTCTGAGGAGGGTTTATGTAAGCGAGGCTGCGGCATGGTGGGTACCTTCTTACATATCATCTGGGAATGCGGCGTGATCGTGGAGTTTTGGAGGCAAGTTCATGCAGTGATGGGGAAGGTGACGGGCATTGTCATGCAGCCGGAGGCGCGGTGTTGTCTCTTGAACGTCTGGGGTCCTACCGATCTTGATGACGCACAGACTCAGTGGGTGACCCTGGGGAACATGGTGGCTAAGCGGGACATCGCGCGCCTGTGGGGCTCTGCTGGGCCTCCTGCGCTGGCAGCGTGGAAGGAAAATATGGATTGGAGCATGCTCAGGGAAAATACAGTGTATTGTGCTAGAGGGCGCCCGCGGAAATGGCATGCAGTATGGGGACGATGGAACCACTACAGGGGGGACATATGTCTGCCCCCTGATCCGGATCCGCCTGAGGAGCAACTTTCCCCTTGACATTCTTTCCGGCTATGTATTTATTGTTGATGACTGATTGCCTTTTATGAGTCTCTGCTTTCCCCCTCCCTCCTCTCATTATTGCGTTGTTTCTGGTGGACGAAATGGGACTAGCTCCCCCTGATGGGCACCCATCATGTGCATTCGAAGCTTATCGCCTTGCTAGTGTTTGGTTTGTGTTTGTGTTTATTTAAAACTGAACCTTTTCTGATTCTCCTTTCAGTGCAGTGCGAACGCTTTTCTGTGTTGCTTAACTTAAGCAGCCTAACCTCCGGGTTGTCGGCTGAATAGCTGTGTTCCGGATTTACTGAATAAAGGTTTTAAAAAAAAAAAAAAAAAAACTGCTTGAACCAGATGTCTGTGATGAACCTGCACAAGGTGTGTCTTTGGTGTCTAGTTTTTGGGCAACGTTGTGCAGTAAATGCACCCGTAGTTGATCAGAAACCAGGAGATGAAGCTGTATGACCGGTGATCAGAAACCAGAATGCAAAGCTGTATGACTGAACACATGTGTAATTTGCGGCCTCAAGCCGTATGACCAGATCCAGTCCCGGCGCCATTCCCATGTCCACTCAACTTCGTACTTGAAGTCCTCTTATAAGTCCAAGCATAAGAAAGCAAAGAGGGACTCTTTCCCATCCCCCTACTTTAACCTCAAAGAGAAGGCACTACAATGTTAGGTGCGCTCTTTCAAGATCTCCAGCTATGGGATCTGTTTTTCAGCTGGACCCAGCCCACCCCAAATTTCCCAGGCCGTCATCGATACCACAGCAAATCAAGGCCTTCACAGAGGCCATGCTGCACATTTTTGTTATACTTCCGGCTCCCTCTGGTGTCCCAAGGAACCGTAGGGGGCCACAGTCTGGTTCCCGCCAGAGGGTCTATTCCCAGATCTAACTGTCCCCCCTAAGACCCGTATCACCTCCAGCGGAGATTTGTATTCCGGCCATGAGATCACACCGGTCTCTGCTACACTATCATCGGTGCTAGAAGGGACCTCAGTGTCGACGCCAGTATCGGACCAAGAGCCAGCCAGCAAGCCATACAGATGTCACTTGATTAAATTATAAAAGCACAACTGATAGTTAACAACCTAACTCTAACTCTGTGATGTTGCTGCATTACAACTATCAGCAGAGGCTCTATCTTTTTGATTCAGACTCTGATCATATGCCTGAGAGGTTGGCATCCCAAGATGATGATGAGGATGGTGACTTGATGACTTGCTCCCCCCTCAGTACACTGATGATGCCTTATATATTGTGATTTACAGAATACCAGTGGGCTTGACACCTCACCTGAGACTGAGCTGGGGTCGGCAACAGAAGAGATTGTCTTGTTTTTTGGTGGTTGTCTGCAGGGCAGCTGAGGCACTAGAATTAGCTACTCTCTATTGAGGACAAAATAAATGTCCTCATGGTGAGTTTACAGCTTGGGCCAGCCACTTTTGATCCCTTCCTTCACTTTAATGATGCCCTTACTTATACTTTGATGGCTACTTGGTGGAAGCCTTATACTTGCCTGCTAGTGAATTGGTAGGTGGCCAGACAATACAGGCAGTACCTGGTGACCCAGATTTTCTCACCATTCACCTCTTATAGGGAGCCTTATCATGCAGTTCTTGACCAGTACGGTGTAGCCTAACTCATTTCCAACTGTTCCACTAGATGGAGAATCCAAAAGGACTGAGGCTTTTGGCAAGTGCATGTTTACAACTGTCAGTCTAGAATTATGATCCATGAATTCTGTTTGTTTACTAGGTCATTAACACGCATGTCCTGTGGGACATGGCCAGCGAGGTCATGCCGGCAATCCCAGAGGACCTTAATGTCTCTTTGATGCTGACGCTTCTTGATGGGCAAGATGCAACCAAATATGTTATCTGTACAGGTTTTGGATATTATAAATTGCCTGGGAAGGGCAGTAAGCAGTAATCTTGTACTAAACATGTGTGAATACGTTCCACAGGATTCTCCAGCAATATACAGGACTTACTCATGGATGTGCCCTTTGATGGGTTCTTCCTTATGTGTGAAGGTTGACTCTGCATTAGAGTTCTTTGAGGGCAGAAGAGCTGTTTCCCGCTCTTTTGGGCTATCGACTCCTACTAAAATGTTTCTGCATCAATTTAAAATATTTAGATTCCATTCCAGAGGGCTGGTGTAACTTATCACCCCAGTCAGGGTCGGCTCTAGGGTGGTGCGATCAGTGGGCACTGACTGGGGTGAGGGGACGTCATTTTTGCAAGTATTTTGTCATTTAAAAAGCACCTGCTGCGGCGGAGTTCCTGGCCTTCAGCGATTTATCAGGCATCAATCAAAAATGCCACGATAACTCAGTTGATTAATGTCTTCTTGGAAGAGACAGAGTTTTGACTCATGCAAAGGTAGCGCAGTGGGTTAAAATGCTTAAAGAACCCCTAACACTGGTGTTACATTTTAAATTCTGAATTTATATAAGGACTCTTAAACTATATTGCCTACCAGTATCAATGACATGTTACTCCTGCACTACACCTTGTAGTCCTGTTTAATGTAACATTTCCCATACACTGATTTACATACCTATGATTGTCTCTGTCCAATGTGTGTGTGATGTAATGTGCTCTGACACCTTACAATGGTATGAGTGGTGCTATTAAACTAAATTAATCAGAGAGACAGTAATTCTGGATACTTGAGGGACACTGTTAAAGGGCGGTGGTGAGGGAATCCGTGGCAGAAGTGGTCATTGTGGGGGCGTTAACAAACATTGTCACACAGGGCGCCACCAGTGCTAAAGCCGGCCCTGACCCCAGTTCTTTTAAGGCAGTGGGAATGGGTCTGACAGGCAGTGTGTGGGCCAGCAGGGGCATCCGTCCTCCAGATTCTGTAACTCTGCTACAGCAGCCACTAAACCATTTTAGTTTGCCTTTAGTGGTGCATTCCCAGCTGGTGGTGGGCCGGGTACAACCATTCCTCCCAGGTTGTCCATCTTTCACATCAGACAGATGCATCTTACAAATGGAGTTGTGGGCCATTCGTCTGACTCTGAAGATCTTTCTGCCATCCATCAAGAGTATCGGTGCAGGTTCTCACAGACACCATTGCCATGTGGACCTACAGTAAGAAGGGATGAGTTGGTCCTTTGTCAGGAGGCTGCACCTCTGGTGGTGTCTGGAACATCCTGGTCGTGAACTACCTGACCGTGATGGAGTCCCTGGGTCATTAAATGAAGGAAAAGTGGCATTTTAAAAACCTCCTTCACAAACCCTTTTTGTTCATTTTTAAAGTGAATGATACTAAAGGATAAGGCAATATAAGTGTATAGGCTGCAGCTATGTTAGAATGACAATGGAACTCTGTGCCTTGAAGTGCACCCTGACCTCTAGAGTACTAGCATGCCACTGTAGGAGGAAGTTAACTCAGTTCTTTTTCTGGCCCCTGCTGACAGTGTGTTGGAGCTACAAAACACAATTAAAGACAGTAACAACCAATATATACTGCACCTGTGGGATTCCACATAGAATTAATGATATAATATGCTGCAACCGTTATGGCCCTGACAGTTAGGAGACCCTCTTTATAACTCTAAGACAAACACACTGCAAAGGGGAGCAGAGAGAGAGAGAGAGAACGAGAGCAAAAAAAGTGCCGATCCAATATATATTGTAGTGCAAATCCATTCCCTATTCAGAATATTTGAGCCAATATCTGTTATTCACAAAGTTTTTATCCTTAATAGAAAAATTCTAAGCCCAGGGCAACGCATTTCGTGCAACGAACTGGACTTTAGTTTTTGACAAATATCAGTGGGACACGGAATGGCATGTCTTTGAAGAAAGCCGTCTATCAATAGCAATCTTGGGTGATATGAATCTCTTGATATTGAGAGAGGAAGAATAAAGATTCATTCATTAATACTAAGATCCCTGATGAAGTACAGTTTATTGGATGAAACGCATTGGCCTGGACTGAGAATTTTCTATGAAAAATGAAAACTTTGTGAATAGCAGATATTGGCTCAAGTATTCTCAAAGGACTGATTGAAGAATGGATTTGGACTACTATATATATCAGACCTCCATTGCTTTTCGATGACCTATGGACTTCCTGGGGAAATAAATAAATAGATTTGCCATTTGCCAGTAGGTAGTTATCGTTGGAACCATGTTTCCATAGGAAAATCATTTTTTGACTTGCTAATAACTTTGGTGTCGTTTGATGAATACTCACGAAATTTTCCTGCAAAAAAGTGTGCCTGTAATTCTTGTTGTGTGCAGAGAGTTTCAGGGTGTTCCATCAACCAGGAGCACAGAAAGAAGGGAAAAGGGAGGGTGGGGGGAAAAAAGCGTATTTCTCATAGGGGCTTTGAACATAACTACAGCCCAAACTGCTGGACGGAATTACACCAAATGTGGCAGAAAGCTAGCTTTTGGTCCGCAGGTGATGCTTTTTGTTATTTGATGTAAATCCGTTCAGTAGTTGTTGAGAAATGTATAGAAAACCAAATTTGTATATCTGCGATGGCGGATAATTCACAACAAATTTTCTACGGATGCGCGCGCCAATAGGAATGCTGTGATTGGCTGGCCGCAAACAGAGCAGAGAGTTGCAGCCGCCATTTTTTTATATTGGGACAGTCCCGGGGCTGACATCAAATGGCACAACTTGGTATAAGGGGTCAGGTTGGATGAGTCCTGACCCCGTGTGAGGGAGGCATATAAGGCTCTTTCAGGAACTCCACATGTATATAATATGTCGCTAAACAGGTTTTTTTTCTCACGCAATATTCGTGAATTTGTTATGACCGCCAGCAAGGCCCCGTGTAACATCACACTGAATATCATCAAAAGAATGAAAAACACAATTCGCAGGCCCACTCTGACAATAATGCACCCACTCACAGATGCACTCAGAGAGTAATGCACCCAGTCACAAACCCACTCATGCATCCACTCACAGACCCAGACAGACACTGATGTACCCAGTCAGACACTCATGCACCCACTCAGACTAACACACCCACTCAGACACTCACACCCACTCAGACACTCACGCACCCACTCGTAGAGCCACTGAGATACTCATGTACCCATTGACAGATGCACTGAGACTCAGACCCACTCAGAGACTCATGCTCTCACTCACAGACCCACTGAGAAACTAATGCACCCACTCTCACACTGATTCACACACTCCTGGAGGCACTCGCAAACCCACTCGGGCACTCACACCTCCTCACAGACCCACTGAGGCAACTACTCAGACACTCACACGCCCACTCAGACACTGTGCACCTAGAGAGACACTTATGCAGCCGCTCCCAGGCCCCCTCAGACACTCAAACATCAATTGAGACACTCACACGCTCACTCACCCATTGAGACACTCATTCATACACTCATACACTCACTCTCGAGGATTACAGGGTACAGCTAGGAAATAAAAAAAATTAGAAACTTAGAAACTCACTGAAAAATCTAAACGTTATAAGGATGTTATCGTTCGGCTCAGATTGCGCTTATACAAAACCAGTGAATTTCAGCAGTTATAGTTAGGTCAGCTAACTATAACTTATTCCCTCGCAATGCACTACTTTGCTACTATGACCTCACGTATTACACCACTCATGACATCACTGATGTATATATAAACATTCCTACAGACCTTACAGCTGCCAATGTTTTCTTCAGAGGGTTCAAACCCCTCACTGGCCTCAAGGCAACAGCAGAGGCGGCAATCCAGAGGCAAAGGAAGTCACCAACTATCTGCCTTATCCACTAACCCTGCCATCGGAGGAAAACAAGTTCCTACTGCCCCCTCTTCATTTACCCACTCTGGTGAGGTCAACGCTTACATCTTATCTGGAATAGTGAAAACTATAACCACTGTCAAAGGGGTTCCGAATATTGTGCAAAATGGATCTCAGATTCAAATATCCCCCACATAAGAACTCATCCCCTTTACATCGGGAAGAACTTCAGCAAGAAGTCTCCATTCTCTTGCGTAAGCAGGGAGTGAAAAGGGTCCTTACTGCTGACAAAGAAATGGGAATTTATTCCAGTTATTTTCTAGGGAAACAAAAAGGACTAATGAAATGGATCACCTTTTGAACAGACAAACTGCATCAGTTTCTCAGAGCGGTGCCTCTAGCTCTGAAGGCTTTTCTTCTGTCCTTCAAGACTAATCCCCTCTTGTCCAGATAGACAATACAAACACCATGCATTATCTGAACAAGCAGGGAGGCACAAGATCCAGAACATTGTCCCTGGAAGCTCACACAATCGGGAAACAGCTAGTATCCAGAAAACTGAGGATTACAACTGTCTATCTGCCAGGCATCCAGAATGCTCATGTGAACACTCTGAGCAGAACCATTCACAAGAACCACAAGTGGGTGTTAAACAATGCCATTTGGCAAGACTTTTCTTTTTTTTGCAATTGGGGTTTCCCTCAAATAGACGTCTTCATAAACCAAGAAATGACCAAACTTCGCCATGAGGTTTTATCAGCCAGGCATGTTGAGGAATGCCCGATGGATCAAAGGGCCAGGCATATTTCTTTACACCTTTCCTCCCATTCCCCTTTTGCCTCCATTGATTAGCAAACAAATTCACTAAAAGGACAAAATGATTATCGTCCTGAAATGTCAGTGGTGTTTCCCAGATCTTATCCAACTCTTAGAATGGCCACACAGTATGTTGCTGTGCAGGCTGGACCTTCTTCACAAATTCAGAGGCCAGGTACTGTACGCCAACCATCAGTCTTGAACTTTGCAGTTGGGCTTCAGAACTCCTACAATATGGCCATTTGAATCTTCCTCAAGAGTGCATGGTCGTGTTGATTGAAGCCAGAAGAACATCTTCAAGATTTTCCTACTTTTAAGTTGAAGAGGTTTTGCATTTGGTGTGCTCAAGACAATTTTAATCCTGTCACTTGCTAAGAGTCAGTGTTTTGTTTCCATAGTTACTTCATTTAATGCAAGTCACAATCATGGCTTCCAAAATATGTCAGAAGAAGTAAAAGACAAGTTAGTTAGGCTGGCTGTTAAAAAGAGCAGGGGTGGTGGTGTGGCGTGTATTTTTTTTCTTTATGCGGGGCACGAGTCCTTTCGAAATGTAAATTAAGTGGCGTGTGCTAGAGGTGGGAGGGTTGACAACATCCCCGCCCAGGTATGTGTGCATCGGGACCACAGCCAGCTGTGGCTCCCTGACTGATACTTCTTCCTCAGGAGTTGGAACCAGGTCTGGTGCCTGCAGTCCCATGCCTGACTTCTGAGAGCACAGAGGTGTCTGAGTTCGAGTAGTGTTCCCCGCACGCTCTGGCACTCATCTAGTTTAAGGTGGCCTGGACTCGTTACCATTACCCGCAGGGTGAAAAAGAAATCTTGAGACCCCGATGAGGACCCCTCTAAGTACCTGCTTTTTAGAACTACTGGTGCTGAGCAACACAGCCATAAAAATGTTGTTAAAAGAGTATCAAAACACAAATGTACATTCTACGGTAGCTTTAACAATAACAAGTCTTCATGTTGGAATGTGTAATATATGCATGCACGTGGTATTTAAATAGCCTGAACCAATCGAAAAGACTGTGGAGCTCTGTACAGGTTCGAAGGCAATGAGTGCTACAGTGACTGAGTAAAGCTAGGTGGGGTGGGTTCTGAGGGACAGGATGGGCTATATACTGTGTTGTGTTTATTTGTGAATGCATTTGGAAATGTGCGACCCACCCGTTCGGATTGTCTGACGTTTGTGCAGATGCATTTCCTTCTGTGGTCGAAGTGCATTAAAAACAAGCATTGGCAAAGCCAGTATGTCTCACTTATGGGAGGTACTGGCTATGTCTTTATGCGTAAATGCGAGACCTAATGCATTGCAAATGCTTGTTTTAAATTCCTGTAGTTTAAAGAAGGCATTAAGAAAGTTTACCCTCCTGTCTAGAGACTTTCAGATCTGTGGGAGTTGGAAAGGTTCCTTTCCCGTCTCATGGGCCCTCCTTTTGAGCGTATACATCAGGCTTTCCTACAACATCTTTCGTGGAAAGAATCTTTCCCAGTCACTGCACAGAGGGTTTGTGAAATTCAATCTCCATTTCCACGAACCTTACACAGTTTTCCACAGTAATAGGATAATAATGAGAATTCACCCTAAATTCTGCCCTAAAGTGGTCTTGGAATCTAATGTCAGTCAAATCATTACTTTACCTACATTTTTAGAATCCCTTTTCTGAGTTTTATCTGGACACAACTAAAGACTTGAGAAAGTCCAAATAATTGTCTGTAAACTATGGTCCATTGCAGATAGGGTTTGGCACATGGAAACAATCCCTATCTGGATAGATAGTCTCATGCATACTCCTCTGCTATCGGAAAGCTAAATGCACATTCAACCACAGGTAAAGTGCACTGTTGCATTACTGAGAAACATTCCAGTCTCTGAGATCTGCAAGGCATCAACCTTGAGATCTGGTCATACCTTCACAAGCCACTATTATCTTGATTCAGATTCTAGAGCGGGTGGCCAAGTAGGACAAGCCTCTCCTTGCTTAGCTTTAATCTTATTATCTCTTCCCTTGTTGCTTAAGGGATGTGATAGGCAGTGTATTCAGTGATTGGTGCTCACTGGAGATTCTCTGAAGGGTAAAGAATGGTTTCTTACCTGTAATCTTAGTTCACTTTCAAGGTACTCCAGTGAAATCCTAAGCAACCTTCCGTCCTGTTGGTGGAAGAGATCAGATTTGATTCATACTTATCGCTTACATAGTCCATCAAAAAAACTGAGTTTAGAGGCCTAAGACTCCCTAACTCTTCATGTAAGACCACTTCCATGGGGAAACAATACTCTACAGTGTGAGATGATATTTGTACTAAACCACCAGCTTGTTTACTGTATGATGAGCGAGTTTAATAAACAGATATTTAAAAAAAAAAAAACTGAGTTAACTGCCGCCGTCCTAATTGGACATTCACGGTCAAGATGCCCTGTAAGGCACCGTATTCCATTGCAGTCTAACATATCGCAGCCTATACATTTGCATTACCATATCCTTCATTAGAATCCAATTTAAAAAATAACAAAAAGGGGTTGTGAAGGATGTTTTTGAAATGTCACTTTTCCTTCTTAGAATGACCTTTTAAGGAGTTATGTAGTTTCTTCCACTGTTTAATGTAATTTAATGTAATTTAATTAAATTGGCAATATAGCCACACCCTCGACAATATTTTCTCCTCCAACAACTGGATCACCAACACCCACACAACCCTGCTCACATGGTCCAGCCACCACATCATAAATTTCAAGATACCAAGCCACACGACCAGAAAAACCCAAAGCACCATCAAAACACGTGTACAGAATTTACAAAGAAAACTGGACTGGAACTCTACAGGAATGCCCACTCAACCATACAGTGAACCTCGATGTCAAAACCAAGCTCTTCAATAAATGGCTCGCTGAAGGTGCCAACCGCAGTGCTCCCACCAGAAACAGGACCTACAAAAACAACAAACTATCCTGCTGGTACACAAATGACCTCAGGGAGTCCAAGCGCCACTGCAAACAGCTTGAGAGAAAAAGGAGATTCGACAAAAACACCACCGCAAGATCCACATAAAAAACAGCCCTAAACCTCTACCACCAACAACTATGAGATGCAGCACAACCTTGACCTCCCAAGACGAATCCACATCACACCCTACCTCAAGAAGTTACATGGGCTCCCAATCCAGGAAAGATGCCAATTCAACATGTTGACCCATGCATACAAATCCCTGCACAACGAAGGACCAGTATACATCAACAAATGACTGACCTTTCACCAACTGACCGGACACCTACCTCCCTCTTCCTCACAGACACCCCCCAGATCTGCAGAGGCAACAGCGTAGGACTCTCCTTCTTAAACCGCCGGTCAAAGCTTAGAACAATCTTCCCCTACAACTCAGGTCTGGCTCATCACTCCAGCAATTCAGGAAATAACTCAAGACGTGGCTGTTCAAATAACCAGATCACCACCAAGCAGTGAGAAAAGCCAGCACCTTGAGACCCTCCCAAGTGATTTGCCGTGCTTCACAACATCTTTGATTTATTGAAAAAAAAGGGCCCAACCCTCAGACTCAGTGCCAGCTCGAACAACAGCATAATAACTTTTCACCACTGTCAAGTTCTCCAATCCTGCACTTGTCAACAGCAACATTATACATAAACACTATAAGGAGTACACCCTAGGAGGTACCCAAGTGCCTCCGAACTGGGGAGAGGTGCACCAAAAGGACAGAATCGTCCTTATTTAGAAGACCCCTCACTCACCAACCTAGTTGGTGACATGCTTCATCATCGGGGACCCACCCGGATAGCCGAATGCCATCCGGGTGTGCTGCGACACCTGATTACAGTGGAGCTGGTATTTTCTTTTGGTGTGTGCCAGTGAAAAAGTGATTTAAAAATTGGCCAGGTTTAACTCTCTATGGATAAAGAAGCTTTTATTCTGGAGCAACTGGACAATGTTAAAAAATCAGGAGATACCGTGTGGGGTTAGATTGACCTAAGGTACCTTAGTGAAGTAAAGTGAAAAGGTAAAAGTGGTCTATATGTTTCAACCTAGTGGAAGAATCTCCAGGTTTTCGTCAGGACCGGTGTTGATAACCAGGGCGGTCTACACACGCTAAGGTGTACCCTACCCTTGGTTAAATTAAAATCCCCTCATGTACTCACAGTGGGGAAAACATCCTTCCTTGACTTTCTAGAAAGGAAAAGTGCTAGCGGCGCTAAATTCGCGTGCTTCAAGGGTGCCTGGGTCAGGGAGCTTGTTCCTACCACGATTGCGTGCGAAACAGACTCGGCTGTTGTGCCTAAACCATGACCCGCATCGGCGTCCCGTTTAAACGATTCTGTCTTTTCGGTGCACCTCTCCCCAGTTCGGAGGCACTTAGGTACCTCCTAGGGTGTACTCCTTATAGTGTTTATGTATATTGATTAAGGGGACCAGCAGTACCCCCATGTAGAATACCCTTTCTCTCTCATTGTTTTTCTAACAGCAACATCATCCCATCTCAAGCACTCTGCAACGACCTTCAAACTTATATGAACAGAAGATTGTCAAGATCTACAACACAGACGACCCACAGCATACCGATATGAACTCCCACAACCAACCAGACACCTGCTTCATCGCCAAACATCAGCTAAGCAGCTGAAAGCCGCTCTTGAACAAAGAAACCTTCGCCCTAATGAATGCCATCCACTTAGGAGCCCCCTGAGACCCATGCCCCCGCTTCATATACAACTTTGGAAGAACCATAATTTCCCCCACACTCACCGCTATCATAAATATCTCCATAACCACCACCATCTTCCAGTCTTCCTGGTAAATTGCAGCTGTTAAAGAAACCAACCGTGGACCCAAAAACCCTCAACAGCGACAGAGCCATCTCGCTCTTGCCTTTTCCTACTAAATTCATTGAGAAGACCAATACCCGAATCGCAGACCACCTAGAACTCCATCAACTTCTAGACGCTCTCAATCAGACTTTCGTACCAACCACAGCACATAGACAGCCCTCATTGCAGCCACTGATGACATTTGAAGCATCCTCGACCGAGGAGAAATGGCTGCATTCATCCTCCTCGACCTCTCAGCTGCTTTTGATACAGTCTCCTACAAGTCACTCATCAGAGAGCTTTAGCATTTAGGTATATGCAGACCAGCCCTCAAGTGGACATCCTCCTTTCACACGGACAGAACTTAACGAGTTGGACTTCCCCCTTACACCTCTGGAGGATGGAGGGGTCTCGAGTATCTTCTAATAGGTCAAACCCGTAATAGCTCATCCAGCAACCCCAAAAGTTTGGGAAATTCCGCGGGCAGCCCCAGTATTCATAAGTGACCTTTTCTGAGGCCATATATAGATCCATCCCCTTTCTCCATTCTTGGATTGTAGGAACTTCGGATGCCCCCATTGCCTGGCCACATCCTACAGCTAGGTCCAGGGCACTAAGAAGTAGTTGTGATCTGGAGCATCAACATCATTGGGGAAACCCAGGATATCAAATTTAGAAACCGCTGGGAGGGGCAGTTCAAGGACTGCTCTCCCCATTGTATGCGATCTGGTTCTATCATAGTTTACCCTGTGGAGGATTTTATATTGAATGAGACGCATATCGGCCCTTGATGGACACCTCTCTTGGGTGCATAAAGGCTGCCTCCCAATTAATATCTTACATGTCTTCCGTGTCTCTCTCCCATTTCTCCTGGAGTCTACCAAATTATAAGACATTATTTAGTGTCTTGTATATGAGGGACACTGCTTTACTAGTTAGTCCCTCCTATAATAATCTCTGCTCTAGCTGGGCATATTCTGCCATCCACTATTCCTTCAGCCTACCACGCATGGCACAATTGGGCATATTTGATGAATTTGGACTAGTGGAGGCTGTATTTACTACAGAAGGCTGTTAGAGGTTTAATGTCCCCTCCCTCAACACCCGCCCGCAACAATTCCCAATCATACCCCATGTGCCAAAGCCCTGTAACTTACCAATCAACCTGAGCCACATTTCTTTCCACGGTGATGGTTGCTTTAGTGACTCTACGGGCCCACCCTACCAATCTTGTTTGCCATTCCCATACTTCCAGTGTGACTTGCATTGCAGTAAGTAATCTACTAGCACCGTTGCCACCATGAAGATAGAATAAGTGAGTTTGGTGTTCCAGTGTTGCCCTCTCCAGCCTATATGTAGAGTGGTCTCTTGATGCATGTGTCTAGTCTTTGATGGGAATTAAGAGCGCTGCCTAGTAGTAGATCTCAATGTCAGGCAATGCTACTCCGCCATTTTAGGGGTTTTGCTGTAGCGTCTTTAGTGCTATCCTGGGGTACCCTCCCTACCATATCAACGATCAAACCTCTCCAGCAGTGGTAATGAGCACTGTCCTAGGGAGTGAGTGGTAGGTATTTTGGAGGGCATAAAGGAGCTGAGGCAAGGTAATTATTTAAAAAATGTACGCCCTTCTTAGTAGGGAGAGGGGAAAAGAAAGTTGTAAGTTCAAGCAACTCAGCCGTGCCTACAGAGCTTTATAACATCAGTCCAGCTTACCTCAACCACGCCTCAATTTCTACCAACCCATCAGACACCTTCGATTTGCATCCAAGATAAGAGCAAACCTTTCTCACATCAAGAATACCAGAACTGGAGGACACTCCGTCTCGTACCTCCCATCCAAGACCTGAGACGACCCCCCGAAACACCTCTGAAACCCCCCTCCCCCTCATGGATTTCCGAAAGAACCTCAATACATGGCTGTTCCAGTCAAAACCTGCATGATCTACTCCCCCTTAATCAGGCCTGCACTACTCAGCACCTGGATACCCTAAAAGGGGATTGGCCGTGCTCTACTAATTCACATAACATAGCCTGTTTTTAGAAAACTAAATTATAGGTTTTGTCAAATGTACCTCCTGTATTTTCCAAGTAAGACAAAGATACTGCAAACGTGACTTTGAAAAAAAAAAAAGTGCTCCGGGATCCCAGCACATGAGGACTATTCAGTGCTTAAGATTTCAATGAAGATTCCGCTGAAGAAGAGCTAGGGTTACAGGTAAGAAACCATTCCTTATGTAGCCATGTTAGAGTAAGACACATATGAATTAACATTTCCGGTTTTAAAAAATGAATTAAGAACGTTAGAGAAAATTAGGTTGAGAAAGAATGTGCAATTAAGAAGGCCTATAAATTATTGAGGTTCAAATATAAGACTTTAATTGTAAACAAATGATGTATTACAGTATATGTTGGGATCGCATGTTGACGGCTGGTTTATCTAGGGATATAAGGGAAATCTGAAAATTATTCCAGCAGGGCATAGGGAGGAAAACGGTTTGTTATGATCATGGTGTTAGAAGAGGCTTGTTTGGACTATTTGTAGGAAACATGGTAATGGGTATGTATATATACCTTCCTAGAAGAATATGTGTGTGATAATGAGACTGTCTTTATTCTCCATAACCTCTATAAAGATTATAATTTCTACCCTTAATCTCTCAAGAGTAGCCTGCTCGACAATGTCCCGGCGATTACAATACAAACCAATATTAACTTGTAAACAATGATGTAATTTAATTGATAACAGCTCATTGTCATTTCCCAGACTCTCAAAAAAACAATCAGTTCATTAAACCAATTAATGAAGAGGATGACTCCACTGCCCCAAATCAGCTTATAATCTTGATGGACATAGGTGCTAACGTTTACTTCAAGGTTTTCCTCCTGTCCTTGAAGGATTGGATAGAGACCCACTAGATAAACAAGGTGGGTTTAAGGAAGGCCACTCCACCGTAGACTCTTTTAGCATGTGGTCTAAAACCTTGAAACCGATTGACATGAGGAGGAACTTGTTTTGCAGTTTTTTCAACTGCTAGACCGTATTTGATCTTGTTGACCACAATCGTTTGTGGGATAAATGAAGACAAATTATTCCTCAAATACTACTTTCTATCTTGAGAGACTTTCACACGGGGAATTGGGCGAGGTTGGCAATAGATTTAGAAGGTACCTTGTCAAGGAATTACTCGTTTTCTGCAATTATTGTGAACTTATTATTCTGACGATAAATATGGAGGAAACAAAATCCTTTTTCTTGTGGCATAAGATCAAGCTCTTTTCATGGTATATTGTTAAAGCATGAGTGGATGAAGTGCCTCCCTATAGATATTTTGGTATACATTTTCAAAATGTCTGTAAAGATCTTTCAATAACACAGACTTTGTCACCTACTGACAGGCTCAGGAAAGTCAGATGAGATTTTGGTGGCCAATCCGAACCTCCTGTTTTGAAAGCTTATAAAGTGCGGAATTCCGCTGCTCAGGGATGGGGGTGCAAATACTGTATTGATCCGATTAAAGAACAATTTCTCAAATAGTTATTGGGGTTACCTAAATCTTCCATAATGCAAGCCATAAAGTTGGAAGCTAATTTGTTATGGACAGCTGTGCTTTGTTTTGACTAGCCGTGTGATTTCTTCCCAACCCAAAACTGCCATGCTTTGCATGATGTAAATCTTGAATTGGGGTATGCCCAGGATATAAGAATGCAAATGAATACTGTTCACAGTCAATTGTCATTAAATGTATTTGAATTTGCTTCGTCATTAAGTTTTCAAAACCTGAATCGTTTGAACCAAGAAGACATAGTTTGAACTATTTGGTCATAGAGTAGTTAACAATGTTATTATGAGCTTCTTGTTGTAAAGAAATTGCCTATTCTAGCATTTCCCAATTACTGAACCCTGACTTGAGGCAAGTTATTTTTAAGCTTAGGATAAGTCCCAATGTCCTTTAGGCATGCTCAAAGGTCATGAGGTAAAAAAAAAAAGAAATTGAGATTTTTTTAATTAATTTTTTTAAACACACTATTGATCATCATCAAGCAACAAGCAAAATAAATAAGAACAGTACCTTCACCATCTTACATAAGCTCAGCAATACAATAGCACGTGTGATAAGATGTAAATCCCTCCCTATCGTGCCCACCTCATGCCCATATATCATTACATCAAATGTTTGTGTCACATTCTGTATCGTCTCATTTCGATAGCACCCATAGTTCCTGTTCTGGTGACGGCCTGTTAGAATACAGGCATTAGCAGTTGGTGCCTCAAACATTTCATCATTGCTAAGGAAGAGTCATACTTAATGGAGTACCTCTGGTGATGCCACTTGCAACAGTGGATCTGGATCTTTCATACAGTCTACTAGTGCCTCCCACGCCCTGGCCATATCTAAAGAGCCACGGCCATTTCGAGCCTCTTGGAGCAGCACTGCACTTTCATATCCTGCCCTATCTTCTAAGCTCTCTGTCCCCTGTTTTCGGTCAAAGTCCCACAGGAGCCTTACAATTCCTAGTCGCAAGAATAAAGTCCAAATTTTGAAACCCTCTTGTGGCCTTGGTCTTAGAAGCGTGTGGTAACCAACTTAATAAACAGTGTCCTGGGTTGCAGAGGACCTCTCTCTCAATGATATCTGCAACCATGTTTGTGACTTCTAACTAATAGTCAGTGAGCAACGAGCAACTCCAAAACATGTGTTGAAACTCTGCTCCCGCATCACGGACATGCACTCCCTCTGTATGAAAATACCTACTAATTCTGCCGGGGGTGATGTACACCCTGTGTAGCACATAAAAATTAATGAAATTAATACAGGCATTTCTCGATACTTTGGGAACCTGTTCCAATGGTCGCCCAGTCACCTTCCAGTATGAGGATCCCCAAGTCATCCTTCCATCGGGTCCAAAGAGTGGTTAGGGGCATCATCATGCTCTTTCTAATCGTCCTATATAAGCAGGTGACAGCCTTGAAGGTGTCCAAAGACTTGACTATATGGTGACAACACTTGTGTTGTGGTGTTTCTGATAGGCCCACACCCTAAAGCCTGAGTACCACTGCCGTCACTGCCGCGTAGAGTTAAAAGTAGCTCCTGGGTTGATCGTTTTCCAAACGTAACTCCTAGAACCAGAGGAGCTCCTCTGCCCTTAACAAATCACCCATCATTGATGCTCCTGCAGTTATCCAATCAGTGAGACCCTGCCAATCCCCCCCCCCCCCCCATGGGCATAGTACCCCCAGCGTTCCCCTGGGTATGTCAGGTGAGTGCAAAATCCTCACTTGGGTCTTTTGCAGTGATCTGGTGTAATAGCGTCGCAGCACTCTAAATTCAGTGGTGTAATCTCCAAGAGGGTGTTCTAGCCTTATAAGTACCCTAAACAGTTGATGGAGATCAGGTACAGAATGACTCCTCTCCTGCTCTGGAGTCAGTCTGCCTGCCAACCATTGAGTTAGCCATTGGAGCTGTGCCGAGAGGTAGTAAGACTCAAATTCAGGGACAGCCAGTCCCTCACAGGTCTTTGCAACGTGGTCAGAGCCACTCGGCAGCAGCCCGATCCCCATATGAAAGCAGTGATGAGCGAGTCGAGTTCTCGTAATAGTGCCCTGGGGATCCACACCAGCAACACCACAAAGAAATACAGAAGTCGGGGGGAGCACAAATAGTTTTAGTAATGCACCTCGGCCCGCAACAGAAGTCAGTACTCGTTCTAAGAGCCCAGACACGCTCCCTTCTGACACATTCATTTGGTCGTGGTATATTTTCACACCTAAGTACTGCAAGCATCGGGCCTTCCACTGTAATACCTCTAACCACTCTGGGGGCCCTCAATTTGAAAGTGTCAGGAATGAACACAACTTCTGCCGGTTGACCCTTGGTCCCAGAGCAACCCAAACACCTCCAGTAATCTCCAAGCCCCTACCAGAGTGGTCATTGTATTTTGAAAGAAAATTAGGAGATCCCCAGCTCTGGCATTGCTGGTCAGCAGTTTCATCGCAATCCCAAATAGCAAAGGCGACAAAGGGCACCCCAGCCTGGTCCCACGGCCCACACTACAGTGAGATAATCCTTCCTATCCGGATTCTGGCTGTGAAGCCCATTTACAGCAACCTAGTCAAGGCTATAAATCCGCACCACAATCGGAAGTGCTCCATTACACCATAGAGAAAGTCCTACTCTAGACTGTCAAACGCTTTCTCTATGTCTACTGCAAAGATCGCAGTGGCTGCACGGTCATAGATGGTAGCCTCTAGCAGTGTTAAGAGTTTCATAATGTTGAGCGCCGTTTTTCCTGATCAGTAAAGATCAGCTTGGTCATGTGTGGGAGTAGTTGAGGGGTAAGGATCTAGCTGCCGATTTTTATAGTCAATGTTAAGCATTGACAATGGCCAGGAGGCCCTCTTCTAATGCACTGGCCTCCCTGCCTTAAACAATGGCACTACTAGTGCCTCGGATAGGGAAAGGCAAAAGGCCCATATCTGTAGCCACTTTATATAGGTCTACCAGCTTAGGGGGCAGCTCATCCGCATATATGGCATAGAGATCACCCAGGAACCCGTCTGTTCCAGGTGTTCTACCCAGTGCTATGGTTTTTATAGCTGCCCGGATCTTTTGCAAGGTGTCCCCGCCCCCCCAATCTCCTCAGCTTCCTCAGGTGAGAGAGCATGGAAAGTTAAAGGCCAGTAACCCACCTGTATAGCCCCCTGCATGTTCAGTGGCACTTGTGTAGAGTAGTAGCTACAAAGTTGCTGATTGATTTCCGCTTGTCTATGCAGACGGGTTCCCTGGTCTGTTTCAAGTTCCACAATGACTGAGCCCTGTTTTGCAGGGTTAGCAGGCTACACCAAGAGGGAACTAGTGCACTCACGCTCCATATTCGCCCAGATCACATAACCGCCGTTTCTCAACCTGTTCCTCAACTTTTTCCTTGGCTTCAAGGCTGGTTGCAAGTCTGGATAATTCGACCAATGCTGTTCCACTTCCCTCAGCGGCTCTTCTGAAGATAAGACTTCATTCAATAGGGTACGCCTCACCCCCACAACTCCGCTATGAACTTTCCTCAGAGCAGGGCCTTAAAGACATCCCACTCCACCTGAGGCAATGATTCAGTTCCAGTATTGTTCTAAAAGTACTGTTGAATGCAATCCCCTATGGTGTCTCGAACGACTGGATCCTCCAAGGATTCCGGCTTCAGTTTCCATGCTGGTATGCAGTGTCTAAACCATTCCTACCCCAAGGAAATGAATACCGGGTTATGGTCTAATATAATTCTAATGAATTATTCAATGTCGCGTACCAACCCATGGATATCGGGGATCCAGAGAAACATGTTCAGACGTCCATGGAGGTCATGGAGACTCAAGAAAATTGAGTAATCCCTCACTAGTGGGTGTAGCAGGGGTCAGATGTTGATTAGTCCCCATTTCGATAGCCAGTCTATAAATAGGCGGGCCACTCTTGTGATGGGGAAGTCCCGCAGTGGGGGGTGGGAACGATCGAACACGAGGTCTGCTTTACATTTGGAGTCCTCGCTCATAATGACGAGACCACCAGGTAGGGGGCCAGTGACCTCGATAGGTCTGCTAAGAATGCCCTTGGTCTACATTTGGGGCATAAATTTTAACGATCGCTATGTCCCGGCCGTCAACTCGACTGGTTAATTCCACAAATCCACCCGCAGGGTCAGTCAGCTCTTCAGTGTGTTGGAAGGGGACCCCTGAGCGGATCAATCAATCAATCAATCAAAGAAATTTATAGAGCGCACTACCTACCCGTAGGGTCTCGAGGCGCTTGGGGGGGGGGTGCCGCTACAGCTCGAACAGCCAGGTCTTGAGCTTCTTCCTGAAGGAGAGGTGGTCTTGGGTCAGGCGCAGGTCGGCCGGGAGGGAGTTCCAGGTCTAGTAAGGTCCAGGTCTGAGTCCCCAGATTAGCTGGATCTTTGCTCGTTGTCTGAATCGCAGGTGTCTACATCTCCTGCTAAGGAGGTTGAGCTGCCACTCATTGTTGCAACTACCTCTACAGCTCACTGCTGCTCCCGATGTACTTCCTCCCTGGAAGGGACTGCCCTGTTGTGACTTTAAACCTTGTACCGCAATCTGGTCCTCCTGGATTTTCATCATGTGATCTCTGGCTAGGACCTGCCTGCGGGTGCAGATCAATCCATTCCCAAGCTTCCTGGGGTGGGGGGTTGTTCAGAAAAACTGACTACGTCTGCAGTCTCAACCGGGCAGGGAGCAGCATGGCGTAGGACAAGCCCATCTGGCAAAGGTGGCGTTTAGTATCCAGGAATGTGGACCGCTGTTTTTGTACCTCCCTAGTGAAGTTCGGAACTATAACTTTGCTATTTTCAACTCTGAGGTCTCGACTCTTGCTGGCTCGATTCAGGAGGTGTTCCCGTTCTTTGTAGTGCAACAGTCTGGCTACCACTGGCTGGGGCGGCTCTCTCGGCCACAGGAGCCTCGCCAGAACACGGTGTGTCCTCTCCAGGGCATAAAATGGGGAGAGACCCTCTGGTTCCACATCCTCATGCAACCATTGTTCTAGGTAGTCTTGCATACTGCTTCCCTCCATATGCTCTGGCAGTCCTATCAGACGGATGTTGTTTCGTCACAACCTGTTTTCAGCATCTTCTGCCCTGAGCTCCAGTGTTCGAGCCTTCCCTTCTATGCTAGTGAGTTGCCGCTAGTTCTCTCTCTGCTGTCCTGGCCCGTTCTGCCAGGCAGCGGTGTTCGTCTTTCAGGATGCCCAATCTGCTACCACCATATCAATCTTTGTCTCCAGCACGTCTCCAGAGGCATTGATGGCTTGAAGAATATCTTGGAGACTGGAGCCACCAGGAGGTCCTGCTTGTAGAGCAGGCGCTCTAGTGTCTTGTATGTGTTTAGCGGAGTCGCCCAGGATCGAGCCTAAAGTGTCTGGGTCCTTCTTCTGGCACACCTTGCCCATGATGATGGTTGAGTTGTGGGAGGCAAAGCAAGAGAGATAGTACGCTTCTATCGCGGCGGCTCAGTGCCAGGGGCGCGACTGCTTGGCAAGGGGGAGGGGAGCGTGCCATGAACGTGGAGGCCAATCACCGGTGTACAGGGAAGGAAAATCTGGTATGTTCCACAGAGCTTACCCAACAGCACAACCAGCAATGCCTATTACAGTCATAGGTCACAATGCAGGTCCTGATAACCCACCAGGGTCCAAGAATATGGGCCAGTAGGCAAGGTGGCTCAGGCTGGCAGTTATGTACAGTGGACACAACTTGATCCGATTGCCAAGTCACGGCAGAGGGTTTCACATCTAGCCAGCTACAGTGAGAACGTAAGAAGGCAAGCACTAGAGGCCGAGGCCCTTCGGCCACCCAAGTAGTAGGGTAGTTTCTCGGAGTTATCGTTCGCTTCAAGGAACAGTTCTCTGTGACAGAAGATACCAGCGCCAGGATTTGAGGGCTGCCAGGCACAAACCTCCACTCTGGAGCACCATCTAGTACTAGCACTCAGAGTAGCGGTTCCTCCAACAGGAGAATATAAGGAGGAGGCGCAGCACTCCACTATCAATGCCTGTCAAGTGTTTACCCTAGGTGGCCGCTGGCTCTTGGCGTCACTCTACTGGGCCACCAGTCAGGTTCACGGGCCGGGTGGGTCAGGAGAACACAGCAGCACTCCCCACCCATCTGCAGCTCCAGAGGGTCTCTGGGGCATCAACTTCCAGCGGTGACCGTGGCCCAGCTCTAAGGGCGACCCTCCAGCAAAGTGGCAGACACAGGCAGCAGAGTGTGTGTCAGTTCGTTTCGGACTCTGAAACAAATTAACGCAGCCGCCTCGCCTCTCGCACCTGCTTCCAGTTTGCCGCCAGTGATCCACTTGTTTCTCTCATAGTACTTCTGCAGCAGCCGCTGTAGCAAAGACACACACCACTGGGTCAGTGTGGATCAGGGAAAGCCACTAGGCACCAAGCAGTTTCCCACAGACGCCCGGTCCTGCTCCAAATCAAGGAGGCATACACGTTCTAATTGCCAAGGTCGTTCTCATGAGCACTCTTCCTCCAGATTAAAATCATCAGGTAAGTCTAAAAAGAAGAAACATAAAAAGTGGAAACACAGCTCCCTTTCAGCCCGCCACTCTGCCATGTGGAGTCGCACAACACCCCATTGTACTCCAAAGCTGTGGACTCTGCTTCGACCTCAGAATCAATCCCAACCCTAATACCAATGCAACTTGAAATCTGGGTCCATCTGCCGCACGGCAACAAATACAGACTATTACAGAGGCCAAGCTGCAGTTGTTCATTACCCCACTGGATCCCCTCTGTAGCCTGCTAACCCTAGGGGGCCTCCAGTCATTCTTCCACTAACAAATCTGTTCCAGACTGCGACTGAGCGCCTCGGCCCTGTTCCAGGGTCAGCCCCTACTCCAAGGCTGGCACCATGCCCAATATTCCTTACGGTGCCATGACTGATGCAGACCTTTAATGCAGTCACCGACACCTGAGGGGAAGCCAATAGTGTTTTCTGGCACAGAAACAAATCTGTGGCAACCTCCTCGCCTCTTAAATTATTTAGATTCTTCACGATTCCTTCACACTGCAGACTGCCTGACCCCGATAATGCCGATAATTCACAGATTTATAATGTTAAAAATCTATTTCTGAACCTTCTACATGCTGTGGCATGGATAACCTTCCCTGACACTGGCGTCCATTCACCCAAACCCTGTCCCATTGACGGAAGAGTCTGCCTCCTTCGCAACAGTAATTCAGAGAGCACCAGAAGTTCTTGACTTACAACTACCTACAACTGAGGTCAAGACAAATGTCCTAACAGAGGGCTTGCGGCCCGGACAGACCTCAAAGGAACCTCTCCTGCCTTTCAATGAGGCCTTAAGTGGTACACTGCTGGGCACCTGGGTGAAACCAGTATCTTGCCCACCAGTTAAAAGGCAGATAGGAGAGACTGACCCGCCAGTGGATACCCAGCCTTTTTCCTGCACCACCTCATACCAGAGAGTCTGGTGGTTCAGGCCTCTACCTGCTGCAGGCTCAGCTGCCATGCGTTTCTTATCACCTTTCCAGATTGTGAGAAGCTGGCCTGATATATGATGTCCACTTATGTAAGTTAAGTGGGCACCAGTCCATACACCCCTTATGGTGATTTAAGAAGTCTTAGACAACCTTAGAAAGCTCTCTAAGTGGTAGCTGTGGAGAGCAGCCTTCAGGCTTAGTCCAGAAGGAGTGTAAAGCAGCTTGTATTAAAAGAATGTAATCTTATATGTATAGATCAAGTTAAAAAGAACCGCATAAGGTATTTATAAAAATATGTATTTATTAAATAATACCCTCTAGCACATACAACTATCTCCTAACCGGAGATATGCACAATGCACACAATACTTTGCAAAGAAACCCAGTAAATAGCACAGAATACACAGTGGACCCCAGTGGGACCAAACCATATACTATGAAAGTGGTATGAGAACCACGACTCGGGTCAAGACAATGTTGAGAGGACGTAGAAGGCCTGGGGACCCAAGGAGAGTGACTAGAAACCCCATGTACAGCGTGTGCAGTGTGGAACACGACCTTTGCTCCGTACAAGTCTACGTGTAAGTCGTGTTTGGATTATTAAACATTAAGGACCCTTCCCAGACCTTGAAGAAACCCACTGGAAGACAGAAGGTTTGAGAGCCACCCCACCTGTGGATACCCTAGTACCCACGCTACCTACACCAGGGAAGCCGGGTGCATAGGTGTGAAGTGGTGTCGGAAACTGCCGTCAAACCTAATGAAGGACTTGAGGAAAGTGCTGCTGCTGAAGAAGGAGAAAATGTACGGTGGAATCCGAAGGTGGATTCTAGTTGAGAGGTACCTGCAAGCAGAGGGGACAGAGTCTGTCACTCAGGAGTGACCAGGAAACTTAGAAGATAAATGCCCTCCGATGTCTGGTGTTGATGTAGAGAGGACCAGGCAACACTGAGGAAGACCAAAAGATGTGCACGAGCTGTCCCACGTCTGATGTTGAGTGCTGAGGGGTCGGTGTCCGGTGGGAGCACCAACAAGCCTTGGCAAATGCAACCTATGCAGCAGTTGAAAAAGGTGTAATGTCAGGACCAGCAAGCTCCAGAGGACTCACCACAAGCAGGAGAGCCAGGGCAGGCCCGAGCAGTCAGGGGAGCCCAAAAGTAACAAAGGTGACCCTCAAGAAAACCCACAGGCTGGAGGCACTGGAATCGCAAGAGGACCTCGAGCAGCTCACAAAAAGATGCAGGCCACAGAGCAAACCATGCGATGTGGACAAAGACTTTGGTCACTGGAGATTTTTGAGGTTGGGGCTACTTGGAGCTTGAAGGTCTTGGTGGAAGGAAGCCAACATGCCTTTGCAACTGCAAGTTGACACGGTGCACAGGGGTACTCAAGAGAGATGTAATGTTAATACGGAGATTAGTCTTCAGTTATTATAACACCCCCTTTTTTGGGGGGAAAATAAACACCTGATAGAGTTTTTTTTTATTTAATTTGATCATCATCAATATAAGTATACTTCTATCTTTATTTAAGACTTTCAGCCTGAAAACAGGACATTTTTACTCATGATTATATATTTAATTGTATGGAAGGACCACAACATTATATATTCTTTCAAGTTGAGTGTGGTATCATTTTTCAATATAAACTACTGATCCAAAAACAAGAGATTGTTGCTTTTAAACTTATGTAATATAGCAAGAAATAACTGCCCTCATCCAATTAAATAAACCGGGCGTGTATGCAGCCGCCTCTTAACTAACACAGGGCCATACCCAAAATAAGCTAAAGCCTTATCTAGAACCAATAATGTCCCAACACGCCAGTTATACCCACCGTGTCGCTGTTGTCTGGTAGCAGAAGTAGGACCTGGTTGTTATTCCCGCTACTTTCTGATGCCTAAGAAGGACTGAGACCTTCATTCTATTTTAGACCTGCAAACTCTCAATGCCTTCCACAGGAAGGAGAAATTCTAAATGCTCATCCTGACCCATGTCTTGTTTGCCCTCACCTTGGAGGATGGATTGTGGCCTTAGACATGTAGGAAGTCTGTTTCCATATAACTGCCCTCTGGGCCCATCAGCGCTACCTGCGGTTCATGCTGGGACTGGACCATTTTTAATTTGCTGTGCTACCTTTTGATCTCACCAGTGCCCTTCCTGGTATTCAAGAAAGTGATGGCAGTGGTGGCAGCACATCTTTGGAGGTCGGGTGCCAGTCTTCTCTTAAGTTGACGTTTGGCTGTTGAAGGTGTGCCCACCCAAGGCAGTCAGCCACTTCCAGACTATGGCAAACCTCCTGTCATCTTCGGGGTTCACTATCGACGTGCCAAAGTCACACCTGACTCCTTGTCACATGCTAACTTTCATCAGAGCCATTCTAAACACGGTTCAGTTTTATACTTTCCACTGAGAGTCCAAGACATTCATGCTATGATCACAATCTTTCAGCTACAGTCCTGGATTTCAGTACGTTCGGCTCTGAGGCTGCTGGGATTGATAGCTGCCTCCATCTTGCTGGTTGAGCATGCCAGGCGGCATATGCGGGCTTAGCAATGGTATCAAGTCTCAGTGGGCCCAATATTAAGGGGACCTCTTTAATCACATATAGATTTTACGAGACTGTAAACGCTCTGCAGTGGTGGTTACTGGACCGTGATGGGGTCAGCGGCAGACACTTCTTTCTTCCCCACCCTAAGATGACAGTGTCTACTGATGCACAGCTTCTGGGTTGCGGTGGCCATCTGGCGGAGGTAAAGATCAGAGGCCTGTGGTGGAGTACCGGCCTCATATTAACCTTCTGGAGCTGAGGGTTGTCTGCTTGGTATTGAAAGATTTCCTTCCATCCATCAAGGGGATGCCGGTATATGTTCTCCTGGACAACACCACCATCATGTGGTAATGCAACCAGCAGGAAGAGATGGGTGTTGCCGACCCTGTGCCAGGAGGCCATGCTCCCCTGAAAACAGGTGGGCCACGAAAGAATTTTCATGGTGGTGAACCACCTGGCATGATCGTTGAATACCAGGGTGGAGAAACTCAGCTGTTGGCGCCAGGCGTATCACAAGTCTCAGTTGCACCTGGTGGTGGCACGAGGTCTCATATGGGAATGGGGAGAAATTTGACTCGATCTGTTTGTTCGTCATCTCCGAGCACATACAATGTCAGCACTTATGCACGTTTCCAAGATGTCTCTCGCTCTGAGACATGTTCCATCTCGAGTGAAACTCTGTACTCTTGTATGCCTTACCACCAGTACCACTCCTGCCCCAAGTTGTCAAGATCAGCAACAACCAGTTCCAGCTGGAGAGTATGGTATCCAAAACTCCTAGGTTTGAGCATGTGTCCTCTAATCAGGCTGCCCATCTGGGAGGACCTGCTGTCACCACAACAGGACAGGGTTCTGCACCTGGGCAGACAGCTAAACACCTTTGGCCTCCCTCCGTAGGGAGGTCATTTTGGCAGCCAAACATCCCTCGACAAAAACTGTATACGCCTGACAAGGCAAATTTGTGGGCACCAACCAGATCAACCCCCTACAGGCCACATTGTCTAACATTCTGTTGTATTTCTTTGTCTCATCCCCAGCAAGGTTTTTTTCAGGCACAATTAAAGGGTACCTTTTTTTTTTTTTTACGGTTTACGGATCAGCCCTCATTGTTTAAGTCCCCAGTTATGTTCTTTTTGAAAGATTTACATTTGTTTCCTCCCTTTCCCTTTGTCAAGTCACAATGGGACCTTCACTTGGCCCATGTGTTTCTGATGTGCACTCCCTTTTTGCTGCTTCACAGCTGCTCCTTGCAGCTGCTCACCCTCAAGACAGCGTTCCTCATCGCCATAACATTGGGGTGTTATGTAAGTGAGCTTCAGGCCCTCTGTGTTAACCTCATTAACCACCTTCTCCTCAGACAGACTAACATCTGTTTGGCTTAAAGTTGTGACACCGTTCCACATCAGTCTGAACGTCACATTACTGATGCTCTTTGCTCCTTCTAAACCTCTGAGGAGTAGCAGAGACTCCATCGTTTGGACTCCAAGAGAACTTTCAACTTTTATATTGGTCGTACCAAAAAATACCAGGTGGACGATCAGGCCTTTGTGGGGTTCTCTGGAGCAAAAAAAACAAGGATGTGCAGAAGAGAACCATCTCCATCTGGCTTGTGCTCTGTTAATATCTGCTACATGTTATCTAAAAAGCAGCTTGAGGATGGACTGCGTGCTCATTGTACTAGGGCCATTGGCATGAGGAGTCTCTGTCCAGCATATTTGCCAGACTGCTACATGGGCATCCCTGTATGCATTCATGAAGCACTATTGTCTGAACATTCAGGTCTTCAGAGAGGGGTATTTTGCCGTCTCAGTCCTGCAGGGCTTTCTGGTCTCAGTCTTGGTACTGATCCACCTCCAAATATGTACTGCTTTGGTATCTACTCAAAAGGTGAGGAATCTGTGGTTAGAAGTCTCTATCAGAACAACAAGTTACCTTCAGTAAAGCTTATTTGGTAGAGACTCTAGCCACAGATTCTTCATCGACGATCCCATCCTCACCATTCTGTGGTTGGATTCTGTCCATTAATAAGATCCCAAGTCTAGGAATCCTCACACAGGTCATACCAATTTGCTTTTGGGGACTCTGTGTCCGGGGGCTTGGACACACTCCAAACCAACAGGCGTCAGTGGATGGGAATCGAGTCTCTATTGGCTCTGCACGTCATTTCCGAAGCAGAACAGCATCAGTACAGAGCTCCATGGCGCCACCTACTGACGTGCAGAGGTACTGCTGAAAAGTTACCAGATCTAGTCTGTCGCCTGGGGAATATTCAAAAGGTGCGGAATCTGCGGCTAGATAGAGGCTCACCTAAAGAAGCATTATCAAAGGAGCATATCCAGTGAGAGGGATTAAAGTTAAGGGGTAAGTATTAATAATTTTATCACAGTTTGACGGATCATCAATTAATTTGGCAAAGACTTGCCATTTTCTGATGGATACATCTGTCTGTGGATTCTTCACATTTTGAATTACCCCTGCGCCAGCATTCCACAGAAACTTTTTTCTAGCTCACCCACATTGACTAGTACGTCATAATGGCATGGCTCCGCTCGCAACTGTTTGACGTCACCGGAGCCACAAGAAGACCTAGTCAGCGTGCTGACGTCCGTTCCCTTTTTTCCGCACCGTTGACACATAACGGTTTTCTTGGACTCTCCATTTTTTTCACAGTTACTTTATCTGCTGTATCCCTTGGTGTAGCAGTGCTATGGTGACATCGAAGAAGTCTGGTTTCAAGCCTTGCAGAGAGTGTGGGGGCCATATGTCTATCACTGACCCCCATGAAGACTATTTGAGCTGTCTTTCTTCGGACCACGACGTCGGAGGCTGCTCCAGTTGTCACAAGATGAATCCGAAGGATTTGAAGGAGCGTGAGGCTAAGCTTTTTATGGCGAAGGCAAGAAAAGAGAAGAGGGGCCAAAAGAGATCGAAGTCAAAATCAAAGTCGTCGACTTCGCATACTTCGAAGTCGAGGAAACATAAGAAGAGAAGGCATGGTTCCAGACGTCTTTCATCGAAGGGTAGAGCTTCGAGGTCTCCAGCTTCGCAACGTCGCTCTAAAGATTTCATCTCGCCTTCTCCTTCTCTTCAAGCGACTCTGGCTCGCTCTCTGACGCCGAGGGGTTCTCCGGCGCAGTCGCCGATGCCAAAGGGTTCTCCAGCGCCAAGGTTATTTCCGGCGCCAAGAGATTCTCAGGAGCCTAGGATGTCTTCTCCTGTGCCTGCGACCTCTCCTGTTTTGGGTCCGACGTCCCCGACTCCTACTCGGCTCAAGTGGATTCAGACTTGTCTCCTTATCCACCCTTTCCTGGACCTGGGTTGGATCCTTTGCATTTTCTTAATGCGATGTACGGCATGTTTGCCAGAGGGGCTTACCCTACCGGTGCGTCATCGGGCCCCGTGGGTCTGCTTGCATTCAATTTGGGTGTTCCTCAGCAGTATGCCCAGGCACCCTTCGTGCCCTTTATCCTGACAGTGTCGTCCTGGCAGTTTCCGGCTCTGAGATTTTCGACACCGTTTTCTTAGTCTCCGGCACCGTCTGGTGGACCCTCTTCCTCTTGGCTTCAATCGGCGCCGTTGCCTACATCGGAGGCAATTCATTCGATGCCGGTGTCTCCGGCGCCACGCTTGGCGCCGCCGACACCGGTCCGAAGTTGTGGTCAAGAAGAGAAACCCAAAGACTGTTGAAAGAGGGAGAATTTCAGCGACAAGAAGCTGAATAAGGTGAAATTGAAGAGTCTGTTGATGAGTTTGAGGGCCTTCAGGAGGCGAGTGGTCTAGACAGTTCCCCACAGTGTGAGCTTTCCTCACCAAATGCCTTGCCTTCTCATGATGTAGTACCATACCATGCTGTTATTAGGAAGGCTGCTGAACTTTTAGACCTTCAGTTGCCCACTGCGGAGTTCAGACCCAATCATGCCGACGGAGTCTTCTTGTGGCTACGGTGACATCATACGGAGTCGCAAGTGGAGCCTTGCCATTATGACCTCCTCGTCGACGTGGGAGAGCTAGGGGTAGCAGGGGTAATTCAAAACGTGAGGAATCCACAGGCACATACTGTATCCACCAGAAAAAGCGTTACAGAAGGTAAGTAACTTGTTCGTTTTGTCCGCTGTTTGTGTTCTCAAGTTCATGGACATCCATCAAAGAGAGAGGGAAAATGTAAAGGGGTTAACTAAGTGTTCATTTGCTAGTACGTTTGTTACTATTTGATGAATCTGCACAAAATTTGGCCGACATTTAGAAGTTTTTGCTTTCCTGTAGTTATGTAAAATCTGGAGCAGATCCACTAAGGTTGAGTCAAAGTTAAATTGGGCCGTGGCATTTAAATTTAATTCAGTAGTAACTTTGACACTGTTTAATGAATCTCCATGAAATGTGACAGCAGGCAAATTGAGCTGAGTGGAAGCCCAGGCCTGCCCTGGGACCAGCCTCTTCTGTACATAGCCAAAACGGGCTGAATACAGGTCTGGCCAATTGCCATGCAAAGTGCAGAATGATTACATAGCAGGTAAATGTGGTACATCACAATAAAATCCACGCAGTTCACAATGCACACCATTACACGCAACCTATACCATGCTCAGCACACCCATTAGCCAATGACATGTAAAAAAAGAAAAAGGCTGTCTACACACGGCTGGCGGGTGGATAAGTTATGGTTGCACGACTGTAAGACCTGGGGTCTCCAGGCCCTATGGGGCGGTAACGTGACACGAGCGGTCGGGCCACCAGAGCTCTGTGTGTAAAGCAACCATACAACCCGCACCTCACATGCGACGAGGGACACACACATTAAGTGACGCCACACTGTAGGAGTTAGGTAATACAACAAACAAATGATGGACGGAATGCTGACAATGCAGACATTCTCCCCCAGTCAAGAGATCTGGGTTAAATCCATCGTTCTTTTGCCCACTACGCCACCCCAGTTTAGACATGGCCATGTGCAAATCAGTCTTGACCCTGTGCCTCATGGGAACAGTCCAGCCCGAACTGCCAAGCCATGTCTTCACTGGACCGGAATCAAGCATCCTAGGACCGGTTTCTGGCTATCAGCCGTCATCAGCCAGGATAGCTTGACTCCAGTGGCGTAGTGAGCACGGGTCCCACGTCTGGGAATACCCATCCCACTTAGGGCGAAAAGCGTTACAACAAACAAATGATGGACGGAATGCTGACAATGCAGACATTCTCCCCCAGTCAAGAGATCTGGGTAAAATCCATCGTTCTTTTGCCCACTACGCCACCCCAGTTTAGACATGGCCATATGCAAATCAGTCTTGACCCTGTGCCTCATGGGAACAGTCCAGCCCGAACTGCCAAGCCATGTCTTCACTGGACCGGAATCAAGCATCCTAGGACCGGTTTCTGGCTATCAGCCGTCATCAGCCAGGATAGCTTGACTCCAGTGGCGTAGTGAGCACGGGTCCCACGTCTGGGAATACCCATCCCACTTAGGGCGAAAAGCGTTACAACAAACAAATGATGGACGGAATGCTGACAATGCAGACATTCTCCCCCAGTCAAGAGATCTGGGTAAAATCCATCGTTCTTTTGCCCACTACGCCACCCCAGTTTAGACATGGCCATATGCAAATCAGTCTTGACCCTGTGCCTCATGGGAACAGTCCAGCCCGAACTGCCAAGCCATGTCTTCACTGGACCGGAATCAAGCATCCTAGGACCGGTTTCTGGCTATCAGCCGTCATCAGCCAGGATAGCTTGACTCCAGTGGCGTAGTGAGCACGGGTCCCACGTCTGGGAATACCCATCCCACTTAGGGCGAAAAGCGTTACAACAAACAAATGATGGACGGAATGCTGACAATGCAGACATTCTCCCCCAGTCAAGAGATCTGGGTAAAATCCAACCCGCACCTCACATGCGACGAGGGACACACACATTAAGTGACGCCATACTCTAGGAGTTAGATAATACTCAAGTTTATCCAAGTAGATCACGTTGGATGCAGTTCATGAGGTAGCAGTACGTTTCATAAGCTGATAATACAATAGCTAGTGATGTACATATCAGTCAGGAGCTATAAAGGCTGTTTGTACCACATATGCAATTCATGAAATAACAGTACTGCCTGGGGCACAACTACCACTCACGTAGCTGTACACGCGCGTTGGGTGCGCTAACCGGTGACGACCTCAGAACGGGGCACCTAGCATGGAGAACTACTCGTAATCTCTGGCACATAGCACTGTAATAGGGAATATAAATAACAGAGCGCTACTCGTAATCAATAGCGTTCAACACTTCAATATGGCACATGAATAATAGCGCGCTACTCGGAATCAATAGCACGTAACACTTCAACATGGCATATGAATCACAGAGCGCTATTCGGAATCAATCGCATGTAAGACTTTAGAGCAGGGCATGTAAAAACAAAGCGCCACTCGTAATCAATGACTCTCAGTACTTTGGAGCGGAGCAGATAACATGAAGCGCCATGGGACTTGAGGAGCAGTCTCTGGGCTCCGGTGCAGTTCGTCGGGCACCGCGCTTCAGTACCGCTTGAGGGGGCACACGGAAAGGATCCCTCGGCGGGGTCTCTTCCGTCGCGAAGTCAGGGGGGGGGAATCCCACGGAGAGGAAACCCGGCTAAGGGTGCGGTGTGGCTCCCAACCCGCAGGGGGCGCACCGGGGGCGATCTCAGCCTCCGGTCTTACCTCGGTCTCGGCGTCAGCAGGCGTCCGCTCCCACGATGATGGGGGAACTCGGCCCCGGCCTCGCACACCTCCTCCCGCAGCTGAGACGGCAGCGACGGGGCCCCGGGCTTCTCCGCGGGCCTCGTGAAATGGCAGGGCATTTCTCCAGGCCTCCAGGCCACGGCGGTGAGCGTGCTGGCTTCGTCATCACCGGGGGGGGCTCAAATTAAGGATGGGGTTCTGTGCTCAGCGGAGCATGCTGCCGGGGGTCCCAGACCAGGGCAGGGAGCGCAGGGATCACAGCGCTAATTCCTGGTCGATCCCCGGTGGTTCTCCAGTCAGCTTTGCATCAGGGTTCAGGGGTCAGTCTGGACACGCAGTCTCAGTGCTTGGTGGATAGGTTTTAGAGTTCAGTCTGGACACGCAGTCTCAGTGCCTGGTGGATAGGTTTTAGAGTTCAGTCTGGACACGCAGTCTCAGTACCTGGTGGATAGGTTTTAGAGTTCAGTCTGGACACGCAGTCTCAGTACCTGGTGGATAGGTTTTAGAGTTCAGTCTGGACACGCAGTCTCAGTATTCAGTCTTGGTTCTCAGCTGTTAGATGAAGTCTTATTGGCGCAGATGTATCTGGCGCCCTTAAGGGGTTCTGTTACAGGGGGTTAGGAATGGAGAGGGCGACTAGATCCTTCCTAGTCAGGCTGGGCAGAGAGTCTCTGGGTCCTCCTACTGCTGGGCAAGATCAGTGGGTTTCACATGGTCCCTCACTCACTAAAGAGGCAGCACCTAGATCCTGTCACTCTCAGAGGCATAAGTCCCTGGCTAGGCCCTACCGCCTACACTCCTGGTGGATTCTTCCAGCTCTGCTTCACCCCAATGGCCAACTCACCACAAAAGTTTCCCTCCCTCTCTTAAGTAGCCCTAGGTCAGGTGACCTCTAGCCAAGGCGGCAAAAGAAAAACCACACCTCCCTTCTAGAAGGTTCCAGCACATTCCAGGAGCTTCCCCACTCTACCTATGGGACAAAAAGGCGGGCTGGAGTCGCAACATTGTTGTGGGGTTCCAGCCAGCTCCTGGCAGCTAGGGTGCTACTATGAAAGACCACTCTGCAGTAGCAGGGGCCTGTGGCAGCCATCTTGGGAGAAGGGAGCACCTGCACCTTAACACTGATTGGCAATGAAAAGGCGCCCGGAGACCTAGTCCAACATAAAAATGAGGGTGGAAAAAAATGAGGCACGATCAAAAAATAGACGGGGAGACCACCCTAGGGCTGACAGGTCCAACATGCGTCCCCCCAGCCGAAAGAGGGGAGAGCTACCCAACCTCTAGGGAATTCTCATCACTAAGGCGGAAAAACCTGGAGAGACCGTTGGCGTGGTCAACTCAGGGCCGATGTTCCACCCGAAGGGAAATGGACCACCTCAACAACTTGGGGTTTTCGCCTCTCATCTGCATGAGCCAGCGAAGGGGCCGGTGGTCGGTCTGAATAAGGAAGTGAGTTCCAAAGAGATATGGCCTCAACTTCTTCAGAGCCCAAACCACCGCGAAGGCTTCTCTCTCAATGGTGCTCCATCGCCGTTCCCGAGGGAGGAGTCTTCTGGATATGAAGGCCACTGGTTGATCTTGGCCCTCGGTATTGAGTTGCGAGAGCACCGCACCTATGCCGTGCTCTGAGGCGTCTGTCTGTACAATAAATTCCTTGCTGAAATCTGGTGTTGCTAGTACTGGAGCGGTACACATCGCATTTTTCAGCGTGTCAAAGGCTTCTTGGCATGCAGCTGTCCATATGACCTTGCAAGGTTGCTTCTTGGAGGTCAATTCCATCAAGGGGGCTACGATGGTACCATATCCCTTGACGAACCGGCGGTAATACCCAGTGAGGCCGAGGAAAGCTCGGACCTCTGTTTGGGTCTTGGGGGGCTCCCAAGCCAAGATGGTCTCTATTTTGGCCTGGAGGGGTTGCACCTTGCCTCCGCCCACCAGGTGTCCCAGGTACACGACAGATCCCTGTCCAATCTGGCACTTGCTGGCTTTAATTGTTAAGCCAGCGCGTTGCAGCGCCTGCAATACCTCCTGGAGGTGTTGCAGATGGTCCTCCCAGGTGCCACTGAAGACAGCTATGTCATCCAGGTAGGCTGCTGAGAAGGACTCCAGGCCAGATAGTACCTGATTCACTAACCGCTGGAATGTGGCCGGAGCATTTTTGAGCCCAAAGGGCGTCACTCGAAACTGGTAGTGGCCCTCGGGGGTGGAGAATGCTGTCTTCTCCCGTACTCCATCGGCCATGGCAATCTGCCAATATCCGGATGTCAGGTCAATGGTGCTGAGGTACCGGGCTGCTCCCAGCCGGTCCACCAGCTCGTCTGCACGTGGGATGGGGTGAGCATCTGTCTTCGTGACAGAGTTCAACCCCCGGAAGTCCACACAGAACCGAAGTTCTGGCGTCGTACCCGGTGGGGCCGCTTTCGGCACCAACACCACTGGACTAGCCCACGGGCTGCTGGAAGGTTCTATCACCCCCAGCATCTTGGCCACCTCACGCTGGATGCTATCCTTCCCTCGGTCAGAGAGCCGGTAAGACTTGTTCTTCACCGGGGGGCTGTCCCCTGTGTCCACATCATGGGTACACAAATGAGTGATTCCAGGCGTGAGGGAGAACAACGAGGCGAACTGTCCCAGGACATGGCGACAGTCCCTCTGTTGCTCTGGGGTCAAGGATGGGGAGAGGACTACACCTTCCACCGAACCATCCTTCTCTTGTACCACTAGAAGGTCAGGAAGGGCCTCACTCTCTTCCTCTTCGCTCCCATCCATCACCATAAGGAGAGCAAGCTCTGATCGCTCATGGTGCGGCTTCAGGCGGTTGACGTGGAGCACCCTGAGGGGCTGATGGGGGGTTTTCACATCTACTACGTACGTGGTCTGGCCTCGCCGCTCCACAATGTCGAATGGGCCAGTCCACCGGTCCTGGAGGGCACAAAGCTCCCCAGGTTCCATAACCCACACCTTCTGTCCAACGTCTAACTCGACCGTCCGAGCGTTGCGGTCATACCACTCCTTCATCACGGTCTGGCTAGCCTCCAGGTTCTCTGTGGCTGCCTTCCACAGCTTGGCCATCTGGCTGCGGAACGCCAGCATGTAGCTGACCATGTCACGGGGAAGCTTCTGTGAAGTCTTCTCCCACCCCTCTTTCACTAAACTGAGGGGACCCCTAACGGGATGGCCATAGAGCAATTCAAACGGGCTGAACCCGACTCCCTTCTGCGGTACCTCCCGATAGGAGAATAACAAGCAGGGGAGGAGGACGTCCCATTTATGCCTCAAGCCCTCTGGAAGGCTTCGGATCATCCCCTTCAATGTCTTATTGAAGCGCTCTACAAGTCCGTTAGTCTGGGGATAGTAAGGAGTGGAGAACCGGTAGGTCACCCCACACTCCTTCCACATGGCCTGCATGTAGGCCGACATGAAATTGGTGCCCCTGTCTGACACCACGACCTTGGGGAATCCCACTCGGGTAAAAATCCCCAACAGTGCCCGCGCCGCCACCGGTGCAGTGATGGTCCTCAGAGGAATAGCCTCTGGGTACCTTGTGGCGTGGTCCACCAAAACCAAGATGAACCGGTGTCCCGCTGCGGTCGGAGGGTCCAACGGCCCAACAATATCGATACCGACCCTCTCAAAAGGGGTCCCGACCACGGGGAGCGGTTCCAACGGGACTTTCAACTTAGTCCCAGTCTTGCCACTGGCCTGGCAAGACTTGCAGGTCTTGCAAAAGGTGTCTGAGGCAATCCTCATCCTGGGCCAATAAAAATGGGGGACCAACCGTGCAAAGGTTTTGTCCTGACCCAGGTGTCCGGCTAAGGGTATCTCATGCGCTAACTCCAGCAGAAAGGCCCGGTAACATTGGGGGACCACTATGGCCCTCGAGGATCCATGTACCGGCACCCTGGGCTCACTGTATAGGAGACCATCCTCCCAATACACGTGATAACCTCCCAGTTCCTGACTGGTCACTTGGGCTTCGGCCTGCCGCCGCATGCCTTCAAGCGTGGGGCACGCCCTTTGTGCCTGACAAAATTCCTCCCGATGGGCCCTCCTTCCACATGCCAGTCAGCAAGGGTCGGCAAGTCCTCCACAGGAACTACATCTACCTCCGCGGACTCCGGGGGCACCTCTGCGGCCTCCCCATCCATCTCACGGGGCATGTCCTCTACCAAATTCTTCTTTCCACGTTTGGCTTTGTGTTGGGCCATGATTCCAGGCTCCAACCCAGGGTGAGTTCCATGCCGGGCAGCCATGGATCGCGTGCTTACGCAAGTCCACCCTGGTAATCCCAGCATCTCGGTGTGAGCGTGAAACTCGACATCTTTCCACTTGGTGTGCTCCAGGTCATTCCCTAGCAAACACCCCACAGGCAAAGCAGGGCTCACAGCAACTCTCAGTAGGCCTCTGACTCCTCCCCACTCAAATGGAACACGAGCCACTGGATAGTGACTCATACTGCCGTCAGCCAATACGGCCGGATAGAACTCCTCGGGGACTACTTGGTCTGGGGACACCAGCCGCCGCACGACAGTGGTCATGCTGGCCCCTGTGTCTCTCAGAGCTTCCACCTCCTCCCCATTAATTCTCACCCTCTGCTGATATTTAGCAGTGTTCGGGGGCAGGGACACTACGGGGACCACCTCTCTATCCCCGAGTGAAACCAGCATCAGGCCTGTCCACTCCCCTTCCCTATCTAAGGGCAGCTCCACCCCAAGCGCTATCCTACTCACCCCGGGACTTTTCCCGCCCGTTGGGGCTGGTAGTCGCTTGCGACACTTGAGATCTCCCCTGTAGTGTCCAATCTCCCCACACTCGTAGCACCGCACAATCCTAGGCTGCTGACTCCTGTCAGGGTAAGTGGGTCTTGTGGAATTGGACGGGGGTGGGGTTCCTACTCCCTTCCCAAACTTATTTTGGGGACCTTTCGAGAACTCCACCTTTTTATCTCCCCCCTCTTTCTTCTGGGGGAAACCCTGTCCGCCTTTCGAGCCATCTGCCCCGGGACCCTTGTGAGACACCCGGGTGCTCACCCAAATATCTGCCTCCTCCGCAAGCTCACGGGGATCCATCAACTTGCGGTCCACCAGATGTTGGCGCAGCTCCGGAATGCTCTTATCCAAGAGGTGCTCCCTTAAAAAAAGATCGTACAACCCTTGGTAGTCCTGCACCTCGCTGCCACGCACCCAACCATCTAGTGCCTTCCTCGCATAATCAAAAAAATCTACCCATGTCTGTGTGGACAGCTTATGGCTGCCACAAAACTTTTGCCTGTACCTCTTGGGGTTGAGACCAAACTTTAACAAGGCCTCTTTCATGGGGGCATACCTTACCTGATCCGCCTTGGCCAAATATAGCAGGGTGTCCCTAACATTGGGGGTATATACCGGTATAACCCACCTCCCCAATTACTCTCGGGTACCCCATGGGCCGTCAAGGCTACCTCGTATGCCTCCAACCATTTCATGATGTCGTCCCCCACTGTGTAATTGGCAATTACCTCTTTAGGTAGGTAGAACTTTGATTCTTGAGGTTCCTTAGGTATGCTGCCACCATTGTCCTTATTGGACGCATTCAATTGAAGGGCGCGTAGCTCCAGCTCTTTTAGCTGAAGCTCGTGCGCCAGCTTCTTATCCTCCATTGCCCATTTCTTGTTCTCTCTTTCCCTTTCCCTTTCATGTTCTAATTTCGCTAGCTCCCATTTTAGTTGCCTCTCTTCCCTCCTGTCCTCGTACTCCTCTGGGGATGCGCTCCTTCTAGACCCTGTCTTACTACTGGCCCCAGAACGTCTCCCTGGGGGCACATTTTCCGACATATCTACATTTAAGATGTCTAGTACTTCCTGGGCGCTCTCCTCCTGAGGTGCATCTGGCGCCTCCTGTCCCTCATCCTCTTTCCCTTCTGGGTGGGCCTCTACCCATGCCCTAATGGCGGTGCGGAGTTCCGGTCCTTTGGCCCTCCGTACCCCAGGCACCCCCATCCCCTGTCCGAACTCCCTTAGTTGCTTCACCGAGTACCCCTCGAGGTCAGCTAACCGGAATTCCATTCTGGCAGGTGGGGACCTAGACACTAAGGAGAAAAATTCCTAGGGGATAGGCAACAGTTCTCAGCTAACCAGGATTCTCGTACTCTCAACCTGGACAGTGGAAATAACAATGCAGCAATCAATGGTTTCAGAGCTCTGGAACAATTAGGCATTTTATTGTGGCGCCCTCCGCCTCACGGAAGGGTGCTGTATGGTCACAGGTCCTAAGGATCCCACCGCTCGCCAACAATGTAAGACCTGGGGTCTCCAGGCCCTATGGGGCGGTAACGTGACACGAGCGGTCGGGCCACCAGAGGTCTGTGTGTAAAGCAACCATACAACCCGCACCTCACATGCGACGAGGGACACACACATTAAGTGACGCCATACTCTAGGAGTTAGGTAAATACTCAAGTTTATCCAAGTAGATCACGTTAGATGCAGTTCATGAGGTAGCAGTACATTTCATAAGCTGATAATACAATAGCTAGCGATGTACATATCAGTCAGGAGCTATAAAGGCTGTTTGTACCACATATGCAATTCATGAAATAACAGTACTGCCTGGGGCACAACTACCACTCACGTAGCTGTACACGCGCGTTGGGTGCGCTAACCGGTGACGACCTCAGAACGGGGCACCTAGCATGGAGAACTACTCGTAATCTCTGGCACATAGCACTGTAATAGGGAATATAAATAACAGAGCGCTACTCGTAATCAATAGCGTTCAACACTTCAATATGGCACATGAATAATAGCGCGCTACTCGGAATCAATAGCACGTAACACTTCAACCTGGCATATGAATAACAACGCGCTACTCGGAATCAATAGCACGTAACACTTCAACATGGCATATGAATCACAGAGCGCTATTCAGAATCAATCGCATGTAAGACTTTAGAGCAGGGCATGTAAAAACAAAGCGCCACTCGTAATCAATGACTCTCAGTACTTTGGAGCGGAGCATATAACCCAAAGCGCCACTCGTAATCAATGACTCTCAGTACTTTGGAGCGGAGCATATAACATGAAGCGCCACTCGCAATCAATGACTCTCAGTACTTTGGAGCGGAGCAGATAACATGAAGCGCCACGGGACTTGAGGAGCAGTCTCTGGGCTCCGGTGCAGTTCGTTGGGCACCGCGCTTCAGTACCGCTCGAGAGGGCACACGGAAAGGATCCCTCGGCGGGGTCTCTTCCGTCGCGAAGTCAGGGGGGGAGAATCCCACGGAGAGGAAACCCGGCTAAGGGTGCGGTGTGGCTCCCAACCCGCAGGGGGCGCACCGGGGGCGATCTCAGCCTCCGGGCTTACCTCGGTCTCGGCGTCAGCAGGCGTCCGCTCCCACGATGATGGGGGAACTCGGCCCCGGCCTCGCACACCTTCTCCCACGGCAGCGACGGGGCCCCGGGCTTCTCCGCGGGCCTCGTGACACGGCAGGGCACTTCTCCAGGCCACGGCGGTGAGCGCGCTGGCTTCGTCGTCACCGGGGGGGGGGGGGGGGGGGGGGCTCAAATTAAGGATGGGGTTCTGTGCTCGGCGGAGCACGCTGCCGGGGGTCCCAGACCAGGGCAGGGAGCGCAGGGATCACAGCGCTAATTCCTGGTCGATCCCCGGTGGTTCTCCAGTCAGCTTTGCATCAGGGGTCAGTCTGGACACGCAGTCTCAGTGCTTGGTGGATAGGTTTTAGAGTTCAGTCTGGACACGCAGTCTCATTGCCTGGTGGATAGGTTTTAGAGTTCAGTCTGGACACGCAGTCTCAGTACCTGGTGGATAGGTTTTAGAGTTCAGTCTGGACACGCAGTCTCAGTATTCAGTCTTGGTTCTCAGCTGTTAGATGAAGTCTTATTGGCGCAGATGTATCTGGCGCCCTTAAGGGGTTCTGTTACAGGGGGTTAGGAATGGAGAGGGCGACTAGATCCTTCCTAGTCAGGCTGGGCAGAGAGTCTCTGGGTCCTCCTACTGCTGGGCGAGATCAGTGGGTTTCACAGGGTCCCTCACTCACTTAAGAGGCAGCACCTAGATCCTGTCTCTCTCAGAGGCATAAGTCCCTGGCTAGGCCCTACCGCCTACACTCCTGGTGGATTCTTCCAGCTCTGCTTCACCCCAATGGCCAACTCACCACAAAAGTTTCCCTCCCTCTCTTAAGTAGCCCTAGGTCAGGTGACCTCTAGCCAAGGCGGCAAAAGAAAAACCACACCTCCCTTCTAGAAGGTTCCAGCACATTCCAGGAGCTTCCCCACTCTACCTATGGGACAAAAAGGCGGGCTGGAGTCGCAACATTGTTGTGGGGTTCCAGCCAGCTCCTGGCAGCTAGGGTGCTACTATGAAAGACCACTCTGCAGTAGCAGGGGCCTGTGGCAGCCATCTTGGGAGAAGGGAGCACCTGCACCTTAACACTGATTGGCAATGAAAAGGCGCCCGGAGACCTAGTCCAACATAAAAATGAGGGTGGAAAAAAATGAGGCACGATCAAAAAATAGACGGGGAGACCACCCTAGGGCTGACAGGTCCAACAACGACAAACCATAAACTACCGAATTTGAGGGATTTTTTTGTTTTCTGTTCGCTGTATCATAACTGATGTTGAACACTGTTTTTGATTTTTGTGATGTATGTTCACTGGGGAAAAAAAACAGAAGAAGGTTTGGTTTCATCTGTTCGTAGCCTCTTAGAATACGTTACAAAAGTTTTGAAATTCCCTTAAAAAAAGGAATACAGTAACACTATGGTATTGAAATAAAACCAAAACAACATTGAATCTTGTCACCTACGGTTAGCTGAGGAAAGCGTAACTCGAACTACTGACATGTAAACCATGTTTGCCCACCAAATGATGGTCCTGGGAATCACAGGGTGCTCAATATGCCTCCTTATATACCATTTAACCTTTTTTCCAAGATGGGAACCTGAGCCTGCGTCCTGTAATGTAAACTTCAATAGAAATGTTCTCACTGTGGCCAGCTAATCAGAACTCAGGTACACAAACCTGCGCTTGACAGTGGGCTAAAGTACTTTCTCGTCCAATGGGTTTCGTTTATGTTTTCAATTTTTGAGCTTGTAAACTCTTGATTTGTGGAGGTTGAAGCCCTTTCTTGTTTCCACAGATGGTAAGAAATCAGCAATGGCCGCTATCATTGGATCCAGAGTCAATTACTCTCCCAATAAAGAAATCCATAGATCTTTTCTAGCAATAGTTTCTCGTTGTGACTTAGTGTGTTCAATAGGTCACTCCCAAAGTGTATACCGAGATATTTGATATATCCTGTTTGCCAGGATAGGCCTGACTCCCCTAGAATATCCTTAGTGCAGTGGATGTTTAATGGTTTGCATTCTGATTTATACCTGTTGAGCTTATATCCTGAGTGCCCAGAGTATTCTGCTATGGTTTCTATCAGGGCCTCAATTGAAGCCTTCGGTTTTCCGTTACTATTAGTATGTCATCAGCGTATGCGGCAAGTTTTATCTCCACGCCATTAATATCTACCCCTTTTATGTTTGTGTTTAATTTGATGTCACAGATCAGGGGTTCCAGTGCCAGCAAAAATAGCGAGGGGGACAGTGGGCAACCCTGTCTTTGTACCCCGTTGTAGTGTAAACGGTTCAGAGAGTGACCCATTAATGACAATACAGGCTGTTGGATCCCCATACAGGGCCATTACCACCCGTATATATTCTTCCCCCAAGTTGAAGGATTGCATACAGCGCTCTAGGACGGTCCAGGAAACTCTGTGAAAGGCCTTCTCGGCATCAAGGGTATTAGCTACTGCTGGCTCTGATTTTGTGGCCGTATGCTCCAGTATGTGGCAGAGAAGTCCTGGTCTCCAAAACTCATAACGTGGTGGGGCAGAATTGAGACGATCAAAATGAACTACCTGATCAACATGCTTCCACTCCTACTGACAGATGACTTTCAATGCAAAGTAGATATCCTGATCTCTAAATTCCTCTGGCAAGGGAAGAAAGCACGGATAAGCATAAAAAACTAAGATTAGGGAAAAACCGGGGGGGGGGGGGGGGGGACGGGGGAAACCTGGCAGACTTCAGAATATTCCAACTAACATTTCTGGCAAAACAAGGGTCTTACTGGATATCACCCCCTAATGGCTACACACCGGCGTGGCTTCAAGTAGAGAGGGCCATCCTGAACAATCTAAGCCCCCTGGCGCTGCTAACAGCAAATAGGCACAATCACGCCTCCAAGTCCATTTTCAAAAACACAAAAATTGCACTACTAAAGATAGATGGAAAACTGGAGATCAGCATCAAGGGCTCTAAGATGGAGACACTCTGGGCCAATAGTAAGATCCTATACAAGGGGAAATGCCTAGCCTTCGACACATGGATTGAGAAATGTATCTACCACCCCTACCAGCTAGAAGATGGTGCATACTTTCGTAGACCTGAAGGCTAGAAATAACCTAACAGACATTGAATTCTATAACTTTTTGAAAATCAGAACAGCCTTGACCAAAACCAAACTATCCATCGCACAACCGTCAATCTCCTGGTACATAGCAAACATTAATAAACCAGGACACCAGGTCTCACACCTCTACAAACTACTATGCCCGAAATCCTCCAAACTTAATGACGAGACAATTAACTACTGGGAAAAACAAACCAAAAAACACATTTGACGAACAAGAACTGACCACACTATGGGCCTCTGCCTCACGCAATAAAATCTCCCCGGTGCTATCACAAACAACATTTTGGCTACTTTATAAGGCTTTTTGGACCCCTGCACGCTTATTCTCATTAGGTCTCAGGGAAGATGCACTATGCTGGAACTGTAACAAGGAAAAGGGGGACCTAGCACACCTTATCTACCAGTGCCCAACACTCAAAACATTCTGGGAGAAAATCTTTGGTTTTATAAATAAGGTACTGGGCTGTACGCTAACAAATTAATTTTCCTCCCTCTCCACCGCATTCATGACCGCAGAACTAAGATCAGATCACGATAAAGACCTACTAGACCTGCTGCTGACCGCGGCAGTGAAAATGGTCCTAGCCAATTGGAAAGACACAAGTAAGACCTCATACAGGTTCAACTGGATGACGCACCTCAGAGGTGCAGACAACATTGCACTACAGAACTCACCCTGGAGACCAGCATCCAGAGGGATGTGGAAATCACTCGACACGTACCTAGACTTTTACGAACCCCCATGAAAACAAGTCATCCCGGCGACACACCCCCTGTTCCCCTTTATGTGCGGTAAATTAAATGTAACTGAGCGCAACTATTATGGCCCCACGGGTCAGTAGGTGTTCCAACATGTTTCCCAATCTCTCCACAAGCAAGCTAGTCGCATGGCAAAAGACTTCTAACCACAGAGCCTGTCTTCTTGGTCTCCCTTCATCCCTTTCTCTCCTGCCTTTTTCTTTCACCCTTTTTCTTGTTCTCAGCAAATTACGTCACGTGGGGTTAGCTAAGTACATGTGCCAAAGTATCTCAAGACACTTGTACAAACCGCGATTGGCTAACCTTGTAACAGAAATGCTAATGTCTTTGCTTATAAAAATAAAATAAAATACTTTGAAATTAAAGAAATCCATAGATTACAAACGATACAACATTAAGTGACAAGACTCATAACCTCAGCCTCTTGCTTATCTGCCACCTCTACTCTTGCTAAACTTCATTGGCTACCTATTCAGCACAGAATTACTTTTAAAACTTTATGCCTTGTCCATGAGTACCTTTAAAGCTTTTCTCCCGATTGTGTGAGCTCTAAACTGACTGTACTCCCTCACATATTCTACGGTCATCTTCCTAATCTTTACTCACAGTTCCACACTGTAATAAATCTTTGTTCAGTGGAAAATCTTTTCCCGTCCTAGCCTCCCTGACTGTGGAACAATCTGCCTCTTGCTCTTCAATCTATCTCCTCCCACTCCCTCGTCCGTAAAAAGCTTTAAACTTTCCTGTTCTCCACTTAATATATGTCTGAAACTGTCTGGCACATTATCTTTCTGTTACAGCCAAGAAAACCCTGGTGTACGACTGCACTTTATAAATACATTTCATACCATAACATTCTGCCTTCTAATAAGAAATTCATAGGGGGCACCTGTTTCCCAGCACAAGCTGCAGAGCTCTGGAACTCTTTGCCAACCATAATTCAAAGCTTCTGGGAGCATTTCATGCATTTAAAGTTCAGAATAGTGACGAAAGCACGGCTGATGCCCAAACAATTACATTAAACTGCTGACCCCGGGATAGAACCCAGAACAATAAACAATCCTTCCAGTATGGGAACATTACAGAACTATGAAGCAGTCCCGGCCAGCATACCACAACAAGAAGACAGCCACAGACACGCAACCAGAACTGGGGAGCTCCACTTAAAATGATCTCACAATGCCCTCGACATCCAGATGGAGTGTAATAAGTAGGCCTTCCCGTCCAGGAGATGTGCTTTGCCAACCCACGATCTGCCTACTGACACAGAGGACTCTTTACCATAGCTCCCTTCTCAAATCTCACAGACGTAGTAAACAGGTGTTGACTTTCCTCCTACATCGAACCACAAAATGTAACTCGACTCTTTATGACGGTCATCAACTCTCTTTCATATAATCCATATCATAATCCCTCATGGTCAGCGAGACAGGGATATAATGTATGAAAGGAACTGTGGAACCATGTTGCCAGATGGATGGCACAGACGCAGTCTATATCCGCCTGCTTAACAAACCACTCAGTACTAACCAGAGAGGCCTACCAAGAGCAGAGAGATCAGCTTCAAATTGCTGGTCACTAGAGGAATCTAACCTAGTCGGCTTTGCAGGTCCCAAATACTCACATAACATGAGCACTAACATCCTGTAATGGCAAAAAGAATTGGGATGAATCTTTTTACTTGACATATTATGGCAAACATACAAAGGAGGACTGTAACAGTGTATCCGGGCAGAACTCAGATTGTCCCTCACTCTTTCTGTACACCTGTTAACTTTCCCGGATCAGAAAGAGTAGATGACCTCCAGCCACAGCCAACAAACAAAATGCAATTGAGAACATAAAAGAACAAGCATTGGCATAGCCAGTAGGTCTCACCTTTGGGACCTTATAAGTCTTTAGCTTATATGGTTTGCTTTCACTCCCATATGGAATTAGTTCAGTCCTTTCTGTCAGTGTAAAAGATGTCAACAAACCCCCTGCATGCACCTCATAAGGCTGGTGGCCCCATGTGAAACAGTGGGAGATTTGTTGCATGACGTATTCAATCACTCAATAATATGCTTTGTGTCATACATCTATGCGCAAGGTTGCTATTAGTGGCTTGTTATGTAGCACACCGCACAAATAGAACAGTTGCCACTTAATACTTTTTCTGCCCAACTCAATATTTTTGATCAACTTTCGAAGAATGAAGTCATGCATGAATTCAAACTTCTACCACGCGGGTAGCGGGGTCATGTTTACAGCAGACAGACAACATGCTGTCTTGTTTCACATGAATTTAACTTGTGATCTGCAGATTACACAAAGATCTCTACAGCAGCTGCGTAAAACTCCTGAGCTGTTAGCCTAAGACGTGAACCTTTGATACTAAACAGTATGATTGTGCCACCAAGTGGCAGGATAAAAAGCACAATGCTCTTTCATTCACTGAAGAGTGAACACAGGCATGTGGGGGTAGGCCGGTGGGTGAAGCTGAGAGCAGGTTGCCATAGGCTGGCAGAAGTCGCATGTTATGTGAGGGCTGTGAAATCCTTCTAACGGACTGGTCGCACAAAACTGATACGTGATTGAGATCTCACAGAGCACCTCTGTTCTGAAGTGCATATTAAAACTTCTGTAGTGGGCTGGCGCCACATGTTCAGGTGACATAGTAGAAGTAGCCGAGATGATTTTATGTGATTTATTAAGTCCATAAGTAGAAGTTACAGCAAACCCCACCAGGAGCAGCCGGCTAGCTGCTCAGCCTATCTTCCAACTGACACACTCACACACCAGGCACCCAAGCATTCCACTCATGTCAGTCACACCAACATTCTACACGGAACACTCACACTGGCTGAGCAGCTAGAGAGGTAAGGTGAAAAGGAACATAACAGCATAACATGAGAATACTACATATCCTATCCCTTTTATATTGAAAAATAAATAGAACATCAATAAAAAGAAAACAACTATACACAGCAATGTACAAAAGCTGTAAGTAGTCCATAAATCCTGGGATGAATGGTAAAACCACATCACGAGAGAGAAAATAGACAAGCAAAGAAGGAAAGAAGGATGAAAGGATAGAAACACATACTAACACCATCCTCCTCCATTAATAGTGACCAAAGTAAATAGCCTAAGAAGAGCTCACATAAGTGAGAAAGACACACGTGAAGAGTAAAGGGAGAAACTTACCCCAAGACTCCACACAACGGATGGACGACACCCAAAGAAGTACTCCTCAACAAAGGAGACTGTGGCCAACACACCACCCCTCATGTGAGGGACCATGTTAAGATGGGACTAACCCATAAGCTAAGCAGGTTAAAGACTAATGTTGCATGGGACTGACACCCAAATGTAACAGGTAACGTTGCATGGGACTAACACCCAAGAACTTGTGCAGCACAGTGTGACAAACGCACACATTACGTCGACGTGAAGCACAGGGTGACTTACACACAAAATAACGACGTAAAAATACAGGGTGATGCGCAGGGCGGCTTACACACTGGACACAACACGACGTTAAAACGTGTAAGTGGGACTGACACCCATAACACACATCCAAAAGACAGGATATACATCAAACCCAAGTAGTGTAAGGGATGACTTAAAAAGAGATAAGTCCAACAACATGGAGCGTAACAGCTAGTGTCACATGGGACTAATACCCAAGGACATGTACAGCATCAGTAAAAAACACAAATGCAGTACAGTGTGGCACACGCACACAAGGTACAGAGACCAATGACTAGGAAATGGGACTAACACCCATACCAAAAATAACAAAGGGTAAAGACCCCATAAGCCAAACTAAGGCTTGAATGACCAGTGACATTAACGTAAAGAAGGGACATGGGACTGAGACCCACTCCCATCCCAAAGGCAGGGATCAGACACCTGTAAATAAAACATGCAAGAAACATCAAAGTACTGCATTTGTGAGGGTGAGTACACCCAACAATAGAAATCAGCATAGCAATGTGCACATAACATGACATGTATTAAAAATACACAAAACCTATTTTTTTTATGAGTGTAAAAAGAGTCAACCATTAAGTATGGATTGTAAACCTATTAATAGGCCCTGTAAGCTTAATACAACAACAAATGTCACTGATGTGCCTGTCACCGCGATGATGAAGGACAGGCAAGGAAAGTAGTGGTACACAGAGCTTGAGTAATGATGGTAGAATAATGCTGCAGAGAAGAAGACCAGCGAAGACTGAAAAGCAGGTCTTGACCACAGGATCTACCAGCAGAGTTCAATGTCCAGGGTCTGAACCAGAGAAAACTCAAACTCACCACAGCATTGAAAATGCACACCGTTGGGCTTACTTGTAAAGCGTTGCAGTAAAAACCATCTTCTTGAACTAGAATAGCGTGGTTGGCAAGTACACTGCTGTCCAATGCATCATGCGAAAACTCAATAAACCTCGAACGCGTAACAGTCTTTAATCTGCTAGGCGGGAGCGGACTTCATCATGCGAATAACCTTATTCCTGCAAACAAAACGTGGTTGGCAACTTACAGGAGGTACTGGACACTGCAGTCCATAACATCACGCATAGAGTGGCTGGAGGCACGCACAGGAGACGCACGCCGAGTGGCTCACGGCGCGCTCCTGCTGCAAAACGTCCATAGGCAGCATTGATGACCAGCAAAGATCAAGACGTCATGAAAGGCTCTGGAACGGCTCCGCACGACACCATGGATACGGTACGGTGCGCGAGCCGTTTTTGAAATTTTAAACACATCGTAAATGTTTTTTTTTTTCTTCAGCCTCACTGTATGGAAAGTAATGTTCACATATAAACAAATTGAAAACAGTTAAATTCTCACCCAGATGGCCTCCTATGGTGGCAGGCTGTGAGAATTGCCTTAAAAGTAACGCCAGCAAGTAAAAGGAAATTGACACCAGTAGAGTTTCACAAGTCCTGCACTGACACAGAGGCACTATTAGCAGGAAACACCTTCCAGAATTCACACACAGATGAAACAGTAGTTTGTAGAAGGTCATAAGAGTTGAGTAACTTGAACAGCAAGTCGTTGAAAAAAAACACATTGATCCACACTGAAGGCACACACCTAGACAGCCACTGTTTACTTCTTGTTGCCTTTAGATGCTTCTAGTAGTGTAGGTTCTCCAGCAGGATGTAGGCTGCCTTGATAAAGCCTTTCCAGGTGATTAAAGAATGTACATCAGAGCACAGAACGCCTGGGCTGGGGCTGTCCGGTGTAGGGGACACTGGTGGGGCTGCGAGGCGTGCTTGACCGGTTTCTTTTCCTTGTTACTTGATTCGTTTTGCTCTTCATCATTGAATGTAGTAAGTCCTTTCCTACACGTAGTCCTGCTGTACTCCACATCTTTAGTTGGCATCAAACTACCTTTAGTGTGTGAGATGAGCTCCAGATCGTCGCCAAAATGTAGTAGGCTGGCCCCACATGTTCAGGTGACATAGTAGACGTAGCCGAGATGAATTTATGTGATATATTAAGTCCATAATTAGAAGTTACAGCAAACCCCACCAGGAGCAGCCTGCTAGCTGCTCAGCCCATCTTCCAACTGACACACTCACACACCAGGCACCCAAGCATTCCACTCATGTCAGTCACACCAACATTCTACATGGAACACTCACACTGGCTGAGCAGCTAGAGATCAGGTGAAAAGGAACATAACAGCATAACATGAGAATACTACAACTTCAGAGATTACTTTTTGATGAATTACGGACCAAAGGGTCTGGAGCATTCATATTCGGTCCCACTATTTGAAATATTTTCTTGGGAGCCCGTCCCACAAGCAAATATTTAGAGGAATAGGGATATATGCCTCGCAGAGCAGGACATGCGCGCTGCCTCTAGGCTCGACCTAAAAATGAGTCAACTCAAAGAAACAAAAACTTTACATGAAATGTAATGTACCCATCAACAACTTAAAGTACATAAACCAGAGACATCAGATTCACATAGCAGTTTGTCTCTTAAAAGCTCATCTTCTGGCCGCTGTCAGTTTGTAAACAAATCCGGTGCATTGGGTATTAGGAGATAATTTGTGATTGGGGCCCCGAAATTTCTACTGCCTAGAGGCCTCTACAGGGTTTAATCCAGCACTTTAAATGTCAGTTGGTTCTGCAATTGGAAGCCGGATGTGTTAGGTCTGCACGGCAACTCAATACATTAGTGAAATAGCATTCACTTAATTGAGCTATATACTTCGCTATTGGATAGAAAGAATTGACATCAGAGCACTGACTAATCCAATTTCCCAAGTGTGCCACAACCAAAATGGTGAGAACTGGGGAAAAAAACGCACAAAAGCAAACAGTTGTGGTTTGGCCACTGAAGCCAATCGTACAGTTACATATAGTCCGTGCCACAACGCACATTGCGGCCGACTCAGGTCCACCTTAAACCCACCGCCCTCCCCCGCAGACTTCCATCTTGAGGGGGGCTGGACAGCTGAGGTGGACCTCCCATCCTCCAAGATGTCGGATGACAGCCTGCAGTGCCTGCCTCCCTGCCAGGTAGCAGCATTGACACCATGTTCACACACGATCAGTCGGCTTCCAGGGAGGGCCTAGCTTTGGAGCTTTGGGCACCTGTGGGGGCATTGGCCAGCCCCAGGGCTTTAAGTGGGCCGGGTCCTGCCGGTGGAAAAAAGCTACACTCTGCAATAATACCATCCCTCACTGCTTTTGATGTAGCTTCAAATGGACTCATTTTTCATTTTTTTATAGCACAAACTTGGAGCAAACATGAGCACCAGTTACATTACACAAGGACATATTCATGTTTTGAATCACAGGAATCAGGCTCTAACCGACTTTCTCATCTCGAAAGTCAGCAGCTCTAGCTTTACGCCACAACCTCGCCCACAAGAACAGAAGCCCTTTCAATATTATAAACAACAAAGAATTATTTATCTTATGCAATTTACAACCGTTGACAAACCCATTAGTCCTGGCTTGTTGTAGGTGTAATGTTACTTGTTGTGTTAAATAGCTGGATAAATGGACAGAAACAGCAAAATACCAGACGGGTGGGACACTATGCTAAGTACAGATTTTTAGCTGGTCTCCCCAAAGTGTGAAGTACCCACAGGGAGATCTTTTAGAAAAGATGGGGGTCCAGAGGAACGGATTTTGAGGCTTGATTGGACCCCCCTCCCCATACTTAACACCTATCACCCCAACCGTGACCAAATACCAAAAGATGATCATCAGGGCGCATTATAGAGCAGTTCACGCCCAATTTCACTAAACGTACAGCACTGTCTACAGCTTGAGGCTCTTCTTGGTCTCAGCCCTAGAGCCATCCAAGCCGTCGGTGATGCCCAGCAGAATATGTATGGGATCAAGAGGCACCTCCGAGCCCAGGACCTCCGTCAGGTCCTGTGTTAAAGATTCCCAATACCCCTGTATCGCAGGACACAACCAAACCATATGGAAGAAGTCTGCGTGGGGGTGGGCGCAGCGGGGCAGTGGGCATCAGGCCGAAGCCCCGCGTGGTGAAGACGCAGGGGTGTAAGATAGCTGGCATGAAAGAAGTAAACTTGGACCAGGCGGAGCCTCCCTGAGACTGCAATCGTTCTAGGAGCCATCAGAGCGTCCCTCCAATACGTGTCCTCCAGAGCCCCGAGCCAGCCCTCCCATTTGTCTCGGAGTTGGGAAAGGGAGTTGGGGGTTTTGTTGGTGAGTGAGCGATAGATCCGAGAGATCCCACCCTTCCCCAGGTCGCCGGTCATGTCTTGCGCCTCAGGCGGGCTATATTCAGACAAGGAAGTTACATCTGGAATATGAGAGTGTCGGGCGTGGCGCAACTGCAGGTATTGGAAAAATTGAGAGGGATGGAGGGAGTGTCTAGCCTGTAAATCCTGAAAGGATCGGATATGAGAACTGCTCCAGACGTCGCCCAACAAAGTCACCCCGATGAGATCCCATTGTCGTAACCCCGGCAAGGAGGTGACTTCACGGAGCCTGGTGCCATACCACAAGGGGGTGTATTGAGTCAGTCTTCCTGCCCAGTGAGTATGACGTAGGGATGCATGCCAAGCCAGAAATACTCCACGCGTGACCTCAGAGAGGGCCCGAGTAACAACGACCCCATAAAGCATCCCCTGGATAGAGGAGAAGCCCATAGCATGAAGCTCTAAGCGGTACGCCGGGTCAGACCAGCCACCATTAAAGTCGTGGATCGTGAGGAGACGAGTTGCTTAATATTAGAGGCAGAGGTTCGTCATTCCGAGACCTCCGTCAAAAGGTGGGATTAGACAGTGGGCCAGGGCCAGTCTGGGTCCCCCCCCCAGAGGAACTTAGTGGCCAAACCGTCCATGTCCCGGAACCAAGACCTAGCGAAGGAGAGATGTGTTCTGGAGCATGTACAAAAAACGGGGTAGGATCATCATTTTGTATAGGGCTATTCTGCCTAGAAGGTTCAGGGTTAACTTGTGCCATTTAAGGAGGTCCGCGCGGACCCGCTTAACCAGCGCGGTGATATCGAGCTCCCACGCGAGGTCGGGGAGAAGGGCTACCCAAATCCCTAAGTACTTGATGGACAGCCGCCGAAGGGGGATCGTCGACTACCAATCGAAGCATTCGCGCAATGGGTACAAGGGGACAAGGACGGATTTGGCTGGGTTGAGCCGAAGGCTGGAAACACGCTTGAAGATATCCAGTGCTCGGAGGCATCGGGGTCCCGACTGGGCCGGGTCAGCCAGAAACAGCAGCACGTCATCCGCGTATAGCGCGATTTTATCCTCTGCTAGGCCGGGCCACCTCCAGCCGGTCAGGGAGCGGTCACAGCGGATAAGGCAAGCGAGTGGTTCCATCGCCAGAGCAAAAAGTATCGGGGATAGGGGGCAACCCTGCCGCGTACCCAGTCTAATGGGGAAGGGGCGAGAAAGAGCTCCGTTGACGAGGACCTGTGCACGGGGACGGTGATAAAGTGTTCTTACCAAGTTGCGGAAAGGAGTGCCAAAACCCATCTGGTCCAGCACCGCATCTAAGTAGCTCCAGTCAACTGAATCAAAACCCTTCTCAAAGTCAATAAGGAGAAGGGACACGTATGGGGTCAGCAGGTCTTGATTCACAAGGGCAAGATGAAGGCGCCGAAGACAGTGTCTAGTCCCTTGGAGAGGCATGAAGCCGCATTGGTCCTGGTGGACAAGCTGGGCTAGATGCGGCCGTATGCGATTGGCCAATACGGAAGCGAAGATCTTGAGCTCTGTATTGATGTGCGAAAAGGGACGGTAGTCCGAACAATATTGCGAGGGGGGCTGGGACTTGGGGATCACTACAATGGTGGTGAGATCCGTCTCCGGCCGGAAAGAGCCGCACTCCACCGCTTCATTGAACATCGCTATGAGAGGTGGAATCAAGGTATCGCGGTAGGACAAATAAAACTCCTGGGGGAGCCCGTCCAGCCCAGGAGTCCTACCCACCGCCAGGCGCGAAGTGGCATCAGACACCTTTGCAGGGGTAAGTGGAAGGTCCAATGCAGCCGCATCTGAGGCGCGGAAGGGGAAACTCTTCCCGTCGGAGGTGCTCAGAGAGAGAAAGACCCGGAGACCGCGCCGAATAGAGGGTAACGTAGTAGGTGGCGAAGCAGTGGGCCACTGCTAACGGAGCGCGATGAAGCTTGCCGTAATGATACGGTTGGCCATGGGGTAGGTGGCGAGGCGGTGGAGGAGCCTCCCATTCCTGCCTCCCCAATTGTAAACTCGGGCCACAGATGAACGCCAGTGAAGCTTGGCGGCTTCCAGAGAGGTCTGTCTGAGCTCGTCCCGTAGGAACGCCAGTCTCCTTTCCTGGGCATCAGATCTATCCTCGGGGCTCATCGCCTCGAGCAGGGCGGCTTGTGTTTCCAGAAGCGTGACGCGGGAGTCACGTGCCGCACAGGTGAGTTTCAGTTGGCCTTTGGCGAACCCCCAAATGGTGGCCTTACCAGCCTCCCAGAGGGTGCGGGAGGAGGATACCGAGCCTTGGTTGGTGGTGAAATAGGTGCGGAGATCAGCACCTATGCAGTCCTTAAACTCCTCGTCTTGGAGGAACCAGGCGTTGAGTCACCAAAATGGTCGGGAAGATGGGGGAAGGGCCCCCACATGGAGCAACACTGGGGAGTGGTCCGACAGGCCCCTCGGGAGGATAGAGATTGCCTGGAGCGCTCGGCAAACCTGGACCGGTAGGAAAGTGTAATCTAGACGTGCGTGGGTGTGATGAGAGGCAGAAGTATGGGTGTATTGCCTTGGAGTAGAGTACCACAATCTCCAAGCGTCCCCTAGACCCAGGCTGGCAGCCCATGAGGAGAGAAGACCGGATTGGGCAGTCCTGGAGGTGGAGGGGAGAGACGCAGTATCTAGGCCAGGATCCATAGTGACATTGAAGTCACCCCCCACCACGGTCAATCCCAGGGACAAAGCCGCGATCAGTGAGGTGAGTCCGCGAAGCGTGTGGCCCAGCAAAGCAGGAGGGGATTAGACAGACAGCAGAGTAAGCGGGCGTTCCCCAAGGGTCCCTTCTAAAAGGATGAAGCAGCCCTAAGGATTGTGCATCACTTTACGCGCCACCAGGGAAAGGGTATGATGCGCCAGAATAGCCACCCCATAGCGGGCAAGGAACGGGCATCGGTGGCCCAATAGATGAGTTTCCTGAAGCAGAAGTATGTCCACCCCCTGACGCTGGGCATATCGCAGGACGACTGCACGTTTGATCTTGTCCAGCAGGCCATTGACATTCCAGGACATTATCTGGAGCGATGAGAGTGCGTTAGTATCGCCGGGCAGCAGGAGGCCATGGGGGGAGTCGGGCCGCTGGGTGGCATAGCTGGGATGGTAAAAGTTTGATAGTGCCCGCAGCCCGTGGATGCGGTAGCGTAGCGATGTGTGGGATGTGGTCACCCAGGTGCAATGGAACAAGAGATGGTGCAGAAAACAGAAAACCTAAAAAACAAATCAAACGGGAGCCGGAACTCCAACCCCTCCCAATCCCCCACCCCACACTTCAGGAACCGAAGCATCTGTCGCCCAAACAGTAAACAGGGAACTGGAACACCAAGCTTAAACGCTTGGAAACGGGGAAAGTCATGGAGGACCCCTCCTCATAGCAGGATGTTCTTGTCTTGTAACCATCAGTGAACAGTTAGTAACCAGGTGGGTAACTGGTCTCGGCCAACATCAGCCAGAACCAAAACTTCAAAAGAAAGGCTGACATCGTTGTGGTGGGTTCAGGCCGGCCCGGTGGGAAGTGTCGGGCTGCCGGAAAGATCAGTGTCCGGAAGGTCTATCAAGGACGGTGGAGGCCGAGCCGGGGGCCAGAACGGCCCAAGGAGCCAGAGCGCAGCCCGGCAGGGGAGGTCTCCCTGGATGGCCCGGACATGTGGCCCTGCGAGGGGCCCATCGGAGAAGCAGAGCGCGCCCGCCGCTGGCCTCTGCACCTCCCGGAGCATCTGCGGCGTGGTCGAAGCACCGGCATGTCCCGCCGGGCGCCGCCGGTGTCAGTAGGTGAAACGTGAGTTTGGGCGGGCAGCCGCAGCGGGCGTTCTTCTGTTGCCCTTGTCCATGCCTCCTCAGGGGTCTCGAAGAAGATGGAGTTGTCCTGAAAAACCACTCGCAGCCGTACCGGGAAGAGGAGCCTGTATTGAATGTTAAGCGAGCGTAGTTTTTGCTTGACCTCATCAAAGGAACGGCGTTGAGTCTGGACTTCCCGGGTGTAGTCAGGAAAAACCATTATTGTCAAGTTTTTGTGCTTGAGAGGCTGTTTTTTCTGGGATTCGGCCAGGATAGCGTCCCCCTAAAGTTGAGGATTCGCAGGATGATTGGTCGTGGGGGGGCCCCCGGCTGTGGCTGAGGGGCGAGCGATCTGTGTGCCCTCTCGATCGTGAACCAGGGGGAAAGAGCACCTTCGGGCATCCAGGAGCATATCCAGCACTCCACAAAATCCACTGCTCGACCCTGTTCCACACCTTCAGAAAAGCCAACCAGGCAGCGGTTATTGCGGCGGGCGTGGTTTTCAGCATCTTCCGCCCGCCGGTGGAGTTCCTGCGTCTGCGATTGGAGACGGTTCACCTGGAGTTTAAGCTGCTGGACGTCGTCTTCCACGACAGACACGCGGGACTCTGCTTCCTTGATCCGGGTGTTACCGTTGCGAAGGTCCTGTCGGATCAGGGTCATATCCACACGGACCTCATCGATCTTACCCTCAACTGAGGATTGTGATGCCTGGATCGCCTGAAGGATGGCGGAAAGGTCGGGCACGGCGGGAGCACCCGCGCCTTCAGGACCACCGGCAGCCCCAGCCTCAGCGGTGGCAAACCGATCTATTTTAGTCTGGGTAGCAGGGGTCTTGGGTATCTTGTCCCGGGCCATGGTGACCCACGGGTAAGGCGGAAATGAGGTACGGATCCCTGAGGGCAGTCCAGCCAGCCGGGAGGCAAGAGTAGAGGATGGAAAAAGGAAGGGGGGCTCAGGGCACAGTCAGACCTCGCCACCCGTGCCAGTCCGATCAGTCTCTACGGGGGCCCCAGTGAGCCACAGAACAATGCCAGGTTCGGCGAATCGTGGAGGAAGGGGGTGGCGACAGCCTATGGACCAGCAGAGTAGGGGGGCAAGGGTCAGCCACCAGGGTGTAAACAGGACGTCGTGGGGACAGGAGCTAGTGGTGGGACCCGCAACCAGGATCCCATGCCGCCCGAACCGTGCGGCCGATTCAAAGCCCCTGGCAGCTGCAGCAGCCTAGTGTCTTCGCTTCAGGCGGGTGCACTGGTTGAGGAGAGGCCCAGGCAGGCCGGGCCAGCGCCAGGCCCTCCCTCAAGCGCGGGAAGAGTGCAGATCTGTAGGGCCGGTCATAGGCCCTCGCCGGCAGTTGAAGCGCCACTGCCCGAGATGGCAGTCGAGGATCCCCGAGGGTGGGGAGGAGGGGGGTTGGAAGAGGCCCAGGCGGGGCATGGGGCAGCCCAGAGGTTCGCACGCTTCCTCCCCTGCCACCCGACAGACGACCGATTCCCCTCACAGAGGCCCACGTCCCCACAGCCACCCGTCCGCCTCCTCACCTCACAACCGCCAGCATTGAAGTGGGGGGGGGGTCCGTCAGCAGCCCGCAGACACCGTCACTGCCCAGGCCAAGGCCCTCAGGATGTCTCCGCGGCCCCACCACTACCTCCAACGGCCGCAGGATCACCGGCAGGGCCCCAGACAGCAGCCCCCTCCACCGCCCGGCCGACAGCCGGGCCGGCCTCCGGGAACAGACCAGAGCAAGGCGGCGGCCTCTCCAGCGGGGAGGCGGGTCTACGAGCTCGCCGGGGGGCAGCGGACACGACTCGGGCATCACCCCAAGCCAAGTAGGCAGACTCAAAGCAGACCCAGGCTCCCAAGAGGCAGGGGGAGCTTGTTAGCGCAGGGCTTGCAGTCTCTCAGGCCACTGTCAAGCCGGTGGCGGGCTGCACCGAGCAGTGAAGGCAAATCCCCAGTCGCGCCGGATGGCCGCAGGAGGCCAGGCCACTCAGCGCGCTCCACAGCGGCGCGATCAAAGCCTGAGGCCGGGCGAGGAGCTAACAGCCGCGGCGGCATCCGCCATCTTGAAAGGCCGCGAGACGGCTCGGGGAGAGAGGGGCGTCCGCTGCCCAAGGATCGCAAGGCAGCACAGTAATGAGGCCCTCCGGACTTCCAGGTGAGCAGATCTAGGATTGTAGGGGTCACTAGAGTCCTGATAGCAGGCGATTTCAGAGCAGATGACGAAGGGGTCCGGAGCACTCCTAAGGTGCGACCGCCATCTTGACGCTCTCGGCCACGCCCCCAAAAATGTTGATTTTAATACAAATGGGTTCAAGTGATGTATTCCAACACGACGGCCAGTCGTTAAGCCCTAATCACTTAGTATTCTGTAAAGAGATCTTGGCTGCTGTGGGTGACATCTGAGTTATCAACAAGATTCCTGAAATCTTCGAGGGTGTACTTACAGAACATATGTAATACATGAGGAGAAGGGAAAGGCTTTGACCTGTCACTGGAAATTCATAAACTTTTAGTCTCTCAAAATAATGTTCAAAATATGTTGGCATTGTATGATGTGCAGTTTGTCTTATGCTAAGGCCCTCCTTACAAGCAGCCTCTCAATATCATATTGAACTATTGTGACTATTGTATTAATTCTGCATGTACCAACACTGCATCGTTCTCCACTAACATATCCTTCAGGTCAAGTCTGGTGGAATAAAATTCTGAAAAGGTCCCGGAACTCCAGTTTTGCATGCACAGAATCAGAGCAGTAGCACCAAGGTCTACATGATATGCCTGGTATTCCCGCATGAGGTATTCCAACAGGAACACTTGCACTGGTAATGAGGTCCTAATTCATGTTTATTAGCCGCATTAGATTGTGTAGAGCATCTCCGTTATTTTAGGCATTTGTAACAGGCACACCGATAATCAAATTAATTCCTAAGCAGTAATTCCCAGGAACACATATTTGTATGATGGTAAAAAAAATCGCTTGCAGAAAGTGTATTTGCGGAGTTTGAAGTTCACGTGAAATAAGTGAAAATAAACACTAATGGTCTAGACGTATTTTGCTACAAAAAAATCAATATACATTGCAGCGCTTTTAATTCCTGTAGCAAAAACAATCTTCTGCAAAACCTTATCTAGTCATTTTTCTTTCATAAATGTAAACATGTTTTTTTTACATGATTTCCCGAAGTATACAGAAATAATGTGCCCCAAAATTGGCACAAATATATGAAGTACCCTAAGGACATTTCCTGTGAACATATCAAAGGAAGCCACTGAAAAGAACATTTAACAATACCCTTCCGTACCGTTTAAACATAATTTCCAGCAGAGCTTTGAACGCACATCCACCATGTAACTGAAGAACCACATAGCTGACATCTTTACCTAATTACTGTACAAACGATTTACCAGCAATGCAAATTGGCCTCGCCTTGATGACACACTGGCTTTGTAAATGCTTTTTGCAGACGCTGCACAACAAAAGAGAAACCAGTGGAAGGAGGGACACAAGTTGTTCCCTTCTCCACACGGACAGAAAACGAGAAAGGCACGCCAGAAGGGATGCCTGCTTGTGCCCCAGGGAGACGGTAGAGTGCGTCCTAATACAGGAGCACTTTAGTCGGTCCCTGCTTGTGCCCCAGGGCCACTTTAAAGTGCACGCTACAAGACAGCAATGCAGAAGACACCACTGCACTAGAAATCAAAAGGCAGGGATTGCGTGCACGTGGCTGCTCGTTCCTGCGGCAATACACCCGGGTAGTCAACTTTAAAAAAAGGTGTCACATGCACCAACCATTAGCCAATTGGGGGCTACAATTTTTAAATGACACATTAAAAAGCCAATCCTAAGCAAAGGAGGAGTCAGACTCCACAAAGTAGATACAACAGGTCGCCCTGTTTAGGCTCGACCTAAAAACTGACATCGCAATAAAGGGACTTGCTGAGCTATTTGGAGCTGCCATCATAAAACAAACAAAAAGAAATGCACATCTGTCTTACACTTCCTCATCCACCACACACAAAAATCCATTCCTAAGCAAAGGAGGAATCAGATTACACAAAGTAGATACAACAGACGCCTACAGCGCAAGCGCTGCTTAGGCTCGACCTAAAAACTGACATCGCAATAAAGATATGTTGATTGCCATGTTTAAACACAGCATTTTGAGCCGCCCCATTTGTAAAGTTCCCTCCTTCCTTCAACTAATGTGCAATACAATTTGCAGGATGAAAGCCTTAATATGGTAGTGTATTTTTCCGAAGTTTGCCACAAATTAGTCACAAGGGGGCAAAGTTATTAATTTTGCAAAAATGAGTTTCCTGTTAGTGTTAGCATAACATCCTCTTTATTTTCTGAATTACCAGTTCTTGCTCACAAACTTTGCAGGTCACTTTCCGCACATTTACGTTTTTATGGTCTGACATGACAGCGTCGCTGTCGCCAAACAATTGTGTGAGCTTCATGAGAAAGGCGCTTTGCCTCCGCCCACATGTTGGAAATCAGGATAACATGTTTTCATTGGGCAGAAGATGTGTGCTTCCACAAAAAAGTTTTTGCTCTCCACACAGCAGGTTTTTTTTTTCCAGCTGCCTGAGCTGGAGCTTCCAGGGACACACACACGACATTGTAATGCTATTAACGTTTCTTAGAGAACTAGATCATTTATAGTGTTTTCCCTAGGCAGCAGCACAGATGGATGGAGGGCAGTCATTAACCTACATGAATGTTTAGGTCTAGCTTGACAGTGCAACTGTCTCCTGACCTTTTAACCTACACCAATATCTTTCTACAGTTCTTTGCTTCCACACAGACACATTCCCTTCCCATGCTATTTACTTGTAATTTTTCACTTTACCATACAGAATTCCTTTAAAGCCAGACGCTTTGGCGTTCTGTTATAGAGATGTTTTACTATATTCATGCTATGTCTTTTAGAGTCGCATGGGTTCACGCGACTCATGTATTCTCTTTGCCTGCATTCTGGATCGTTGTCATCCACTTGTGAAGATTCCTTACTAACGTCATTCCGGACGTTGGATTCTTCACGGTTGGATGGCTCCGGTCGTGGGTGCTTTGAACAAGAATAAACAACGCTTCCAACTTCACTTATTAACACGTTCCCATTGGGTGGATGAGAAACACCCCCAGACCTAGGACACCGTGCTTTCTTTTTCCTCTTCTTGATTGGAGTCGCCAGTCCTTTGCTTGAAAGACCAAATATGTACACATCCAAATGAACTATGGTTATGTTAATTGTTTGCATAGTTATGCATTCTTTCACATTTTGTTTCAGTGCAACTCTTAATAGTCATCGGTATAATTCATGAGCTATTAATACGTTTCTTCGTATTGTGCACTAATGCAGCTCCTGGAAATAAAATTGCTGCTGAGTTCCTTACATAGCAAAAATGTGTGTCTGGATTTGCATTAAAGCCCAATTTAAGGAAATGCATGAATAACTACAATGACTATAAAGGACTGAGAATGAAAAGTCAGACTACTTAAACCAGTATTTGTGATGGAACATATTAACTAGAAATACTCAGCTGCAATGTCCACATGTTTCTTCCCTCCTTAACAAGTTATGATATCGGAGTTTGTACATATTAAAGTTGTTATTGTAAGAATGCGTGTTTGAGTTAGATATGCAGCTTTATTATCAGGTTTTTCCCCCAGTATAACACCGTCTCATTTCCTTTACGCTCCTTTGTTTAAACATGACTAGCAAAATATAAAAGAGTTAGCTGAACAGACTCTGGTAGCACGATGTGCCTTAATGATATGCTATTTCACTTCAATCTTAATCTAGGTTTACCAAGTGGAAGAAGAAATGCGTCAACTTCTGCGTGAAACAGCCCATAGCAAGAAGGCAATGGAGGAGAAAATCAAAAGGCTTACCAGTGCTTTAAGTGATATTCAGCAAGATCTCTGATGGAGATGCATTTATGATCTAGAACTTCCATTAACACCTGGTATGGGGTGCTGGGATTCAATCAGCCAATCAGAAAGCTTAGAGTGTAGACACCAACAATTGTTGTCTGTTTGCATTCTAAGCTTAGTGGCAGGGACATGAAGCAGACATGGTTTTCTTGTCTACTGCCATTATTGTCTGGTATTGCCTTGCTTCTGGTTTTCATTAATTGCTCTCAATTGCCCTTCCCGTTAATATGTGCCATCGGTTTCAGGTCTGGCACATCATCGCAGGGCAGGTAATTAACAATAGTTTATGGCCTTCTAATATGTTAACCATCGTTAAAATGTAGTGTTTCAAGAGAGATTTTGATTACACATATACACCTAGGGTTATAGGGGCTCTAAGAACAATGTCAAAATTATGAGGCAGCTCTTATTAAATGTCAAGTTTGATTAACGTTTATTATGACATGGGGCTTGACAATTCAAATAGTTCTGTATAAATATGTAAATATATGTGGGATAACCAGTGAAAATTAATTGTACAGTTCTACATATGTTTTAACCAAGAATAATTCTTTTTTTAATGTGTATATGTATTGATTGTTTTACAGTTATTTATTCAAACATGTACATTGGTATGTAACACCTATTCTATTTCCTTAATAAATTATTTGCCATTTGTTGTACTGCGCTCTGTGATTGTCACAAAAGCCTTGTAGTTACTGTAGCCAAAAACCTTAGTGGGGAGTTTTAGCACTTGGCATGCCTGTATAAGCCAATCTGACACCTTTTGTAGGTTTATTATGGCATCATGCCCATTAGTTTTAGAATTGGTAATTTAGGAAAACATTTCCCTGTATAGTACCAAAGCAAATTGTAAGTCAAACGTGGATTAGAATGTTTCTACAACTTGACTCTTTTATGAATAGAGGCGACAAAATGTGTGTATTTTTTTTTTTGAGTGTTTATACCAAGGACATGTCTTAAGGGACATTGCTACCAATCAAATCAGTGGTACGCGTTCCCTTGCAAGCACAGATGCAACATATCAGTGCTTACACGGTTTTAAAGCACTGATAGTTTACATAGAGATTTAAATACATTTGTGAGTGTGTGGGGGAGATAGTGCTGGACTGGTCTAGAGTACTTTTGGCGTGTAGTTTTTGTTAGCTTTTGTGTTTTACCTTGCAGCAACATGGTTTGCTTCACAGTGCTGTGCAAAAAGAGAAGAGGGATGCCACAGAAAGGCGAAGGAAGGCATAATGTCATGTCGTGCTGGTTACTTATAAAGCGCCTGCTTCATCAGGCCACCTTAATGCAATGACGACAAGCTGTCTTCAACCTATATCAGTGATTTATGTGGTGCATAATGGTGAATAAAAGGCGTGATGGAGCGGGGTTTTCTATACCTTAATTTGCGGGTATATTCAATAATTTTCCCCACAACACTGGTCGTATTGACCTTTGATCATCGACAAGGAGAAGTAAGAAGCCATCATCCACATCAGTCCAATTTCTTTTTTTCTTTTTCTTTTTTTTTTTCTCCAATAACATGTTAAATAGTAAAATACTTTTTGTTCAGTCAATAAAAGAGTTAATGTGAGTTAGTTTTACTTTCAATTCTTTTAGTTTTTCATCTTTTATTCATTAAGTATTAATCTTTAGATTTCAGCATTAAAAGTTAATATAATACATCAATCGATATTTGATTATAAAATAGAATACAACATTTGTTAAAATAACAGTTAATATTGTAATAATACAGCAAGTGTGTTAATTAAGGAAAATTCCCTTATCTAAATTAAATTGAAATAATGAGGTGTCATTTCAGATACCCATAAAGAGTACTGATGAGCGAGTCAATTGCACAAGCATGAAGCTTTTGCATAATCAGCTGGAAAGTATCCTCAGCTTAAAATTCAGCAGACAATCAGTTACATCTAAATAAGCAGCCTCTTATGAAGAAAAGGCATCAAACTCAAAAGCAAGTCTCCAGTCACAGTGTCGGAGAAAGAAACCGGAATCTCGCTGCTACTCCATGAACATGCGCTAATATAAACACACAATATTTTATGTTGCACCATTACTTTCTTTCGTCTGATAAGTCCTCCGATAGAATTTGAGTAAATTCCTGGGAAGAGAAAAACTCCCTATTTTCTCAAACTGGTACAATAGTGTTTATACACTAGTGCAAGAAATGTTACATTGTTGATATTCAGTTGTCCAAACTGCTCTTCTCATGACTAATTCTTTCTGTTGACTCCTCTCCTCCTGATGTGAACCTTACTATCAGTTGTTTAATACAAAACTAGTGTTTATTCACCAGTTAACAGAAAACCTTTGGAAAATTACAACATTTGCAAAAAGAGAGAAAAATATTGTGTTTAAACAACTATTCACTGTGAAAAAACAGTCCTTTCAGTGTTTATACATTATTTTTCAGTTATCATGGCACCGGCAGCTAGGCCTACTTAAGTTAGCCCTTTTATTTCACATTTACACCTATAATAAAGTATAAATACCGACTACAAATTTTGCATTTAGTATATGTATTTATTTAAACATAGGCTTTGCACATTTTTAACTAAAAGTATTTTTGTTTGCAAATAAAGTTTAGCGTCATCTGGCATCACTATATCCCAACATACTACTATGCATTCTATGATGTGGAAGCAATGAGAGGCTGACAAGGTTATTCTCATGCTTAGAGCTTTTGCTTAACTTACTAAAAAAAAAAAGAAAGAAAGACACAAAAGATAAGGCAATACATCCCTGAAATAGCCTTGTGCAGTGTTTACTGGACTTGTTGGTTACCTCTTTCATCCAGCCCAAGGTCTGCTTCCTTGATGACAATAGAAGCTTACTCTGTGTGATTTTATATATGTATTTGCAGTTTTACGTAGACTAGATCCGAAGGTTTCGGAGCAATCACGTAAGCCCCAGTTACACTACACAAGGTCACATGAATTTCTTTAGGCACAGGAGAATAAGTTATTTGCCCAGAACCACAGGATGTTAAACCGATGCCATGACTTGAATCTGGTTCCCCAGTTCCTAAGTCTGTAGCTCTGGCTGCAGCACCACATCCTCTGATTGCCGCGCAAATTATGCGAGGTGTGACTATGGTTCACAATCCTCAATCTGAATCTCTAGCTGGTAGTGATCTGAAGGCGGATTTTCAATGTAACTTCAACACACTGTGTTCTGCAGCAATTTCTTGTTCATTAGCGGTGGGTTAGTAAGTATGATGGAGTCATGTCCAGAACAAATTATGCAGCAGAGTGTACTTGAAAAAGATGTTAGTAAGTGAATTCTGTTTTTTTTTCTTGTGGCTGCCATAATAGCTCAATGTGATCTTATTAGACCTGGCATCCTTGGTGTAGTTACCCCTGACTTTTTACCTCTACCTCCTGTATTTTTTAAACTGTGCTGATTTTCGTTTTTGCTGGTTTAGATGCTTTGGGCACTTTGCCATTGCTGATCAGTGCCAAAGGGCAAGTGCTCCCTGTGTAAATTGTTATTGTGATTGGTTATCCATGATTATATTTTAATGTTTACCAGATTCTAGCCTCTAGGTTCCTTAACTGAATCAGTCCCCGTTTTTTTGGTTATCCATGATTGGCATATTTGCTTTACCAGTAGGTCCCTAGTAAAGTGCACTAAGTGTGCCAGGGCTGGTAATTCAAATGCTACTTGTGGGCTTGCAGCACTGATGGTGCCACCCACATAAGTAGCCCTGAAAAGAGGTCTTAGGCCTGCCACTGCCGTGCCTGTGAGCAGTTTAACTGGCATGTCGACCTGGCCAGTGTACCCATTTGCCAGGCCTTACCCTTTCTTACACCTAGGACACCCCTATGGTAGGCCCAAGGTACCCCCCCTGGGCAAGGTGCAGTGTATGTGAAAGGTAGGACAAGTACTAGTGTGTGTAACGTCCTGATAGTGAAATACTGCCAATTTCGTTTTTCACTATTGAAAGGCAATTCTGCCCATAGGACAGAATGGGGAATGCTGTGTAACATGTTTACCTGCATATCATCCCGTAGGAGTGAGATAGAAACTTGGAGTCTGGAATCCCTGAACTCAGAATTTAATAACACATATTTTAGGAAGGATGATTTTTAAATTCTGTGTTTCAAAATAGCACTTTTAGAAAGTGGCTATTTTCTTGTTCAACCTTTCTGTGTGCCTCTGCCTGTTTGTGGATTGACTGTCTGGTTTGAGAGTGACAGGGGCTGGGGTGGCTCCAGGAGTCTGGGTGGGTCAGCACTAGGTTGAATAGTCCAATCTGCATTTGGATTGGTGGGAGGAGTAGCACCTGGGCCTGCATAGGGCTGTGCCTGCCTTCCACAATGCTGGCTCCACCTCCTGCGGGGTGTCTGATGACTCTGGCCCACACTAACAAAGGAAGAAGTTGTGCACTGGCAGAGTGTACCCAGAACTGGTTTGGACTGGGTCCAGGACCCCTCACACATAGAGAACAAAGACTTTTGGGGTATAAATAGTAGAGCTGAAACCCCTGAAAGTTAGACTACTTCGTGATCAAGAGGAACCTGTTGCCAAAGAGGACAACTGAAGAGACTGAGGAGAAGTACTGCCCTTGCTGTGGGTCTGGGGTTGGCCTGCAGTTTTCTGTTTCTACTGAGGAGAGGGCCAAGGGTCTTTGCTGTGTGCTGTGTCCCCTGCTTGAAGAAGGACTTTGCTGTATGTTGTGTCCATCTGAAGAAAAGTCTCCAAGGGCCTGAGAAGAGCTGGCCTCCTGTTTTTAAAGTCCCAGGAACAAAAGGACTTCACCCCCAGCTTCCCTATACTTCCTTGCTGGGAGTTCTGACCTGCCAGGAAGTGCCTGTAACTGTGTGTTAGTCCTTTGCTGTTGGGAGCTGGAAGTGCGATGCAACGAGGGAGAAGCATGTCACAGTTGCCGTCGCATCACTGAGGAAGCGTGCCGCCGCCGCTGTTCGCTGACGCATCACCGAAGAAGCTTGCCGCCGCCACAGAGGGTGCCGTTGCATCACCGGAGAAGCTTGTTGCAGGGCCTGTCACAGCTCAGGAAACCACCGTTTTGGCCGAACGGCAGTCGGACATGCACTCCTCGCCTCCATGTTGTCGCATCGCTTCAAAGACGCCATTTTATCGCATTACACCGGATCGTCGCAACGCATCGAGGCGCCATCTTGTCGCATCGGAACCGGAGCGCAGGAAGAATTGACGCATCGCCTTCTCTGTGACCCTTTTGTTAGATTTAATTCTGGCAATGTTTTGGTAAGTGGAAACATTCTGATTTCAAGCTACCAGAGGACCAGGACGAACCACCAGAGTTGATTCGCCGAAGGTGGGACTTCTCTGGGGTGAAGTAACGGGTCATTCCACATGGAGTTTCGCTCCAGCAACAAATCAGTTTCAGCGGGCCCACTGCGAGTAAGTATCTGTCCCTGTGAAGCCCTCTTCTGATACCACGTGCCCCCTTGTCCCACTGAAGAAATGAGAGCGCCGTTTCAGAGTGTAAATCCAGCAGAAACTCGCTCAGCACCTGTCTAACTTCGGTGAGAACTTCCAGGATACAGCCTGCTGCCTTGCCTCACTGAGGGAAGCTGACTTCCAATTTGCAAACTGTATTTGAAGGTAAAATCCTTGACCGTGCTGTCCCACTTGGTGTATCCAGCATCAGAATCTATTGTGGCAAAGTGCAGTTAGGCCTCGGTCTACAGTGACCATAGAGTATAATTGGCACTTAAAGCTTTAGGTGCTAGTTTCACTTAAAAATGCAAAACCTTCATGTAATAAATTGATAATATTTAGGATGCGTGACTACTCACCTTAAGGAACAACCACAATTCTTGTCACGGTGAACCCTCAAAGTCACTAAATTAACCTGAGCGCAACTATTGAACAGAGCATGGTAGCTATTGAACAGAGCAGACAGGCTTAACTGAGGGCAATGTGTAAAGTATTTCTGCAGTACCAAAACTAATAAAGTTGAAATGTGACACAATAACAATCCTAAATCTATTTAGAAAAATAGAGTAAAGATTAGTCAACAAACTGACACCAAAATGACAAAAATCCAACGGGGGAACCAGAGAAATTAGTTTTTAAAGTTCTAAGTAGGAATAGCACCAGGAAGCATAAAGTGCCAACAATAGCCAATCATCGCAATAGACTGGGATGTAGCACATCATGCTGACCACGGTGGGGTTCGGGTTGGATACACCTGCCAGGTTAGTCCTGCTCACAGATTTTACCTTTTGACATTAGGCCTTTACGTCGTAATCCACCATAGGCGTACACTTCTAAATCTTATATGACATGAGAGAAAGCCCTAAGAGACTCAGAGTGTCAAGGCAAAGCCCAATAGCAGGGGCCATTTCAGGTCCAATTGCCACTAGTCAGTTTGACAGTTGCAGGAAGAGGCCTCTTGTAGCTTGTGTGTCCCTGGAACTTTAAGAGGGGGCCAGCCTTATGTCACATAGAGCCTACTTCTTTGTCCTTGGTCTAAGAGGATGCATGTTCAGACCTTCAAGGGCTCCTCTAAGGTCACAGACATCAGGTCTAGTCCTCTTCTGTTCTTCTTTAAGTCCAGGAGTGTTTTGAATTGGGTGCCTGGAGATGCGTCATTTAAGCCTAACGTGAGCTATAGGGTGGGAATGACTTGTGTGCATGCGTAAGCAATAGGGTAATATCATCAATCAACTTTTATTGCATGTCAGAGACATACATAGAAGTGCGTGCAGATAAAATAGATAATTACAAAATACCTTTCACATGCACCTAATCCACAAACTGAATACGAATATTGGTTATAAAAGCAAAGTATTCTGACTAAAAAGTGCAGAAAACTTCCCACCCGATAACAAACCTTTCCATCATTTAACTGTAGGAAAACGTAGAGCAACTCTACACTTAGAGTTTTTTGTTTTTTTAAAATGGATATTAAAAATTGTTTAGTAAAACTTATAGAAAATTTGCTGAAAAAGGTAAAGTGCAGTGTTCTAACACTCCATCACGCAGACCTATGTGCATACTAAATGAATTGTATTGTCCTAAGGGAGGTGCGTGTCCAAGCATCGGGAAAGATGGACGCGAGTTAGAGGAGCTCTGCAGCCTCTAACCTACACCACCCATTAATCCGCTTAACTAATCCTGCCATACACCAGGAAACATAGCCATCGATACGAAGAACTCAGCGGGGTGGTCGTGAGCCGAGCAACACAGCGGATAGCAGAGCATGGCTGCGGAACACACCGGGGCCTAAACTGCCGCCAGGCGCCGCAGGCTCACATAGTTATCAGAGCTCAGGGCGGACGAACAATGCTGTAGCGGCTGTCCTTGGTGAGTCATGTGAATATACTCCCGACTCGAAGCGCTGGCTCATAATCCTGTTGCTGTGAGCGGCGGGCACACGCCACCTGCGCTACTGCAGAGATATCCAGACCCCGACGGGGGAAACAGAAGACAGGACGACGAGGCAGCTGGGGGGGGGAGCCAGAACCACACGCCCTACGTGAGGCACCGAAATTGACGGAAGCGGCCACGGAGGGTGCCGGAACACTCCCTCACACTGGCCCTCTCCCTACAGCCTTGAGGTGGCAGCCAGGGGAGTTGCAGCCATAGGAGAATACCCCAGTCAGCATTAGCCATACCTGGGGCGAGACGTATTGCAGGCACCATCTCAGCTCCTCTGTCTGCGCTCTCTGTGCCTGTGATGTCTGTGTAAGCCCTCCTTTCGGCAAGCAATAAATAAGACAGATGACGGACGCTCATCCATGATCCGGTAAAGCTCGAAAAAGAAGTCCTGTCTGCGACTTCCCACCCCGGGAGTCTCACCATCACTCTCGTGGCGGTCTGTGCCATTTTGAATGACACAGCTTCGACCCAGTGCTCTAATCACCACGAAACTCCACACTTGAACAGTCAACGGATGAAAACTAGACACATACCGGAGGGGAGCCCATCAAAACCTTCACGCCCATGAGAAAACTCCCCTAGGAGACCCCCGAAAGGCCGCATGGGGCTAGCAGACTCCTTGCTCCACAGACGGGCAGCGGGCTGTATCTAGGGGACACAGGGCACTACAGAAAAGTTACGCTCCTATCTCCCCCTGAATCTTCAGGAAGAGCAATGTCCGGAAACAAAGGGACAAAGACCACCCACCAAACCAAGCTTGAAAAATATGCCATCTCCAAACCGGCCGACACAGACGGAGCATCCAAAGCCAAGGCGAAGACAACACAGCGACAAGACCCAAACGACCCATCACTGAAAGAAATAATGGACGCCATTACGGGTGTGCGTGCGTCACTCGAAAGCAGAATGGATTCAATAACGAATGAAGTGACACTTATCAGGGCTGACCTCCAGAAGATGATTGACAAGGTCAAAACAATGGAAGCCATCACAAGGGACCTCTGCCAGAATTCCAAAACGACGAAGCGGCCAAAAAGCAATGGAAAACAAACGACGAGTATGAGGGGAGGTCTCGCCCCAATAACTTAAGAATTTTCGGAGTGCCGGAGCAAGCAGAGGGACCCACGCTAGACCTCTTCATCGAAGAACTAATCACCAAACATCTCCAGCCCAAGAACCTATCCAATTTTTTCTTGGTGGAGAGGGCCCATTGAGTCCCGGGAGGCAGACTAAAACCCGGTGCCCCACTGAGGCCACTATTGGCGAGACTCTTCAATTTCAAGGACCGAGACACTGTTCTACAGATGGCCCGCACCGCTCCACCTATTAGAATCAAGAATAGTGTTGTGACTTTTTTCCCCAACTTTACATTAAATGTGCAAAAGCAGAGGCGTTCTTTCCTTGGAGCCAAAAGCAGGCTTACAGACAAGGGTCTAAAATACTCTACTTAAAAAAATACTAACATTTTTCCAGCACCGTTGTGGGTTGAAGCAGAGAGGAAGACGTGGTTCTTCGATACTCCGGAATCAGCGCAAGAGTGGCTAGATGGATGGAGACCAGCTAAAGGAAACGGCTCCCAGAGGACGGGAGAAACATCCCCCAGAGGACACCCCGGTCTAGGGAGGCATCAAAGACATAAAATGGCTAAAAGAGGCTCTGAAAACTAAAAAAAAAAAAAAACCCTAGACTGGCCGTAGAAGCCAATAAAACCTCAGGGCTGATGCTGGAGAGATCGGATCGACGACCGATGAGCGACAGCAGCTTGCTGTGCTTCAGAGACAGTGCTAAGTGACTCTTAAATTCAATACTGTAATTGTATGGGAATGTTTGAAATCAATGGTGCAACAGTGGTGGGTAAGAGTAAAGAGGTAACACCCACCCATTACCTTTAGTATAGTTTTCTTATGGGGCGACAGCCGCTCTGCATAGTTGGGGATAGGGGCAGTTCTAAGCCCAGATTGCAGGGATACTAACACACAACATAAGCAATTCTATAGCACTCTGCAACAATTAGCATCCAATATCCAGGCCAGTGGTGTGGTTGGCAAAGGGGGGAGGGTGAGTCACCCCAGCGAGATTGTTAATATCACATATGGAAACAAACCAGAGCAGGCATGGGATCGCTTTTAAAACAAGGTATTAAACTGTTGTCCTAGAACGTCAATGGCCTGGGGGACAAGCTCAAAAGGGGGGTGGTGCTCCATTATCTGAAACGGCACTGACCGGAGTTGGTCCTTCTCCAAGAGACACATTTGATGGGTAAGGCTTGTGGGGCGCTTACCAGGTAGGGATACAGGATTGTAACACACTGGGCATTCACCTCTGGGTCGCGAAGAGTGGGTATCATGATCAAGAAAAACTTCCAGATGGCAATCAAGCGCATGTGGACCAACAGGAAGGGCAGGTTCACAGCAGCCATGGGGAGATGGGAAGATATAACATTATCATTGGTTTCAGTGTGTGTTCCAGGGGAAGCCACCCCGTATTTTGACCAACAAACTAAAAAGAGGATGGTATGACAGAGGAATAGGACTCCCAGATGTAAAAAAAATACTATTGGGCAGCACAACTAGCAGCCATCAACCAATGTATATATCAGCCACAATATGACCCAGGATACCAGATGGATAGGTGGCCTCTTCCAAATTGAAATTTTGCTAGAATACTCTATTCTAACCCTAATAAGGTGCTGATAACAGGTCCAACAGCACACGCAGCCCAAATATGGCATGCGGTCAATAAAAGCATGAGATGGGCAGGGAAGATCACGCTGGCCACCCCTCTCTGGGACGATTTGGCACCCTACACAATACCAAGGGCTTTGACCGTTGAGATGTGAGATGTGCATTTTCCGGCTGGGGGACTTGTGGAAAAAGGGGGATGTTATCCCCCTCGCAGATTTGCAAATGGAATTTGAGATGGCAGAAAAGGAGAAATTTAGATATTTACAGATAAGACACGCCCTGCGGGCGGCTATCCTGAAAGGAACGTCGCTCTCTTAATTCTCCCCACTCAAAGACAGAATCCTTGACGAGCATTTGCCAAAGAGAGCCATCTTCCTGACATACCAGAAACTAATAAACAATATGCTCGACCCCCTCCTACAGCTCCGCGCACACTGGGAGCAAGATGTTGCGGATCTGGAGGACGAGGAGTTGCAGGAAGCTTTGGCATCCCCCAGAGAAATAGCGATTTACTCCAGGGTCAGATTGGTGCAACTAAAAGTACTGGACAGAACATACCTATCCGGCCCCAGCAATAGTAAAAATGGGGTACAGAGACGGCATTGGGTGCGGTGGACAGTGTGGACAAGAGGGCACATTCATCCATATCATCTGGGAATGTCCACACATGAGCAGATACTGGTCAGCATTAACTCAAAGCATGGAGGAGGTTCTGGGGTCGAAAATAGAACCCGGCCCGGGGCTGTGCCTGTTGAGTGTATGGGGGCCACGGACCTAAATAGCAGAGAGAATATTGGTGACGTTGGGAATGTGTATCGCAGAACATAACATCTTCAGACTGTGGGAGGCACTGAAGGCACCAACAACCACTGCATGGAAGAAGGACATGGACTGGTGCATGCTAATGGAACGGTCAATATACGAATCACAAGGCTGTTCCAGAAAGTGGTCACAATTATGAAGAAAATGGAACGATTATAGAGGGGTTATTTGTGAGCCTCCGAGGGGGGGTACAACGCAATATCACTTCAAAAGACGAGTAAACCGAGATGATGTTGTATTAACAAACATAAAATGTTAGACCTGAATAGGATGATGCATGTCTCACGTAATAGTAACACCCAATGTACTGACTTGCTATAGGTTTGTAAAGTGCTGAAGCTGTCATCAATCAAAATAATTCTTTAAAAAAGTTATATTGCCCTAAGGGAAAACCAAAAAACTGTGCCTTCTCTAAATCGAAGCCATAGGGACCTTTCTCGTCGATCGGGTCCAACTGGTAAATATGGCTCCAACCTAGAGCATGTTATAAGAGGGCCATATAACCTAATAGTAGATTTACATAATTCTTCGCACTCCCTCATAAAATTGCCCCTTTCTTGTCCTCTGCATGGAGACGATGGGCTGTCATAAAGGGAAGGCCGCCCTAACTCAGTATAGTTACGTCGAGCATAGGTAGGCCACAGAAGTTTGTGCCCATTATCACAATATAGACAATCTCTAATAATGGGCTAGTTTAAAGAAGATTCAGTATTAAGCCAGATTGACATCCACAATGAAATTGGGCCCCATTTGGCAAAGACTTCTCAATAAGAAAGACCTAGTTCCTTGTGGCATATAAAATGGGACGCAGATAGAGGGACTGAAAGGAAGCGTGTGCAGAAACTAATCTTCACCTGTAAAGCTGAACAACATGCGTGTGACCACACCCCGACACCATGTAAAACAGTTGGTAGGCATTTATTTTTAAAGATCTCAAGTAGTAGTATGATCGATTTTCTCCCTACTGGTTGTGGCAAGTTAAAAAGAGCATCCACAGACTGACTGAGCTTCAATTGTCAATTTAAAATATTGGGCAACCGGCTTGCCAGAAACTAAGGCCAGAGGAGTTGGCCTAACGGCTAGGGCGCTCGACCTCGGACCTGGGGAACTGGGTTCGAGTCTCGATAATGACACCGAAACATCCTGTGATTCTGGGCAAATCACTTAATCTCCCCGTGCCTAACAAAAAAAGAATGCGTGTCCTCATGTAACGTAACTGGTGCTATGTAAAGCCCTCTGATACCCGATTGGATTCGGGTCAAGTTCCCGCTATATAAAACTCTGCAAAAAAAAACAAAATAAATCTAAATTAGGGAAGCTGTTGACTCAATTACGTTTCTTGTCACCAACAGCTACAGTTTGCAATCTCATTCATTTAGGGCCGCAAGCCATTATGTGAGATTCAGTAAAATATGTTTCCTGGTGTGTCATAAACTGCAAAACGTTCAACAAGACAGCACAGTGCCCTTGTTGTACCAGCAATCAGTATATCATCTGCGTATAATAATGCTGGGGTGGGGTTTTTTTTTTTATCAATGGGACATAGACACAAACATGTTTTAATGATGTGTTCAAATTATTAAGATATAAAACAAAAAGAACGCCCCCCTGGCTTACCCCTCTGCTGAAATGGAAAGGAATCTGATCGCTTCCCACGTGGTCCAAATCTCACCCTTGCTGTTAGATTCTCATGAAGAACATAAAGAAAGTGCACCAAGACCACTTAGTCCCAAATCTAATAACGTCAGCCATAATTGTGAATGATTAACATTATCAAAATCTGACGACAAGTCGATCAACCCTAGGTACAATGGGCAGTGCTTGCAATAGTGTATTTCCCAATTATTATATTTAAATTTAAGCACTGCTTCAAAGTACCTAGCCATTCCTTGAAATCATATTGGCATGCATAGATAATATTATTACACTTGGTCCAGTCCCGCACTGTATTGTGAAATACTCTTCCAATAAACTTAACTGTACTGTCAATAAGTGAAATAAGTCGATAACATCTTGACTTGGAACAATTACCCTTTTTAGGTTTCGCCTGCACAGCACTTGTGCAATCTATTGTGTTTAATATTCTTACAAAGGGCTTACATCCCCCTCACTTTTCATTGATTGGTGTGCTTGCCACTTTGTCCTGGAACTTACATTTCTTCCACAAGGCTTGGAACGCATTGTTCTCCCAGCCTCCCTTTCAGCCCTGAGCCCTGCCCCCAAGTTTGCATGCGGTGCCGCCACCTGCGAGACATCCATCATTTTTTAGGTCTCGCCTACGCAGCGTGCATGCGCTGCATAGGAGAAAGAACTTTAGCCAGCTATGCGCCTTTTCAGCCAAAAACGTGCACGCGTTGCATTGCTTTTAATGGCGCCCGCACTCCTAAAGGCAGTGTCCCAAAGCTGACATTGTGTAATATCTGTTGGAAAGTGCAGATTTGTTCTCAGCATTACCGGGAACCGCGATTGTAATATCCCAATATTTTAATAGTAAGCTAACATTGTGTAATATCTGTTAGAAAGTCTGTTAGAAAGTGCAGATTTGGTCTCCGCATTACCGGGAGCCGCGATTGTAATATCCCAGTAAGCTATCATTGTGTAATATCTGGTATGCATCAGAGCCATATCTCCACCACCCTCTCTCCCGTTGTGTGTGCCAGCCCGGGCTGAGACAGCTTCACGGGCTGGAGACCATCTGATTGCAGCCGCACCGAGTACTTCAAAGGTCGGTGAAAGACCATTTAGTTGTTAACGAGGCTTCGCAGTGTTGTCACCACTTCTTAGAGCCCCTGAATCTCCGTTCTGAGGGGATCGGGGAGCCGCGTTCAAGTCTCGGCCCCTGGGGCCAACATTCTCGGGGATGTCTGTGCGCGGGGGCTTGCACCTGAAAAAGCACCCAAGTGCCGCCCGCACTCCTAAAGGCAGTGTCCCAAAGCTAACATTGTGTAATATCTGTTAGAAAGTGCAGATTTGGTCTCAGCATTAACGGCAGGGGCGATTGTAAATTCCCAGTATTTTAATAGTAAGCTAACATTGTGTAATATCTGTTTGAATGTGCAGATTTGGTCTCAGCATTACCGGGAGCCGTGATTGTAATATCCCAGTATTTTAATAGTAAGCTAACATTGTGTAATATCTGTTAGAAAGTGTAGATTTGGTCTCAGCATTACCGGGAGCCGCGATTGTAATATCCCAGTATTTTAATAGTGTACCAAGTCTTACCCTCCAGAAGGAGGTTTCAGGAACTGTGTTTCGAGAAGTGGGTTTCGATACAACCATCACCCCACTCTACCGAATGTTGAAATTCAGCATTGGCGGCATTGACTTGGAGCGGCCTCACTCCAAAGTCCGCGTTTTTGTGGTGGACTTTCTCCACAAAGAGGGACAAAATATGCGCTGGCACGCGTCAGAGCCATATCTCCACCACTCTCTTCCCCGTTGTGTGTGCCATCCCGGGCCGAGACTGCTTCCCGGGCTGGTGACCGTCTGATTGTAGCCGCACCAGAGTACTTCAAAGGTCGGTGAAAGACCATTTAGTTGTTAACGAGGCTTCGCAGTGTTGTCACCCCTTCTTAGAGCCCCCTCTACTATCCCTCTTCTACCCCTCTACTAACGCTCTAGCCCTCTACCCTTTTCTACCCCTCTACTACCCCTCTACCCTTCTACCACAACCATATAATTACATAACACATAATAACAAAACAATAAATACAACATACACCCCACATAATACCACTCACTGCAACAAAATTACTTCTAAACAATCACTTAAGGTCCCAAAAGCGAGACCTATTGGCTATGCCAATACTTGTTTCATTTTTGAGGCTCATCCCGGTTTTAAGTGATCTAGCATCTTTGTTTTTTTAGGTCACCTCTTGGCTTGATGAATGGCATTGAGTGACTGTGGGCATTTTTACCAGGAAAGCTTTGTTTCACTTCCCCTTGTTGTTGCTCACATTGTCCTTTGTTTCTCGGTAGCTGTGCGCCAGATGTCATTTTGGCCCCCTACTCCATGCCACCAACATGATGAACATCTCGCACATACCTCGATTGTAAACATTGATTGTATGTTACAGATACGCGTGAGACTACATTGCAATATATACTTCCTTCAAAAGTTATTCCAGGTCTCTTGGTTGGCATTTCAAACCTTTGTTCATTTTTTCTGCTTTTAGACAATGCAGACAAACATTTTATTTTATATCTTGTTTTTGTAAAAGAATTGCTTTATTGTACTAACAATACATATTTTTTATCTCCGCTTCTGAGAACGAGGAGCAAAACTATTACTTAGCTCAGTGCTTTAAATGGAAAAAAATAAAAACTGCAGGTACTCACCAAAAATAAGCAGTGGACTGGGGGTGGAGTTTGGGGCGGGGTCATGTTTTTTACCTTTTCAAGCTTTGTATGAAAAAAATATGCATACATTATAGGAATGTCTAACCATTTATATAGTACTTAACAATACGTCCTTAATATTCCCCAAAGTAACCTTTTTTAGCAACCTTATTATAATAAAATATTGAGGGGGAAAAAGCAAGTTTCCTAACGTTTGCATTGTAGTTTGATGCCTATCTTTGATGCAGGATCATGAATCACTAAACTATATGACGAAGATATTAACTTGTGACCTGCAGGTAGCACAATGATATCTGCAGCAAAAACAGTAACCAGCAAAGCCCCCTATATAAAAAACAAATCTCTGATCTGCATGTCTCATGCTGTGCGTTACAGCAGGCACATTGATCCTCTATGCAATTTTATGTGCAGTCAAACCTTTGATTAGAATTTGCACACAGATATTTCCAGCAAGTGCATTAACCAAAAGAGTTATTAAAGTGCCATTGTACCTGGGAATTTACTGGATACCAAAGATCTCTGTACCGGGTAATATTTCAAAATGCAGTATGTTGTGATGAGTTAGGCAAGGTAGAATATATTTATCACATTTGCCTTGTTGTCAAATCAAATTCTTTGAGTCAGAGTTTAAAAAAATAATTACGTTCAGACTTTGCTCTTTGTGACTGCGCTCACTTTCTGCTGCCAACCTTAGACCTTTGTCCGATTAATAAAGCTAGAGTTGGCCTCATGAGTAGCCATTTTTTTTTTTTTTTAAACCGTTTATTACAAAGTTCAAAGAATATACAAAGATGGGCCTACAACCTTCAGGCCGGCCGCTAGCAAACAAGAGGAGCATATGATACACACAGTAGAACGCATGCTGCGGCAAAGGGAGACGTACAGGAGTTAGCAGCGTTGATGGCCACACCATCCGGACCCCACATAACAGTTTCTTTTTAACATAAATAACAACAAAAAATCAAACCACAAGGCAACCCACAATCGAAAACAGCAGCATGTGCTCCCCTAGAAGGGGGACCCTACCGATCCACAGGAGTATCAAGGGGGGGGAGAAGGTCAGGACAGGGACTGGGTGGACTCCGTGCCCGGTACCGGAGAGCTAAACCGGCTAAGGGGACGGGGCAGGTGAAGGATCGGGCAATAACGGCGGGGCACAGATTCCCCCGCGGTAGGCGTTCCAGGGGCCCCATACTTTCACCCATGTCCCAGGCTTACCTCTCGCTACATACACCACCTTTTCCCGAAACATGCACCAGTCCATATTTTCCTTCCAGGCCGAAACAGTCGGGGACCTCTGGGAACCCCACAGTTGAGCAATATCGCGCTTGGCCACCATATATCCCAGAGTCACCCACCACGTCTGTGGCGCCGAGTAGTCGGTTGGTTCCCACACGTTCAACAAGCATCTCCTCGCTTCGGGCAGCAGCGACACACGCGTAACCACCCGCAGGACCTCATGCACACCACGCCAGAATCGCTCCACCTCTGGGCATTCCCACAAAATATGAAGAAAGGTCCCCAAAGAACCACACCCACGCTTACACAACCCGTCCACAGCATAGCCCATACGCAATAGCCTTGGCCCCGTTATGTAGACCCTATGGAGTATCTTGAGCTGGACGAAGCGTAGGTGGGCCGGTATGGCCACCTCTTTCGGGGAGGCCACCGCAGAGACCCAGTCCTCGTCGTCCAGTTCCAATCCATCGGCAACCCAAGCCTCACGAAGATTAGTCAGCAATCCCGAGCGGTCATTAATCAGTTTTTTATAGATTAATGAGATCGTGCTTTCCTGTACATGTCCATCCAGCACTCTATCCTCCAGAGGGGAGTACTCCGGGATGGAGGCGACGTCCGGGAAGGCGGAGCATAGTGCATGACGGATCTGCATATACCGAAAGTACTCCCTGTCCTGCAACTGGAATTCCGTCTGCAGCATCTCGAACGTTTTGAATCCCCCCCTCGTCCAGAGATCCCCCCACCCTGCTGATGCCTATCATGTCCCACTTCTCGAAGCCCTTCGAGGTCCACAGGGAGCCCAACTGCTCAGATGCGTATAGTGGTGACGCCCGGGTCAAACGATCCTTCCACCCCATCGCTACATTAGCAGCGTGCCACACTCGTACCATGACACGTGTGGGGCCCGTCAGACGTGCGTCGATCGAGCCGGAGTAGAGCGCTCGATTATAGTCACCACCCGGCAGTAGCATCTTATCCATTTCAAAGGCCGGGTTTAGGGCGGGCCCGTATAGGCCGTGATTAATCGCAGCCAGCTGGGAGGCCCAATAATACCGTTTAATATCCGGGAGGGCAATCCCCCCGTCATACCACGGGAGCGTCAGCTTCGCCAGGGCGTTACGCGGTCTCCCGTCCCAGAACAGGCGGCGTTGCAAACTCTCCACCTCGCGGAAGTAGCGCGCCGGGACGAGGTCCATTGCATTCTGCAGAGCGTACAGGAAACGCGGCAGCGACATCATCTTAAACAATGCCGCCCGGCCGAGCGGCGAGAGCGGCAAACGCGGCCAACGCGCGACATCCTCCTTCAGACGCTGGAGGGGGGGAAGCAAGTTCCGATCATACCGGGCCTCCGCGTCCAGGGTAATGAAGACACCCAGGTACCTAAATCCCTGCGGGGCGATCTGGATAGGACAGCCCCGCGGAAGGATAGGAGCCTCCCCAGAGAGAACATACACGCACGATTTAGCCCAGTTGATGACAAGGCCGGAGTTACGACCAAATGAATGCAATACATCAACCAGTACTATCAGCGATTTACGTGGGGAAGCCAGGTACAGGAGAATATCGTCAGCGTATAGAGATACGCGGTCCTCATACTCGGGGGTCCAGCGGAGACCACGAATAGAAGGTTCCCACCGCAGCCACTCCGCCAGGGGTTCCAAGGCAAGCGCAAAAAGGAGCGGCGATAACGGGCAGCCCTGCCGCGTGCCCCTGCCCAACTCAAACGGAGCCGACACTCTACCGTTCACAACCACCTGCGCCAGTGTGCCAGAGTACAACAATTTAACCCAGCTAATAAACCCTGGGCCAAACCCAAATTTCGCGAGCGTCGCCCAAATATATGGCCATTCAAGTGTGTCAAACGCCATAGTGGCGTCCAAGGACGCCAAGATGGCCGGCTCCCGTATGAACGGGACACGTGCGAGCACCCCATGCAAACGCCTCAGGTTAAGCGCTGTGTTGCGATGGGGAATAAAGCCGGACTGGTCCTGGTGGACCAAGTCACACACTACGCCGACCAGCCGATTGGCCAACACCTTGGCGAGAATTTTGGGCTCCGCATTCAATAGCGAAATGGGTCGATAGGACGTGACCCGGTCCCGTGGCCTCCCCTCCTTGTGGATAACCACGATGGTAGCCAGACGCTGGTCTAGCGGGAGGTAACCCACCGAGTGGGCCGCAAGGAACATAGCACGGAGATGCGGCGCCAGCGTATCCGGTCGCAGTTTATACAACTCGATGGGAAGACCATTAGGACCCATGGCCTTGCCGGAAGCGACCGAGCGTATGGCGAGGGCAATTTCTTCGGAGGTTGGAGCGGCGTCCAACGACACTCTGTCCTCCTCCGAAAGGGAAGGGAGCGCGATATCTCTGAGCATGGCATGGGAATCCTCTTCAGAGCGGGAAGACACCGGGGAATACACCCCACGGAAATAGTCTGCGAAGCAGGAGACAATTTCCTCCGGTTCAGTGACACACACACCATTCGTTTTCTCAATCAACGGGACAACTCGACTCGCTCTCTCCTTTTTGTCCAGCCACGCAATCAATTTACCAGCCTTATCACCCACATCATACAGTCTCCCCTGTTGCTCTCTACTGAGGCCCCTGGCCGCCTCCGTGACGAGGGCCTTATAGGCCGCTTGCTTGAGTTGGAGAACATGTAATTTGTCATCCGTCACCCCACATTCTAGGTCACCCTCCAACTCGGTTATCTCAGCTTCAATACGGGTCACCTCCTCCCGCTCGCGCCTCCAGGAGTGGGAAATAAGGGACAGGGCCTCTCCTCGGAGTACTGTCTTAAACGCCTCCCACAGTGAGACCGCCGATGACACAGACCCCACATTCTCGTCAAAATAGCGCTTAAGGGATTTAATCAGCTCAGCGCGAATGGTGGGGTCATGCAGGTACCAGGGATGGATCGGGACCACCCTACCCTCTCCCCTCGGCAAAATGTCGAAGTGCAACAAGAGCGGGGAGTGGTCCGAAATACCCCGTGCCAAATGGCGCACCTCTCCCACCCTCCCCACATAAGCCGCTGGGACCAGGACATAATCTAGCCGTGAGAGACTACCATGAGCCCCTGAATGGAAGGTGTACTGTAGCTGCGTGGGATGTTTTAAACGCCAACAGTCCACCAGCCCCAGGGTATCCAAGAGGCCAGATAACCACGCTTGGGCCCGGGGGAGATCCCTAGGGGGGGGTGACGATCCACAGTTCCGGAAACTACAGCATTAAAATCCCCCCCCCACCACTAGAATCCCCTCCAGAAGGCCAAGGAGGAGGCGCCCCAGGTTCGCAAAGGTGGTCGTCTGCAGCCCCGGCGGGACATATACTGACACAAAAACGACCACTCTGCCCTCCATTCTGCCCACCAAAACCGTGTAACGTCCCCTATCGTCATGGTGCACCTCATCAATCTCCAACGGGAGCGAGTTTTTAACCATAATGCCCACACCCCTTGAACCAGACGTGAAGCCCGAATGGGCCACAAGGCGGTAGCCCCGTCGATTCATAGCGCAAAAGGAGTTGCCAATGAGGTGCGTCTCCTGCAGAAAAACTATATCGGGCGAAATTCGCTTCAAGAACTGCAGGACCACACCTCGTTTGATCCTGTCCCCCAGTCCATTAACATTCCAGGACAACAAACTCAGTCCCCTACCCCCCATCATAAACAGAAGTCATCACTCGTCCCCCAGAGAGCACTGTAGAGATAACACAATGATACGTTTGCCTTGTGGTGTAAACGAACAACACCCCACCCCAACCCACCCACTCCAACAAAACTCCCCCCTCCCTGCACCCCTGCATGAGCCCGGACAGCCCCCCAACTTGCAGTGTGCCTGTCGCCCCTATAGAATGAAACTAGCTAAACCCCCTAGAGGAGGAAAGAGTACCCCTTCTAGACCCCACACAACCTCCATGGGAGGGGAATGTACAAAGACAGACGCTTGATCGAAAATAGCATCGTATTCGTCCAGAGTGAGGCCCAATATTGACCCCTCAGTCCCGATCCAGTGGGCCGTCTCCTCCCGCCGCCCCCCCCCCCGCCATCTCGATCACGATCCCCAGACAGAGTGTCCAGCCAGTCCCCGGCCGCTTCGGGACGATCAAAAAAGTGCGTGCGACCATCCACCTCCACTCGCAGCTTGGCCGGGAAGAGCATGGCGTATTTTAAGTTCAAGTCCCGAAGTCGGCGTTTGACGCCCAGGAAGCTCAGTCTCTGCTTCTGGACCGCTTGGGTGAAATCAGGGTAAAAGTTCACCTCCATATTTTCCAGCTTAACCGGCCCATGTAGTCTGGAGGCTTGCAGGATCGCGTCTCTGTCCCGAAAGTTAAAAATCCGGGCAATGAGAGGTCGCGGAGGGGCTCCGACCTTCGGCCTTCCCCCGGGAACCCTGTGGGCCCTCTCCACGGCAAAAAATTTACTTAGTCCCCGAGGCTGGAGATGGGTAGCGATCAGGTCCTCCACAAATAGATCCGCCGCCGCTTCCTCCCACCCCTCGGGTACTCCGATGATGCGGACGTTATTCCTCCGGGCCCGACTCTCGGAATCCTCAAGGCGACGATCCATAAGTGCACTCGCCTGACTAAGCCGGCGCACCTCCATTTGTAGTGCCGCCACCTCAGTCGTAAGGCCCGATGCGGTTTGGGCCAAAGAATCAACTCGGTCGTTGGTCTTGGAAAGATCGGCCCTCACCAGGCCAACATCCACAAGGACCGCGTCGATCTTCTGTGCCAGGGTGTCGAACCGCTGGCCCACCGAGGCCTTCATCTCGGAAATGGCGCCCATGACGTCGTGGAGAGTCAGATCCGTGGGCAAGTCCGGGGCATCAGAAGGGCCCTCAGGGGACTTGTGCGGTCCGCCGGGAGATCCCCTCTGGAGGGTATAGCGGTCCATGCTGTTGGCCTGATGGACGGTGCCACGCCGGGTCGACTTGGTCTTCAACCGATCTCCGTCTTGTTTCGTGGCCATCGCCGCTGGTCCCACAATCGCACCAGCAACGCCGTAGAGGGCAGGCAATCAGGGCCACGAGCCCCGGGGGGGGCCACCCCAGATCGGCGGGGTGGGTCACAGCCGGCAGGCAGGCAGGGTCCCCCAGCGAGGCCACACCAACACAAAAAGCTCCGCGATCTCACTTGCAGAGAAGGTGCGAAAGTGCGGGGTACGCGACTCGCCAGGCCCGGCCCGCCGTTGTTGTTCACTTTGCCACTGGGTCACCCCCAACGCAAATCCGGGGTCCGGCGAGAAGAAGGCCGCAAACTTCAATCGGTGCTCACTCCGGCACCCGAGGTCCGATTTGAGAACGGAAAACGGGTACCACCTCAGCTCAGGCTCACCAACACAGTCCCCTCAACCGAGGCAGGATGAATTCAGGATAGACGTAGGAGGTTGCGGAGGTCCTCGGGAGCCTCGCACCTACGCGGCCATCTTGGTTGCGCGCTAGGCTCCTCCCTCCATGAGTAGCCATTTTTAAAGTACATTTCCCTAGAGGAGTGTGAGCCACTTAAAAGTCAAGCCGGCTTGAGCCAGATGCTGGGCTCTGGATCAACTCAAGGTTCTCGTGGAACTTCAATCCCAAAATGAGCCGAAATGTCATGTGGCTTCTGTATTCGCTGTACCCTTATGCACAAATTTAAAAATAAAACATTAACATCTGATGTAGAAAAAGCAGAGCTAAATAGATACTCATTTAGTGGCTGATATGTACAAAGTGAAATCCCGGCTTCTCCACTTAACCAAGCTCTGTGATCTTAGGCAAATATTTAGTTTTACAAATCTGCCTTTTTCTTCATTTTACCTCAATATTGTATAATGTGACCTATTAATGTCAAAGGTGTACCATGTTACAAAAAATATGTTTTTTTTTATTTTGAAGAAACGTTTTCCTATTTTAAGTGGTGTTTGTTGGATGATTCAAACAGTTCCAGGGCTCAGCTCATGCAAGATTTCTTAGAGCCCAGCCAGACCCTTGGCTCGGCTCTCCCTGTAAATTTGTTGGCTCCCTCACCACTACATTTGTCTTCTGAATGGTAAACCTGCTGCATCATTTGTTCACATATCTGGCATTTTCGTAAAAAGATAAAGTTTCACAAAATCATCAGAGAACACCATAAAAATAACAAAATTATCTCTAGAAAAGATGGAGTTGAACTGTTAACACACATTTCTTACATTCAGTTGTTAGACCTGGCATTTCTTGGCGTGGTTACCCCAGACTTTTTGCCTCTACCTCCTCTATTTTTGATGCTGTGATGGATTTCGTTTTGCTGGCTTAGATGCTTTGGGCACTTTGCCACTGCTGATCAGTGTCGAAATGCAAGTGCTCCCTGTATAAAGTGTTATAGTAATTGGTTGTCCATAATTGGTATGTTTGTCTTACTTGTAAAGTCCCTAGTAAAGTGCACTTTGTGTGCTAGGGCTGGTAATGCAAATGCTACTAGTTGGCCTGCAGCACTAATTGTGCGACCCACACAAGTAGCCTCAAGAAGAGCTCTCAGGCGTGCCACTGCGGTGCCTGCGCACAGTTTGTTAACTGCCTTGTTGTCCTGACAAGTGCACCCACTTGCCAGGCATTACCTTGCCTTTTTATGCACATCAGACACCCCTATAGTAGGCCCAAGGTACCCCCCTGGGCAGGGTGCAGTGTATGTTAAAGGTAGGACATGTACTAAGGTGTGTACCATGTCCTGACCGTGAAATACTGCCAAATTAGTTTTTCACTGTTGCAAGGCTATCTTGCCCATTGGACAGAATGGAGAATGCTGTGTCCCATGTTTCCAGCATATCTTCCCATAGGCATAAGATGGAGGGATGGAGTTTAGTGTGCCTTAATTCAGAATTTAATAACACATCTTTCTGTGAAGATGGTTTTTGAATTGTATGTTTAGAAGTGTCTGGTTTCTTGTCTTTAACCATCCTGTGTGCCTCTGCCTGGTTGTATATTGCCTGCCTGGGTTTAGATGTGACAGGGTCCGGGAAGTGTCCTGACCCCAGGGGGGAGAAGGTGAGACAGCAACAGGCTGGCCTGCATTTGATGGGGGGGGGGGGGAGTAGCCCCCTGGATGTGAAGAAGGCTGTGTTGTTGGGAGAGAGCACGAGTCCCCGAGCGGCCCGTACCTGCCCAGCAGTACCCTTTAAGCCTATTACTGTTGTCTCTGGTGTTGGGGCCTAGTGGTGCCTGAGTTGACCGCGCAGATTGGCTTACCGCATTATTCTTGCAATACGAACTGCCTGATTTTTGCATTACGAACCACATTATTATTGCATTACGAACTGCATGATTCTTGTATTACGAATCACATTATTATTGCATTACGAACTGCCTGATTCTTGCATTAAGGACTGTCTTATTACGGACTGCATAGCATTGCATTAGGACTGCATTAGAGATTATGAATTGCTCATTAATACCGCAAGAACCTACAAAGGATTGCTGGCCTAATAACCGGCCAAGTGAATTATTACAAATATGCATATGTTGTTTTTCTATCGTTTGGTCTCATCATATTCCTTTTTAGGTCACGACTAGCGGTGCAGCGCATACGCTGCTCGCTTTGCGAGGCAAGCAGTATACACGATAGGAGAGGGAAGGTAAATGCTGCCGTCTGATTGGTTTAGAGGCTGCTAGTCCCGCCTTATGACGGCCATGTCTCCTTCCACGGCTATTGGCCCCTTTACTGCGTGTTTGCTGAGCACTACTTTGTTTCCGTGCCACCCCTCCCGCTGTCCGAGCCTTCCTCCCCCCCCCCCCCACTTCTGTTGTTTGTGCCTTATTAACACCCGGTTAAAGCGAGCACTTGCATCGCGTCGAGAATTGTGGTAAAAATGGGTGGTGGTGTATTGCAGGCTTGATGCTGTGTTTAGTAAGGAAGAAATTTATCGGCGGCTCGCAATGCTACTTTATTTGCTCTGGAGTAATGGTTTCATTTTCGCGTTCTGCGCGAGGCAATGTCTTCCCGTGCCGACTACCCCACCCCACTCGCAGTCGGGTGCCTTCTCGCTCCCCCTCCCCCCGCAGTCCGGAATTGGAGCAGTTGCATCACGTCAAAAATTGTGGTAAAAATAGGCGGTGGGCGCGGTGGTGTATTACAGGCTGGATGCTGCGTTTAGTAATGCAGAAATATAAATCAGCGACTAGCATTACGAATTTATTTGCTCTGGAGTAATGGTTTCATTTTCGCGTTACACACGAGGCAATTTCTTAATTTGGGCTTTTTATTAGTAGGATTGGGCTTGTTGAACAGCTAACATGGATTCCCGTCACAAAAACACAGTGATGAATAACTTAAATTAAGTGTGTAAAATTCTTTCCTCTCTATCGTGAACTTGACCTGAAGGTATTGGAGTGCATAACATGATTGTTTTCAGGGCGATTAGGTGATTTACCCAATTCATATGTTTTTGAGCCGATGCCGAGACTCAAATCTGGCTGCCCATTTGATTTAACAGTGGTGCTTTCAAAGGATTTGAGCCACCCGGCCTGTACCCTGTCACGTTATATACATCACTGCACATTTCCATTTGTTTGGAGCCTGTGTCCCCACAGCTATGGCTGTTGGCAGTCTGTTCTCCAGCCTGTCACAGGCACAAAGCACCAACAGCGGCGAAAGCATGGGGAAGAAACAAAGGAAAGAACGAGGACAGGTAACCGCTGTCCAAGTGTATCCCCTCTGCCCTTAGCTACCCTCATCCTGACTGGAGGAGCGCTGCTGGGACTGCAGCGCTTCTATCACTGTGCAGCTGCACCGCTTTTTGATTGAAATGTTGGCTTGGCATGTTTTCGGTTGTTTTGTAGGAAGAGTCGGGTAGGCCACTCTCCAGCAATAGAAACACGTATCCTAACTTTATTTCTACTGCATACTTCCCCACCACGACCCCCGATGTGTGACCCTCGGCACGTGAGTAAGGTCATCTCTCTGACTCCATTTTAGCGTTTCACTAAAGCTGGGAGCACTTAAGAAACAACACAAACCCGGGATTTACACAAGTGGTGAAAACTTGCGCACCTATGGTTAAAAGCATAATGAATATATGAATCCGTGCTGGAATGCAACCAGGCGTGTTATATGGAATGCGATCCTATCTTTAAAGGTTGTACCCACGAAGCTGAGGAGAAGGTATTTAGACGGGTTACCCCGGTGTCACATTACCATATTTTGTTTGTGATGTAGTGTGAAATGTTTCTTGTCAACTGTTTGATTAAGGAGATTTTAATAACAATGAGAATGCAAGCAGCACAGGTAACAGTACAGAGTCAATACATCTAGCGTGTCACTACAGTTCCATTTAAAGTTATGTCATGTGTTATGTTATGTTACTGATTATTTGTATTGGTGTGCACTCGCTTATTGTTTCGCCTCTAGGTATTTATAAAATTTAACAAACTAAGGAGTAAAACCAAAGGAAATGATGGACGGAGTGTTGAACATTGCAAGCACTCACCCCCAGTCAACTGATCTGGGTTTAATCCACCACCGTTCTCTAGCCCACTCTGCCACCCCAGTTCAGACATGGCCATATGCAAATCAGTCTGACCCTGTGCCTCATGGGAACAGTCCAGCCCGAACTGCCAAGCCATGTCTTCCCTGGACCGGAAACAAGCTTCCTAAGGAGTGCCATGAATGTCACAAATGCTTTTTATGATTTAAAAGCAGGTTTTGGGCCTCAGGGGTTAAAGCAGTGGATTTTGCTTCACTAACAATCCTTCTATGTGTTGATAAATGTGCACTCTCTCCGTGTGAATAATTATTTTCCTTTGTTGTCACGTCCATAACGGTTGTTAGCTGTTTGCCCCAATGTCCAACCGATCAGATCTACTTCAGCTGTGATGAAAATGTATGCAAAGGACCACTGTCCTTTCTTTCAGGGGGAGGAGGGAAGTTCCAATACCTTAGACGGCTTGGAAAGGCTCCTATAAAGAGTCTACGTTCAATTAATCTGGCCATTCAAGAGGATTTGCTACGATCAGAAAAGTCTCTCACTCTTAGGAATTCTGGTTTGCGTTTTCAGTCCGTCAAGGCTTAGGTAGTCATCTGTCTTTCAGGCCACTTGAAATGATCTTGCAGTGTTCCCTTCCTTTTTATTGGTGCATTTTGTAGACACTATCCGTTAGAAATGCTGTATTCAGTCTATGGCTACATGGATAAAAACTTATAAGGTCCCAAAGGTGAGACTGATTGCATTGCAAATGCTTGTTATAAAGATACCGCTATTTTTATGAAACCAGTGTGGTGTCCATTTGTGGTGTTATCACTGTGTTACTGGGAGTGTGGTTGCAAATACTTTACACATTGCCTTGGAGATAAGCCTGGCTGCTCGTGCCAAGCTACCAGGGGGTGAGTAGGGGGTATCTAAGGTTGTGTCCCTCCTTACCCTGACTAGAAGTAAGAGTCCCTATTTGGACTAAGGTACCTACCTCAGCCAACTAGAGACTCCCAGTTCAAACATTGGTGGTCAGCGGTTGGGGATTTGAACTTGTATTTGCAACTGACTCACAGTGATTGGTGTACATCACTAGTTTTAGCGCAGACCACAACGCAACCACATATTGCGTTTTTGATTTTTGGTTCTATTTTTGAGCGAAATTTAAGCCACCCATCATGTCTCAAAGGAGCCAAGTAGCCAGTGAGGCTGTAGAATTGGAATTCGACATTGAGGCATTGCTTACCTACAAAGTTGATCAATTGAGGCAATTCTGCAGAGCTTTGGGATGTCCCATGAAAAGTAGCGCCAAGAAGGAGGAGCTGCAAACGGCCTTGAGGGCCTGGTGGGAAGCCAAAGAGGCTCAGGAGACAGGTGATAGTGAGGTGGATGAGGATGACCCAGGGAATGGATTTGGTCCACAGGATTTGCCGGTGGAAGGACCAGCCTCAGAGGCTGGTAGTAACCATTCAGGGAGGAGCTCTTCCCCAGAGGAGCTGGAGGAAATCCAAAGGGTCAGAGAGCATGAGTTTTAAAACTTAAGGCTCAAGCAGAGGAGAAAAAGCTGCTCGTTGAAAGTCAAAAGCGAGTAGAGGAGAGCAAGAACGCTCTCGTCTTCGAAGAGAAAAAGATTCTCTTAGCTCATGAGGTAAGCATGAGGGAACTGGACATTAAGGCTAAGCAGGTGGAGTCCAGTTCGAATGGTGGCAGTGCACAGCCAGTGCCAGCGGGGTAAGGTGTACATTCCCAAAGACTTAGTGCGAGATTACCAAAGGGGTGATGATATTTATGCGTGGTTCACGGCAAATGAGATTGCACTGAGGATGAATGAGGTGCCTGAGAAGCATTGGGGGGCGGGCCTATCGGAACACTGAGGCTTCTGGTAGGGAACCCTGACCTACGCCAACATAAAGGAGGCATTATGCCTCAGGTATGGGCTCACTCCTGAACAGTACAGGCAGAAATTAAGGAACTTCAAGAAACTGGAATCCGGTACTTGGGTGGAATGTGTGAATGCGTACACGTGTGCACTACTGGATGGTTGGATGATAGGCAGCAAGGTAATAGATTTTAAGGGCTTATGCAATTTAATTATTTGTTAGCACTTGATTAGTCTGTGTGTTCCAGAGCTACGCCAGCATCTTTTAGACAGTAAGCTGACTGATCCCGGTAAGCTTGCTGAGGAGGCGGACCGCTGGACCAGCACCAGGGTCCACAAAGGGATTGGGGGTACCACTGCCAAAGGTGTGCAGGGTCCCCAGCAGAAGTTGGGGGAAGACAAGGGTAACCACAAGGAGTTCTCTAAAGGGCCCCAAAGTAGTTCCCAGGTAAAAGGGTCCCAGTCCTCCAAGGCTAAGATGTCCTGGTCCCCTAAGGGCAAGCGGAACCATAGAGGTCCTCCTACTTGTTATTTCTGTAAAAAAGTGGGTCACATTGCCCCTAAATGCCCCAAAAAACCACCCGCACCCACTGGTGCTCCAAAACCGGGTTTAGTGAGTGTAGCGTTGGGGGAGGAATTGAGTCCTTGGAATGGGAAGGAGCAAGAAGTTATGACCCTGGTCTCATTAGGAGATCGAGAGATGATCCAGGAAGTCTCTCTGCCTGAGAATACTAAGAAGTACAGGCAGTGTGTGACCATCAATGGAAGGAGGATGGAGGCTCTGAGAGACACCGGAGCCAGTTTGACATCTGTCAGAGTTCTCCCTGGAAGGAGGTGGAGCACCAGGCGCATTATGAGATGTTGGGTCTGCCTGAGTGGGCTTGTGTGACCACTTATTTATTTTAATTATTTATTTATTTAGTGTTGTCTATAGCGCGAACATGACCCTGCGTAGGGTATCAGAGCGCTTTACAGCTGTATTTCTGTGAAACAGAACCATATACGTTACAAGTCATTAGATGCCTACCAAGTTTAGAACAGAACATTAGGCAACAAAAGATAATATATACACATATAGTCATCAGTCAATAATTGAATTACCAAGAGTAGTTTAAAGTCATAGGCTACATTTTGAACATGTATATACAAGCCCATATAAGGTTAGTGAGCGGCTAGCGGGCACATGGAATAGTCATGATAGGTTTGTAGACAGTGACAAAGCTACTGCTCTATGTACTTATGGGAGAAATTTCCTCATATAAAATGCTTTTGCTTCCTTTTTTAATACCGTGATGGATGGAATTCTTCTAATGTTAGGGGGGATAGCATTCCAGATTCTCAGAGTTGCCCCGGAGAATGCTCTATCGTAAGTTCTTTTCTTACAAAAACGAGCCGGTTTCAATAGTAGGTCTGCATGGCTCCTGGAGAATCGGCACCCTCCTGATAGCGTGAGTTTTTGTGCGAGGTAAATTGGAGTTTTGTGGTGTAATGCTTTGTGCGTGATGCATGCCAACTTGAATTGAATTATTGCTTCGAAGGGCAGCCAGTTAAGGGCTTTCAAGTGAGGGGTGATGTGGTCGAATTTTTTGGATCCAGATATAAGTCTTGTGGCAGCATTCAGACATGCTTTCAGTGGTGCTGTTGAGATCTTGGGGAGCCCGGCCACAGTTGTGCAACCATACTCAATCCTTGATATGACCAGTGCCTGAACTGCTATTTTGAGATCTGTTTTATTAAGGAATGGTTTTAGTTTCATCAGGTAACTTAAATGGAAACGGGCGTTTTTTGCCATTGAGTTAATATGTGCTAACATGTTCAGGTTTTTGTCCAGAGTAATTCCCAGAGATTTAGTGGAGTCGACAATCTTCGGAGTACATTTTAGAGCAGTGATAGTGTTGGTCCATTCTACTATATTAGATTTGCTTTTTTGGGGTGTAATCAATAGGAATTCTGTTTTCTGGGGGTTTAGCTTCAGGTGGTTCGCCGTTAACTATTGGATGGTTCTCGATAGTGCATGGTTCATGGTCTTTATCTCTTCTGATGATGTGACCTTGATGTACAGCTGGGTGTCATCTGCGTACATGTGGAAAGAAATGTTCGCTTTTTGTAGCATATCCGTTAGTGGTTATACGTATAGGTTAAATAGCGCCGGAGATAGTGTTGACCCTTGCGGAACTCCAATATTGTTTCTGGTTGGGCCTTAGAGGGTTTGGTTGACTATGAATTTTTGCGATCTATTCTCGAGAAAGGATCTAAACCATTTTACGACAGTTCCCTCTAGACCCATTCTGTTTTTCAACCGATCGACTATTTTTTCATGGTTCACCGTGTCGAAAGCCGACGACAGGTCCAACAGGATAAGGAGACATGTTTTGTTATGGTCGAGTGCCAGTAAAGCGTCATCTACTATCTGCAGAATTGCTGTTTCTGTACTATGGTTTGGTCTGAAACCAGATTGGAAATCATTTAAAAGATTGAATTTCGAAATATGAAGACTCAGTTGTTGTTGGACACATTTTTCCAGTACTTTGGCTAGCATGGGAATATTTGTTACTGGTCTGAAGTTGTTAGGATCAGATGGGTTCTCTGTAGGTTTTTTTAAGAGAGGAATGACTTGACCAGTTTTTAGGCAGGCTGGTATTTGGCCTTGTGACAATGAAGCGTTTATGACCTTTGTCCATGATGGGATTAGCAGGTGGTTTATCGAAGACCAGCACTTTGCCGGTAGGGGATCGTTGTAGTGATTATTAGGTTTAGTGATTGACAAGATCTTCGCAATGTCTAGTTCGCTGACCGGCTTAAATCCTGACCACTGAGCATTGTTTTTTGGTTTTTCTAGTTCTTGTTGAATCTGCTGTTCCACTGAGAAGTCCTTATCCCTTTCAATGTTTTCGGCTGCTTTTTTGAGCTCCCTCTCCAGTGCGTTGGCTTTATCTGTAAAGAAAACGGAGAAATCTTCACTGTTTAATGTTGTATTTGTAATGGTTGGTGCCGATTTGGCAGATTTATTAGATTGTTCTTTTAATAGATCGAATAATTTCTTTGGTCTGTTTACTGCATTATCCAGTTCTTTCCTGAAAAAGTCTTTCTTCGATTTTAGAATGCTTTTATTGTACGCTTTCCTGGATTGTCTCAGTTGGGTTAAGTGGGGCGACGAAGGGTGTTGTCGCCATTTACGTTCTGAGAGTCTTAGTGACCTTCTTTCTTCATTAAGGGCACCATTGAACCACGGGTTTTTGTCTTTGTCAGAGATTCTTTTTAGTTTAAGTGGGGCTATGTCCTCGATAATGCTTGACATTGTCTTGTTATAGTGCAGCGTGAGGTCATTGACGTCAACCATGCTCCTAGGAGGCTGCAAATCTATTTCACAGCGCGCTGCTGCATTTTCCAAGTTAATTCTTCTGGTGTCCCGGGTCCATTCTTTTGGTTTAATATATTGTGCGGTCGATTTGGTTTTTCTGAAGGGAATTTCGAATGAGATTATGTGGTGTTCAGACCAATCACAAGGGGTGATTACAATTTTCTCGATCGCTTTCTCTTTTGCTAATATCCAATCTAGTGTGGAGCCTTTAGAGTGGGTAGGGAGTTGACATCCTTGAACTAATGCTTGCTCTTCCAGGAATGCTTTAAACAGTGTGATCTGACTATCAGAGTGATCCTCCCAGTGAATGTTGAAGTCTCCTAGGAAGATATCATTAGATTGCGGATTAGAGTTGGTGGTTATGATTTCTATCATCTGGTCTATGAACATGTTCTTTGTACCAGGTGGGTGGTAGATTGCATGTAGTTTACAGGTTTGGTTATCTGCCGATCTAAGTGACATGCCCAGATATTCACAAGAGTCTAAGGGGTCAGACTGTATTTTTGTGATGGTTATGTCTGCTCTGTGTATACAGGCAATGCCTCCTCCCATTCTGTGACTTCTGTCCTGTCTTAAAATCCGGTAGTTCGGGGGAACTAATAGGTCTAAGCATGGTGAGGACGAGTCAGAAAGCCATGTTTCAGTTAAAATGGTTACGTCAATTTCCTGGTTTAGTATGAGGTCGGCTATGTCAGCTGCGTGTTTATTCGCTGAACGACAGTTGAGTAGTATGGCCACGGATGTGTTTTTGAGGACTGATCATAGGCAAAATAATCTTTTCTGGCAGTAATGGTACATTCTTTAGGTTGCTAGCGTTTAGCCTTCTATTGTTAGACTTAGAAGTTCTACCAGCATTCGTTGGGAGAGTTTGGATATAGCAGCGAGTAAGGATGTTCAAGAGGACCTGGAGCCTGAAACAGTGGCCCAGGTGCCTGCCTTAAGGAGAAAAGGCAGGGGGTGCGGGAAACCGGCCCCCACAGTTCCCACGGTCCAGGAGGAGGCACCTCTTGAGGGAGATGCCCTGGAGCCTTCGGGGGAGCAAGTAGCTGAACTGGGGGACCTACCTGAGCTGACCGAATGGCAGCAGGAGGGAGGGCCCTCCAGGGAGGAATTCTGTGAGGAGCAGAAAAAGTGCCCTTCTCTTGTAGGTTTGCGGCAACAGGCAGCAGGTGATCAGTCCGGGTCACATTTGATTTACTGGGAGAATGATCTCCTATATAGCGAGCCTAAGGTTGCTGAGTCTGGGTCAGTCCGTGTGCTGGTGGTACCCCAGCGCTTCAGGGCCTTCCTACTGGGGTTGGCTCATGATGTACCTTTAGCAGGACATTTGGGGCAGGTCAAGACCTTTGAGAGGCTTGTCACCCACTTCTACTGGCCTCAAATGTGCAAGAGTTCTGATACTCATTGCAGGACCTGTCAGACTTGCCAGTCAAGTGGTAAGAGTGGGAGGAAGCACAAGGCTTCTCTCCAACCTTTCCCTGTAGTCAGCACCCCCTTTGAGAGGGTGGGCATTGACACTGTGGGGCCTCTGGATCCCAAGACAGCCATGGGCAACAGGTTCATCCTGTTCTTGGTGGACCATGCCACCGAGTACCCGAAAGCCATCCCTCTCCGGACGGTGACAGCCCCCGTGGTGGGCCCTGCACTGATGGGGATTTCCTCCCACGTTGGGTTCCACAGAGAGGTGGTGTCCAACCACGGTACTAATTTCATATCTAGGTATATGAAATCTCTGTGGAAAGAGTGCGGGGTAACCTATAAGTTCACCACGCCTTACCACCCCCAGGGTAACGGTCTGGTTGAGAGATTTAACCGGACCCTGAAGGGCATGATTATGGGTCTTGAGGAACCCATGAGGCGTAAGTGGGACGTCCTCTTTCCATGCCTGCTGTTTGTTTACAGAGAGGTGCCACAGAATTCCCTAGGGTTCATCCCCTTTGAGCTCCTGTATGGGCACCCTGTAAGAGGACCCTTGAGTTTGGTGAAGGAGGGCTGGGAGAAGGCTTATAGTAAACCCCCCAGGATGTATATAGCTACATGCTGGCCTTCAAGAACAAAACTGGGCGTTTCAGGCAACTCGCTCAGGCGAATCTTGAAGCCAGCCAGGAAGAAATGAAACGGTGGTACGACCAGAATGCCACTCTGGGCAAGATTCAACCTGGGCAAAAAGTGTGGGTGATGGCACCAGTGACCTACCTGGTTTACTTTAGTCTCCTAGGAACCCTCTGAGGGTTCTCCATGTGAACCACCTCAAACTCCACTTTGAGAGGTCTGATGTGACCATGCTCTTGGCTACAGATGATGGGGCGGAAGAGGAGAGTGAACCTCTCCCTGATCTCCTGTCATCCAGAGAGAAGGATGGGTCAGTGTATGGGGTGAACCTCTCGCCTACCCTGACCCCAGAACAGCAGAGGGCCTGTCGCCAGGTGTTGGGTCAGTTTGCCTCCCTATTCTCCCTGACCCCGGGAGTCACCCATTCGTGCCTCCATGATGTGGACACTGGAGACAGACTGCCTGTAAAACCAAAATTCTACAGAGTAGCTGATAAGGTCAGGGCCAGCATCAAGGAGGAGGTTTCCAGGATGCTGGCTCTAGGGGTAATTGAGCCATCCAGCAGCCCCTGGGCTAGCCCAGTGGTCCTTGTGCCAAAAGCTGCTGCGCCTGGTGCCACCCCAGAACTCCGGTTCTGTGTGGATTACCGTGGGCTCAATGCGGCCACCAAGACTAACGCTCACCCCACCCCCAGAGCTGATGAGCTTGTGGATCGGCTGGGAGCTGCACGGTACCTCAGTACATTTGACTTGATGTCTGGGTACTGGCAGATTGCCTTGACCGAGGGGGCCAAAGAGAGGTCAGCGTTCTCAATGCCAGAGGGGCACTACCAATTCAGGGTTCTGCCCTTTGGATTGAAGAACGCCCCTGCCACTTTCCAGAGATTGGTTAACCAGGTGCTGTGTGGGCTGGAGGAATTTAGCGCCGCCTACCTAAATGACATTGCTGTGTTCAGCTCCAGTTGGGAGGAACATTTGCAACACCTCTGTGAAGTGTTGAAGGCCATGCAGAGGGCAGGCCTCACTATCAAGGCAAGTAAGTGCCAGATAGGGCAGCGTTCTGTGGTGTACTTAGGACACCAGGAAGGGAGCGGCCAGGTGGTGCCCCTACAGGCAAAGATTGATACCATTCTGGCTTGGAACGCCCCAAGACCCAGACAGAGGTGAGAGCCTGTTTAGGACTCACGGGGTATTACAGACTGTTTGTGAAGGGGAATGGCACTATTGTTGCCCCCTTGACAGAACTGACTTCAAAGAAACAGCCCAAGAAGGTGATCTGGACTGATGCCTGCCAAACCGCTTTTGATTCCCTGAAAACTGCCATGTGCACGGCACCCGTGCTCAAGGCGCCTGATTTCTCCAAAGTATTTGTGGTGCAGACAGATGCTTCAGAGCATGGTGTGGGAGCAGTACTCTCACAATTGAACAACGAGGGTTTGGACCAACCCGTAGCTTTCATTAGCAGGATGCTACTTCCCAGGGAACAGAGGTGGAGTGCAATTTAAAGGGAAGCTTTTGCTGTGGTCTGGGCGCTGAAGAAGCTGAGGCCCTACTTGTTTGGGACTCACTTCCTGGTTCAGACAGACCACAGGCCCCTCAGATGGTTGATGCAGGTGAGGGGTGAGAACCCAAAACTATTGATGTGGTCCATTTCCCCACTGGTAATGGACTTTACGGTGGAACACCGCCCTGGAACAGAACACGCCAATGATGATGGTCTGTCCAGATTTTTCCGCCTTAGTGATGAAAACTCCCATGAGGCTGGGTAGTTCTCCCCCACTTTTCAGCTAGAGGGGACACGTGTTAGACCTGGCATTTCTTGGCGTGGTTACCCCTAACTTTTTGCCTCTACCTCCACTATTTTTGATGCTGTGATGCATTTCGTTTTGCTGGCTTAGATGCTTTGGGCACTTTGCCACTGCTGATCAGTGTCAAAGTGCAAGTACTCCCTGTATAAAGTGTTATGGTAATTGGTTGTCGATAATTGGTATGTTTGTCTTACTAGTGAAGGCCCTAGTAAAGAGCACTACGTGTGCCAGGGCTGGTAATGCAAATGCTACTAGTGGGCCTGCAGCACTAATTGTGCCACCCACACAAGTAGCCCTAAGAAGAGATCTCAGGCCTGCCACTGCGGTGCCTGCACACAGTTTGTTAACTGCCTTGTTGTCCTGACAAGTGCACCCACTTGCCAGGCTTTACCATCCCTTTTTATGCACATCAGACACCCCTATAGTAGGCCCAAAGTACCCCCCCTGGGCAGGGTGCAGTGCATGTGAAAGGTAGGACATGTACTGAGGTGTGTACCATGTCCTCACAGTGAAATACTGTCAAATTCGTTTTTCACTGTTGCAAGGCCATCTTGCCCAATGGACAGAATAGGGAATGCTGTGTCCCATGTTTCCAGCACATCTTCCCATAGGCATAAGATGGAGAGGTGGAGTTTAGTGTGCCTGATTTAATAACACATCTTTTTGTGAAGATGTTTTTTGAATTATGTGTTTAGAAACCACGCTTTTAGAAATGGCTGGTTTCTTGTCTTAAACCATCCTGTGTGCCTCTGCCTGGTTTTATATTGCCTGCCTGGGTTTAGATGTGACAGGGTCTGGGAAGTGTACTGACCCCAGGGAGGAGAAGGTGAGCCAGCAACAGGCTGGCCTGCATTTGATGTGGGGGAAGGAGTAGCCCCCTGGATGTGAAGAGCACTGTGTTGCTGCAACAAAAGGATGGCTCCACCTCCTGCTGGGTGTCTGGGCCCCAGACCCTGACTATCAAAGGAGGAGGGTGTGTACAGGCAGGAAGACACCCAGGTCTGGTTTTTACCGAGGTCAGAGCCCCCTGAACACAAATACTTCAAAGGCATTTAGGGGTATAAATGTGAAAGCTGAAACCCCTGAACTCAAGACTGAAATCCAGACTGAAAAAGGATTGAACCTACGTTGTGATCAAGAGGAGCCTCTGCCAAAGAAGAACAGCTGAAGACACTGAAGAGAAGGACTGCCCTTGCTGTGTGTTCTGGGGCTGGCCTGCAGTTTGCTGATTTGACTAAGGAGAGAACAAGGAACTTTGCTGTGTGCTGTGTCCCCCTACTTGTTTAGACTTTGCTGTGTCCTAAAGTAACGTGTCTCCAAGGGCCCGAGGAGAGCTGGTCCCCTGTTGTTGAAACTCAGGAACATAAAAGTTTCCAACCGTGTCTCAGCGACGCTGTGTGCGTGGTGCTTTTTGCACGCCTGAGAATGCTGTGTGGTCCGTGGTACTGTGATCGCATTGCCCCCGCAGCGTGAAACATCGTCCATGCTGCTGCACTGCTGTTTGTGGCCCGAGCCGTCATCGTAACTGAGGCTGTGAGTAAAGATCGGCACCACTGTCCCAAGCCGCAATGTGCTAAAGGCTTACTTGAAGCTAAGGACTGTGTCTCAGCGATGCTGTGTGCGTGGTGCTTTTGCACGCCTGAGACTGCTGTGTGGTCCGTGGTACTGTTTACAAGGTGCCACGTGAACGCATTGCCCCCGCAGAGTGAAACATAGTCCGCACTGCTGTATTGCTGTTTGTGGCCCGAGCCGTCATCGTAACTGAGGCTGTGAGTGAGTATCACTGCCGCCGGCCCGAGCCGCAACGCGCTAAAGGATTTCTTGAAGCTGCGGAAGCTACAAAGTGGAAAGGATCGTGATCGTTGTTCGTTGAAAGGAATCTGCCAAAGATCATCAAGGCTACAGCGTCGCCTAGCAACAGAGCCGCAACGTGATCGGGATCACCCAGCAGGACGTCGGACGAGCGGGGAGAGAGAGAGAGCGTTATCTAAGGGTGTGTCCCTCCTTACCCTGACTAGAAGCAAGGATCCCTATTTGGACTAAGGTACCTACCTCAGCCAACTAGAGACCCCCAGTTCTAACAGCAGTCTAAATACATTTGCCCCCTTTCACCCACAAGTTGCCCAGTCAAACACTAAAAAACCCATTTCAGGCTCTCTGAATCACATTTAGTTTCATAAAAGCACACAGTACTACTTTTCATTCTCACAGTCATACCCACGCTTGCAAACTCACACACTTATTGCTTTTACTTCCTGGCTCTCACACATTCTCTTTCACACACAGTGCCCAACAGTGGAGGCCTTCAAAAACTTTAACAGGTGCAGCAAAAAGTTGAGGGTTGCATTATGTGCGATGTATGTATTTGCATATTGAACCCTTTTAAAGCCTGCCACAGGTGTGTCTCATTGCTGCAAATCACCTAAGTTAATAGTTTTGCAGTTTAAAAAAAAAATCATGAATGATTTGATTTAAGTCTAGAGGGCAGGGGTTTTCTTTCATGCAAATCCCTTATATTTAAGTTGTTGATGGGCGAAGATTTGCAGACGTTTAAAACAAAGGGCATGCTAGCAAGCTCTATTGCCCTGAACAATGTGTCCCACACTCGCGCCCATTAGTTTTTTTGGACACCTTCCGACCCCTTCTGAAAGACACCCTGCAGCGATGCTCCTCCTCTCTTAACTTCCAGAGAGGCACACGCAGCTCTACTGAAAACGAGCTGCAGTCCTGGTGCTTTTTAAACCAGCTCAGCCCAGGCTTCAGCTCGGTTTGAAAGGTGATTGAAAACCGTGCAGAAGGTGCTGCCAAGGATGGAGCTCAGGAACGCAGCACCAACCGCATCAAAACTGTGCTGTTATGAGTACCAGCACTCTCCTTGTCTGAGGAAAGGTCCCGGTACTCAAGGGGAGAAAATATAAAAGTGTCGGTACTCAGTACCGGTGAGTACCGGCCCATTTAAAGCACTGCTTAGCGGCTTGTAATAACATTACTGCTGGTCCTTTCAGTGCACATGTCTGGTTGGCAGGCTGGCTACCTACAGTCATGCTCACTGTAGGCCCAGCGATCCCCGGGCTGTGAACTAACCGGGGGATTGCTGGCACAGGCCCCAGCCTTAAAATGAGCACTGGGTTAGCCTGCTCCCACCAACCTTGGAGCTGCTCTCACACTGATGAGAGCAGCTCCAGGATTGGTTGGATGTGCGTTCCACTTCGCAGCACGGAAGTCCTTCCATTCCTGCTCGTGGCATTTATGTTGAGTTTGGGGCCATCGCACCCCACCATATTTTATTACCAGTAGCCGCCACTGGAAAAGTGCTTGGCGTTTTACTATTACCGTTCTTTCTACTGTTAACAATCATTGATGGAGTACTGATTGTTTGAAATTGATTTTTTTGATTGTACCATTTAAAGAGTATAAAGTATCCAAATAAACTGATTTGAATTTATGAGTAAACGTGCAACAATGGAATGCTTAACTCTGGTTGTATTTTTATGCAGAGCTGGGTGTAGTGTGGCCTGCAATATTGCCTGTGGTACTTCTAAGCCGCAGTTGCAGATCGGGTTACTGAAGGTCTGACCCGTATGCAAGAAGTGCCTGTTGTCAGCCCAGCTGGGCCTCTGCTAGTCCATAGAACCATCTATCATCGCTTTCTTTTTTTTTTATATATCTTTTTATTGATTTTTGATAAACACAAACAAAATTCGGCATTTACATTTTCTTCACAGACATAATTGAATATGGCAAATACATTGGATTTATAGCAAGGGTAAGTGAGTCCAAACTAATGCATATCATATACTCATTGGTGATGCTGGGTCATCATCTGTAGGAATAGTCGGCTCGACACAAATATCTCCTCTATGAATTCCATCTCGCCCACACTTGTGACCATTTCCGAGGGCACCCCCATGCTACATACACACTCTTCTCCCAGAACATGCTCCAGTCCATGTTACGTTTCCAGCTCGTGGCATTAGGGGTTACAGTCCCTCCCCACATCTGCGCTATGTCCCTTTTGGCGACTGCGGTACCAAGTGTGACCCATAGTTTCTCTGCTCCTACCAGGTCTGTGGGTTCCCACACATTTAGCAAACATCTTTTGGCCTCCCTGTTTATAGTTTTGTGCAGGACTTCACTCATGACCCTGTGAATTCCTCTCCAAAATTTCTGAATGTGCCCATAGGATATGCATAGATGTGGCTACCTGCCCACAGTTACGTCTACAGTTAATATTGTTTCCCCGCCCCATGCAGGCCAGCTGCTGCCCCGTAATGTAGATTCTGTGGAGAATTTTCAGTTGCACCAGACGGAGGCGCGCAGAGATTGCCACCTCTCTGGGAGAGGCCACCGCTTCATTCCATTCTTCGTCATCCACCAGGAGGCCGTCAGCATCCCACGCCTCTCGTAACTTGGTTAGGGGGTCTGGCGCGTTGTTGACAAGTTTCTTGTAGGCCAAGGAGATGCCCTTCTGAGGGAGGGGCCCATCCAGCAGTCTGTCTTCGAGTGGGGAAGAGTCAGGGAGAGGGGGCCCTCTGATGGCAGTTGTCAAGGCAAGACGGATTTGGAGATAGCGGAAGAACTCTGTGTCTGCGAGTTCATATTGCTGTTTTAGTTGGACAAAACTGAGCGTCTTCCCCCTCACCCATAGGTCACCCACTCTGGATATGCCAATAAGGTCCCACTTGTCGAAACCCTTAGAGGAATGAAGCCCACCCAACTGAGTCGAGTCCCACAGGGGGGTCGCGTGCGTCAATCTACGTTCCCATCCTAGGCTTTTGTTGACCGCATGCCACACCCTGGACCGAGTGTGACGTGGGCCCAGTCAGGCATAGGGTTTTAGGATTACCGTATAGGGCCCGATTGTAGGAACCGCCCGGTAATTGCCACTTGTCCATGGCATAACCCAGGTCTCCGGGGGTCCGATATGTACCCTGATTGATGGCTGCCAGATGGGCCGCCCAGTAATATTTTTTTATGTCAGGGAGACTGATACCACCATCATACCCGTTGAGAGTCAGTTTATGGAGCGCAATCCTCGGTTTCCCGTTCCACAGTAGCTGCCTCTGTAGGCCTTCGATTTCTTTAAAATAACGCGCTGGGACTGGGACGGGGTAGTTCTGAAGGGCATAGAGGAATCGGGGGAGTGACATCATTTTAAAGAGAGCAGCATGCCCAAGCATCGAGAGTAAAAGCGCTCCCCAGGTCGCAATATCCCTCTGCATACGCTGCAGGGGTAGAAGCAGATTTCTTTCATACCTGAGCCGAGCCTCAGCTGTGACAAAGATCCCTAAATACTTGAAGCCCTCAGACACCACCTGTATCGGACAGTCTCTTGGAAGAGATGGAGTTTCCCCAGATTATACATACAAGAGAGATTTTCCCCGGTTGATGGAGTAGCCCGAGAACCTCCCAAAGGATGTAAAGATATCCAAGACACATCTGAGTGATTTTGCGGGGGAAGCAAGGTAGAGCAGAATGTCATCTGCATAAAGGGAGATCCGATCTTCCCATTCCGCCGACCATCGCAAGCCCCTAATCAATAAGTCCCGTTGAATCCATGAGGCCAAAGGTTCCAGAGATAGGGCAAAGAGCAGGGGCGATAGTGGGCAACCCTGTCTGGTTCCCCAACCGAGAACAAAGGCTCCCGATCGTTTGTCATTGACCACAACCTACGCAAAGGGAGCGCGGAGTAAAAGAGCCTGACCCATGAGATTAACTGAGGGCCAAATCTGAATTTCGAGTGTACTGCAAACAGGTAGGGCCACTCAATCGTGTCGAAGGCCATAGCTGCGTCCAGAGAAAGAATGACTGCATCCTCTTGTATCGTTCCAGCTCTCTCTATCACCCCATGCACCTGCCTCAGATTTAGCGCAGTATTGCGGTGGGGCATAAAGGCTGATTGATCTGGATGTACAAGGGAGCCGAGCACTCGTGTAAAACGGGTGGCTAGAAGTTTAGCTAATATCTTAGGTTCAGCGTTTATCAAGGAGACAGGTCGGTAGGATGCGCACTTGTCCCTCGGCTTGCCTTCTTTAGGGATGACTACAATTGATGCAAGCCATTGGTCTGGTGGCAGCTCTCCCGTCTCTTTGCAATCTTCGAACATGGCGTGCAAATGTGGGGCCAACTTGTCAGGGCACATTTTGTAGAGCTCAATTGGCAACCCGTTGGGGCCCATCGCCTTGCCCGGCTTGAGAGCTGTAATTGCTTGCGCAATTTCGTCGTTGGTCACCTCACTGTCCAAATAGCTCCGGTCATCATCCGAGAGAGTTGGGAGTCCGATATCTTTGTGGAGGTCAATCGAGTCTGTCTCTTCGAAAGACGACTGCGATTTATATACTTCGGTATAATGTGCCGCAAATTCCCCGGCTGTCGCGTCCGGTTCTGTGACCCTTGCTCCCGAAACGGTCATAAGTTCGGGAACAATGCGGTTAGCTCTCTTCCTCTTATCCAGCCAGGCGATAAGTTTCCCTGCCTTGTCTCCCCATTCATACACTCTACCGTCTCTCTCTCCTCTCCAGGTCTTAGCACGTTCTGTGGCAAGGGCCTTATATTCATCTGTTTTTAATCGCAAAAGGTATTTGGCGTCTGGGGCATCCTCACCCCCCACCTCCAGGCACATTATGTCTTTTTCAACCTCTTCAAGCTCCTTAGTGTTTTCCTTCCGGACCCCAGCCACCAGGGAGAGGGCAGCCCCTTGAACGACAGACTTGAACACCTCCCACAGCGTCTGAGGGGAGTCCACCTATCCCAGGTTCTCACAAAAATAGTGATCTATCGCTTTCTGCAAGTCCCTCCTCACCGACGGGTTACGGAGATACCATGGGTTGATTGGCGCAATCACATCAATTCGGCGATCCCCAAGTACTATTCTAGTCCATACTTTCGAGTGGTCAGATATGCCCCTCGCCAAATGGCGGACCTCTCGTATATGGAGCAACTGAGAGGCCGGTAAGAGCAAGTAGTCAATGCGGGAGGAGCTGTGATGGGTTCCCGAGAGAAAAGCATATTTCCTGTCCCCGGGGTGGAATGCTCTCCAAGCATCAGATAGTCCGACTGCCTCAGTAAAATCAGGAAGCCAACTATTCAAGGGTCCCATAGCACGTGGGGGCTGACAATCCAGATCCCCGGATAGTACCGCATTGAAGTCGCCTCCCACCAGAAGAAGGCCCTCCGGCAAAGCAAGGAGCAGCGTGCCCAGATCTGTGAATGTTTGCGCCTGTAGTCTCGGTGGTGCATATACCGATATCAGGTTCACCATTTTACCCTCCCACTGCCCAGTGATTGCGATATATCTCCCATGTGGATCTGCCTGTATAGATTGGGGTGAGAAGGGAAAAGAGGCCTCTGCCATGATGCCTACCCCCCGAGATCCACTGGTAAATCCTGCGTGTGCGAAGAGCTTGTATCCCCATCTATTTAGGGCTTTGCACATATTCCCCACCAGGTGTGTTTCCTGAAGGAGAACCACTTCCGGGGAGTGTCTTTTGATATATTGCAGAACCACCGTGCGTTTCACCTTATCCCCCAGCCCATTAACGTTCCAACTGAGCAGAGAGAAACTTTTATCCCAGTGTGACTCCATGGTGAAGTACTAAAGTGGAGCCTAACCTCACAATCCTAGATGAAGATGAATCCATATTCATAGCCATACACGTTTTTAAAGCCGATTGAACAATAAAAAACAACTCCGACCCCCCAAATTCTGTCCCAACACCCCCTCCCTGCATCACGGGCAAGAACCAGCCCATCACCAAACTTCGCAGAGTGCCTGTCACCCCAGAACTAGTAACACAAAGTAACTGTGGGGGATAGTGATCCCACCCGCCCGCATTGTTCAAGTCCGCAGTGAGATCTCTCCCGCCGGATCCGCTGCAGCACCTCCAGAGCTCCACAGGACATAGAGCATAAGTGAACCACTTTCAAGCCCATAGAGCACCCATGATGTTGGTCACCGGGCTCAGTGCGGGGAGTGCTCTCCGTCAACTCTCATGCGCTCCAGCCAGTCCGCTGCCACCTCTGGCAGATCAAAAAAACATGTTTTCCCATTCGCCTCTATCCGAAGCTTGGCAGGAAAAAGCATAGAATACTTCAGCCCTTTGTCTCTCAAAATTTTTTTAACCGCCAAAAAGGATCTTCGTTGTCTCGGGACGGCCTGGGTGAAATCCAGAAAGAACGTAACAGTTGAGTTCTCGAACTTAAGTGGCGACGAGTTCCTAGCATGTTGCAATACCACACCACGGTCTCTGAAATTGAAAAGTCTTGCTAGGATAGGTCGAGGGGGAGTCCCTGGTTTCGGTCGACCCCCCGGCACCCGATGAGCATGTTCCACCACAAAAAACTTGGAAAGTCCCCTTGGTTGTAGATGGTTAAGCACCAGGTCCTCAACGAATAGGTCCGGCGTCTCCCCCTCTGATTTTTCCGGAACACCTATGATGCGGATCATGTTTCTCCGCGAGTGCCCCTCATATTCATCCTGCTTACTTTCCGCAAACTTCTTGAAGGTGTGTAGCGCCTGGACCTCAGACTGTAACTGTGAGACGTCGTCAACCAGACTCTGAGTAGTTATCTCCAGCTGTTTAACTTTTTCATGGGTTTTAGCGAGATCCACTCTAATCAGGGTCATCTCCACTGTGATGATGTCAGTGCATTGTTCCATGGAGTTACGTACTCCTGCAATGGCCTCCATTACATCTTTCAGGGATATTTCAGGGGGTGTACTCTCCGCCCCTCCAGCAGACGCCAGCCTGGCCGGTTGCTCGGGGGTCAAGCTCTTGGGGCATGCATATTTGTCTAACTTGCTCTGATGCGTTGCTTTCGTGCCCCTACCGCTTGCCATCATGGTGCTGTATAGGGCTGAGTAGTTATAGGCACCTTCATCCACCGTGCTCCCAGCCGGGACAGGCACAGGAAGGATGCTGACCAGTTCGGGAGGAACCAAGTCTATAGAGCATACACCACTGTCGTGTCTCTTGAGGGTTCCCAGAGGTTAGGATGCAGAAGGAGTTTTCTTCGTGGGCCTACAGGCCCAGGGCTCTCCAGCATCGGTCAGCTAGTAATGTAGCACTCTTTTCCCGGCCCCCACTGACAGCATGAGGGGCCTGCAGCAATCTCACTCCGGCTGGTTCCAGGAGGGATATGTGGACTCTCCAGGGCAGATATCGCACCTCCGCACCGCTGCTGCCCCCACTTCTGTGCTCCAGGAGTGCAGTCCACCGTGCCCCCAGCCGCAACCGCTATGTGTGGTTAGCTGATCCACGTGAGAGGGCTTGCCTCTTTATGACTTTCACCGTGTCTTTGCCTCTCGGAGGCCCCAGGGAGTCACACTCCAGATAGCGGGTGTCCCAACTCCAGTCAAACCGGGCATTCGGCCCCACTGACAGCCTGCAGGGCTCACCTTGATCTCCAACCAGTTTGCTCGGATCCGGACAGGTGGGCTCCTAGGGCCAATCCTGCACTGCTGCACCTCTGTGCGCTGTGCTGCTTTGCTCTGGGTGCGCTGCCCCCAACAAGCGGCCCGGGGGGGGGGGGCGCGCTGCACTTCTGCGACTCGCGGATCAGGCCACAAGCCGCGACCTCGATTTGGTGCGCGCCCGCCTGGCTGCACCCTCAGAGCGGCCCAGCAATCACTCCAGGCCGTGGTTCTTGCCTGCGCGCAGGCCAGAACTCGCCGCGGGCCGTACTCTGTCTTCTTGCCACCCCCGACTATGGCGGGACCGTCGGAGAATGTCACGGCACCTGGGACAGTCTATCCCACAGCCAGGACACGGATATTTAGGGCGGATGGAGGGGTTAAGGGGCTAGGTGATATGGAGCTCTCCTAGAACGCGGCCATCACGGAGACTCGCGTAGCCACGCCCCCCTGTCAGCGCTTTCTTGGACTTTAGAAGCTGTGTCTGAAGCTCAAAATCTGCCTCCAAACTCATTAATATTATTGGTTGATACATATTTTTGTGTTAAGATTCATTAGTCTTTCCTTTCTTGAGGGTATGTCATTTAACCGCTAAATAAACGCAATGCGTTTGCTTTTTGCCATGCCAACATATAGTTTAATCTAAATGCTCTCCATGTGGGCAGATGATAACTGAAACACACAGCGGTAATGGGATTTGCACGAGCCTGTTAACTTACCCCAGAACTGAATTATTACAGACACATGGGCTTGATATGTGGCACAACTTCACTGGATGTGCCTGGTGCACACAATGGTATAAATGCAATTATTAAAGTGCAGTATTCAATAAATTGACAAGTTAGTGCATGCATTGCAGACAATTTTCCCGCTTTATATTACTACCAGTTACTACACAATACATTGCCTTTCTTTATAAGTCTATACGCTTTTACGGAGTTTCAGTAACTCATATTGCACAACTGCTCACCAAGCTAAAACTTAAAATAACAAAAAAAGCATTAATCAAATAGGCGAAACCTATTGCATTTACCAATGCTTGTTAAAATTGGAACAATAATCATTGTAGACAATGAGCTGGGTAGCCGAGAAGGCACTAGATTGTTAAACACATTAGTCAAGAGTGGTGCCCACACTTCTACGTTATATTTGAATGGGTCTGTGGGTATCTTGTCCTGTCCAGGAGCCTTCCTGCAGGACTTAAGCACAGAGCAACAGACACTTCCTCTGCTTTGACACCAAGTTTGCCTCTCGAGTCATGGCAATGTGATAGAACAGGCAATAGCACTCAGGTAGAGAGGTAGCAAGATAGATTTTGAAACGAGAAAGGCATTGGGCCCTGGGAATGTGACTGCTCAGGATTGTGCCCGAACTGGTACTCGCTTTAATACAATTAACTGTGGACCTAAAGGCCCTTTGGTTTATTTTATTGGCAGCCGCAGTCAGGCGCTCCCGATTCTCACTGTGGGTCTCAGCTTTTCCCTTTTCTTAATACTTGCTTATAAAGCAAGCGGTTGGTTGCAGCTTCCACTCTGTCCCTAGGTGTTACCAATAAAGCTAAACCCAAGCCTTTATTGGCACGGTAGCACGCAGAGTCAAACCATCTAGGGCTAACATTACTTTTGCACATAGATAGGCCTTAGTAATGCTAAATACAATGACATGTTCCCTCAAAGGCAGTTAAACTATTGCACCCATCATCTTCAGTTAAACTTAAAAACGGTTGAAGGTTATTTCTGATTATATTAGCAAGAAACTCCCGGGGTTTGAGGAGTTTTCCTGGACGCGCTCAGTGCCTAGGGCTGCGGTCTGGGGCATGCAGTATGCTTGCTAGGACAGTCAAAAGTGCTCTGCCATGATGTAACAGAATCCTTCCGTGAAAATTCAAGCTTATAAATTAAATCGTGTGCTACAATGCAATTACCTAGTTCAATGCCCCTGCAATTATTCCGTTAGTCAATCCAATGCAGTTTGACATTAGAATCGCTGCAAAGAATAACATTAAACTGCTGCGTAGGCAAACTATGTCTGCCCTTTAACTCGCCCATAAGGCCAAACAGAACAGGATCGTTTGTATCAACAGAGTTCACAGAGTTGTTAGAAACATGAGACTAATATAAATGAAAGGTAGGTTTCCCCTTAAGCAGTGTAATCTGTATCTAAGCGCTCACTACTGATTTACAGGTGCCTTCAAGGTTAACTTAATCCAAAGTGAAAGACTGCCTTTAGCTCACCCTGCACACGAAGGGTTGGCGGGAATACACTAACAAGCTAATGGACAAGTTAATGGAGAAACTGCAAAGGGTTCCTGAAAGAAAATTGACTACCGTATTAATCAATGCTAACCATTCAGGCATGAGTAGTTTAGATTAGATTATTTCTCAGCAAAAATACAACTCATCAGAGTGATAACAGGCAAACTATAATGAATGGAAATATTCAAACCCTCCCTTTGATTGCTCGTTTAGTTTGCTAATATCCGTGCCATCTAAGAAAAAGTTCAAGAGTTAATTATTGGACATTAGGTTAGACCATTATTCATATCTATAAGACAGAGGTACAGCATTTTCCCAACATCGCAACTCTCCATTTACTCTAGCATCGGCAGTGAGATGGGCCTGTGCTGTAGCCGTGAGGGGGATTCTTTCACCGATGGTAGGCGGTAGGTGATTGGATGCAATTGGTTTTGGAGCAATTTTTTTCTTCACCTGCAGTACTTTGATGATTACAGAATCTTTTTTTTTGACACGTACTAAGGGTTGCTACTATTGTTACTTTCTTTGTCCTGATGAAGACCTAATAGTCCTCAGGATAGGGGATCAAAACGTCAACAGATCCCTCTGTTGTTTGTCATTAGAGTGTTCTCCTGTATGGCAAAAATTCATGTATGAGTTCTGCTCTTGTAGAAATTTATTCATTGTCAACAGTGGCTAATCTGTTGTAAATATCTTTTGTGCACCTATGATTCACCTTTGCCATGTACCACTTGCACTGCATTTTCTTTTGGAGCACGTATATAAAGATGTATTTTTGCAAGTCAGTGAAAACTATGGATGAATGGATTGTGTATGTAATTTTCCCTTGTTAAGAAATTTCCATGGGAGCATAGGCTGTAAGCTTTCTCCGAGAGAGCCTTGTTTTGTACTGTTGATGTACTGCCCAGGTGCACATGGTTATTGGGCGACGTATTTTTCATTTATGGTTTACTTTTGAAAAAGCAGATAACCCACAGGACTAGATCCTTTGCCTGTGCGTCAGCTGCTATATTGCCAGACACTTTCTTTAGTATTACACACTGTAATAAGGCCCATGTACAATGTGCTGATTGTGTTGCTATGTTCAGTAAACAATAGGGTGACCCTGTGTCTCTCAGAACCTGGGTATGGAGATGTAAGCAAAAACAATGGTTCTGTCGGGTGTAGGCAACTATTTCTTATACAGTTAATTCAATTATTTGAATAACATGGATATCTAAACAATTTTAGACATAAGGAACACACAAAAAATACAAGACAAATCCTTGGCAGTAGGTATTATGTTATTTTTTATATATAAATTTCATCATTTATATATACCCACATATTTGATAGAATGCTGTCAACACAATGTGACATTTAACGTGCTGCGTGATCAAGTGACATATTGTGCTCAGTGACGAAATAAGGTGCGTATTATTTACAGAGTGCAAGGAATATGTACATGAGAGGCCAGAGTGTCTAAAAGGAAAAGCAATGGCTCTGCTGCTTTGTCCAAGTTTGCACGCAGAGTCTTGATCTGGACTAAGAGGTGCCGTCGATGTTTCAACCCAATATATGCGTTATTGAGTGGTCAATGCGGGTCTTCATCAGGACAATGGTGGGGGAAGGGGTTGACAGCCTATCAGTAACCAGAGTGAATCCTGGTTAACTGGTCAACAATGGCGAGTGGGGGTCTTGTCTGTTTAGCTAAGGTCCCATTCAATTGACGTGGTAGCGGGTTATTATACTGAAACCGCTTACAGGGATATTTTTTTTTTGCTTACAGTTTATGTTGCTATGGGTACAATGTGTTGGTGATTTTCAGGAGGCAAATTTGGACTGGTCTGTGCTCATTCCCTAGACCCACTAAACCAATCCACTCTAAACTTTTAAGGTTGGGTAATAAGGTTGGGTAATGTGGCGGGACGTAACATAAGTGTCCATGCATGTTTTCTTCTGTACATATTAGCCATGGTGTAGTTTACTTTGTGCAGTAGGCCCTTGCAGCGTATTCAAGCCTTATTTTAACTATTGCACCACATTAGCTTTCACATAGATTACAATCACTCAATTGAAAGCAACAGCATCTTGTTTTTGGTAGTCAACATGGCATTAACAGACACACAGGAATAGTCCACACAATACTTTCCACCTGATTTATCTGAGCTGGTCACGCATCCCAGGGTTTTTATCCAGGTCCGTGATGTTCTTGCTGCATGACGATTTTTTTTGTGTGACATGGAATATGGAGTAGACATAATCTAAAATCATTATTGCACAGTATTCCATGGCAAGGATTACTACAAAGCTCCTTGAAATGGAGTCCTTTGTTCAGCCTTTAAATGTTGTGTTCGCAATTCTCCATTGATCTCCAGCCTCCTCAGAGAGCTGTGATGAGTAGCATACTGCCCTAATTCTGTTTATTCAGGCTTCATAATTGCTTCTATATCCTCCTATGCGGCCCTCATTAATTGATATGGACCTGGGTGTTGACTATTTTCATTTAGCTAGCTCCTGTTGTATGTAATATTATGAACCTAACCAACAATCATGGAGGGGATGGCTCAACTAAGGTCCAACACACCTCTCTCATTGTAAGGTCTCAGAATACTTTCCTTATTATCTGCAAACATCGAAGTAAGACTGTAAATGCAAAAACTTGAAGGAAGAAACAGCAGCACATTTCAAGAAGTCCCATGATGAGGAAGAACCTGGATGGGAAACTAGGAACACCAAGATAAAGATCTCAGATGAAGAAAGCAAAACAAAGACCAAAAACAGCAATTCATGGTGAAGAGATACAATCAAAGCATAAAGCAGCAACAGCAATAAATAAGCAAATTACACCCACTTATATTCACCGATATTGCCTTTGATAAAGTATTGTATCTCCTTTGAGATTCTGAGATAAAAAATGGAAATGGCCAGGATGAGATACAAATATGCGGTTATACAATATGCATATTCAAGGCCGTGCAGCACTCTATCAGTCCTTGTGCCTTCTTATTTCAGGTAGAGGTAACTTCTTTGGAACAATCAGCAGCCTGTGGATATCCTCTAATCTTGAGCCAACGCAGAGCGCTTTGCACACTATTGTTTCCTACATGAAGTGGGCCAAAAGGGTAAACGCCTATACTCACACAAGCCATCTCTTCCCAAGCACAGTCCGGAGACCTGGCTGTGGCACTTCCTGAAGATCAGGAGTGATTGGAACAAAGTAGGACAATACACAAAGAAGAGGGTCGGAAATTTGCTTTCTGACTTGTTTAGTGAAGGTTTGTCCTACAGGATGATAAATGTCCATTACTCCGCAGTTACTCCAAAGATTCCCTCTGCAATTCATTCTTTATTGGTAAGGACCCTCAGATCTGTTGCCTTATGAATGGCATTCGTCTTTGCAAACATCCTCTTTCTTGGAACTCTACCACAAGTGATGTCTCTCTGGACCTCAATTTTCTCTCCTGGACTATTTAGCCCTCTCTGCCCCTTAAAGATCTATTTCTTAAGTGTGTATCTCTGCTCAGTCTCACCTTTAATAGGAGGGACTTTGATGCCACTCCTCTGAATGTCTCAGACCTAAATTATTCTTTAAATGGGACTGTGATTTAAATCTCCACCGGACAACAAAGGCAAGCGTATTAGTCCTATCATATGTTGCTATTTACTAGGGCAGTAGGAAGGGAAACATGAGGATCCAAACCCAGTTCCAAGCACCAATGTTTCCAGGCTGCCTTGGCACTGTTAGACGTGTCTTGTTCCAGGAGCCCAGGGCCACTGGGTCAGCAGTCAGTCCTAAAAGGCCTGTTCATTGTGAGGATGTTATGATATGTAAATAGTACTTGTTAAGGGCACATGTTCACCTGTGGTTTCTTGGCGCTATTAGACTATGCCTTAGGGTTGAGGCTAGCATGAAGGCCTGTCTAATAAATTGAAAGCTCCCTAAAAATTTAGATAGCACATATAAGCCGGTCACATAGCCTTAAGAGGACATGTAAGGAGTTCCACAACAAAGTGGCATGGACTGAAAAACTGCAACCTCCCATGCGTTACTTCTATCTCGAAAACTGTAGAAGGTGGGCGCTGGACGATCTTAATCTACGTGAGGGAGTGTATGTTAGTAAGATTCTTTACTCACAAAAAAAAGTGGACAGAATCTTGTAGGGCTTTAAATATTTGACAATACATTTTAAACTGCACCCTTGCCTGAGAGGTAATATGTGTAGTTGTTTTAGGGTAGAATCTGCATGGGAATGCCTCGGAAATCTAAATATGAGACCGGCTGCTTCATTTTCGACAAACTTGGAAGAACTAAATAAATATGGTAGGCATAATCTAGATGAGAAATTACTGTAGTCATACGTATTGTTTACAAGGTTTCCATGAGGAAAATGGAAGACATTTTCGTAATCAATTTCAAAGTTTTTTTTTCTTCTGAGTTTTATAAAGTGCAAACTCGACCCAAAGGTATCAGAGCGCTTTACATGAGCAACAGTTGCATTACAAACACATTCATTGTGATTTGCCCAGAATCACAAGATGTTGAACGTCCCTGCCAAAACTCAAACCCGGTTCCCCAGCTTCGAGGACGACATCTCTAGCCTTTAGGCCACATCCTCTCCCTGAAAGTAAAAATGCATTTTGATGCAACAATCTGAGATATTATCATTAGACCACAAACCCTACAACAAAACTAATACTCTGTTTTTTAGGCTGCAGAGGGTCATTTTTCTCCACTGTCCTATTCAGGCAATCCCAGGGGTCATTTTTTTGTTTACGACCATATCTGTTTTGTCTGCATTTACCTGAGCTGGTTATTCTCAATCCTGCACCAGATATATCTCATGATGTTTTACAAAAAAAAAAAAGGTTTTTATTCGAGCTGGGAGACCATGTTATTATCTAGGTAAATGAAAGCTGGGAATCGTTCATGTAGTTGTATACTCTACAACCCCTAGCCAAGTACTTTAATTAGGGATCCTGCATACACATTGAATAGATGAGGAGAGAAGGAAGATTCTTGGGTACTCCACTTGTAAGTGGAATAGATGTGGCAACAAATGGACTCCACATCACTGACAGTTTAATCCTGCATGAAGGATATTGTCCAGTTTAAGGCAACATCCTTGGGTCCTTCTGCCTATAAATGGTCCACAAGAATCTCATGGTCCACCATATTAAAGGCAGCTGATAGGTCCAATAGTACCAATGCGGATATCTATTCTCCCCACCAAGCCTGGGATCATCTATTGCAGCCATTATCACCGATTCAGTACTGTGGCCATAATGAAAATCTGCCTGCTGTGGCATCAAGTAATGTGGCTTTTATAAATGGTCACAAAGTTCCTGAGACACCAACGACCCCAACAGTTTTGTTAAATAGGGAAGTAGAGAGATGGGTGATAGTTGTGATTAACTTGGGGTCATCCCATTTTTTTTAAAAAAAGAGGAATAACCCTGGCACTTCTAAGTTTTGAGAAATGCTGCTTGGAGGATTGAATTGTTCAATAGCTTTAAAAGTAGAGCTTCAATAGCTTTCCCTGTGCTCCTCATCATTTAAGGAGGACATAGACCTGTGGGGGTTCCTGATTTGATTCTCCCCATCAACTCATGAAGGCAGCTTTTCTCCAAGCAACTAAAATAGGTGTGAAGGTAGGGATTCGTATCCTCCTCCTGACAGATCAATTTAGAACAAGGTTTTGTGATACTGCCTTTTTTTAGATACATTCTATTTATATAAAAAGGCATTCAAGGTATCACGAAAATAATGAGAAGGTGCTGTAATTATAGTAACTTTTAGGGGAGGAAACCTCATTCATTATTCTAAAACAAATCTCCCTTTTTTACGGGAGGCCTCTAAAATTTTAGTAGAATAGTTATTCGATTTGACTTTAAGTAAGGTCAATTTATTTACTGCCATCCCAGCTTTAAATTTTACTTTGTTTTCATTTTTGTGATCTTGACGCCAAAGGCATTCCAAACATTGTAGATGCATCTTTGCCTCTTTTAATTCTGGGGTATACCAAAGGGCCAGTTTAGGGCAGATGGTGGTTCAGCAATTTTGTAGAGGAGCGTGAAGGTCAATATCCTTTTCTGTAGACAGACCAAGAATCCAGAATCCGGTTCCTCTTCCTGCTGGCTAAGCTCTGGTTTAGTCATCATTAATGTGTTCCACAGTGCCTCAACATTGCCACTTGCGACTGGTTTTGTACTCTGTATGAGTCTACAGGTTATTCCTAGTAAAAGGGAAGTCAAATGTAATTAAATAGTCAGGACCAGACTGCCCGGAGCAGGCACCCGGCATTTTCCCTGTGAGCCGGAGTGGGAACCGGTGTTCTGGCCGCGGGGGCTGCTTTTCTTACAGGGGACGGTTTTGCAGCAGTGCTGCAATATCGGTCCCTTTAGGAAAAGCGGGAGTGGTGTTTCGTTTCAAACCCCCCCCCCCCCCCCCACCCCTCCCAGGGCCGGTTGCTGTTCCCAGTCCGGCCCTGTGAATAGTGGTCTGGCCATGAACAGGGCGACACACTGAGGTTAAGTACCTCCATGTGAGAGGTCCAGACCAAGCCAAGGCTCTACCTTTGAATATGGGGAGGACCAGTGCTATGCTGTTGAAGGTTTATAGATGGTACCAATTCCCAGAACTCGTAATCCTTTGAGCCATTGTAAGGTAGTCTATCCAATGGAAGAATTCCCATTCACTGTCAGTTGGGAATAATTTATCATAAGGGAGTTAATCAATTCAGAAAAAGTATCTGAAAATAAATCTTTATAGAAATGATGTGAATATCAGGGATAGGTTCAAGAGAAATGAAATAAATCTGGCAGTATCGATGTACTAGTGCAGCCATGCCCATGCCTATCTTCTTAGAGGGTCTATTCCTGTTTAACACAGTAGAGCCATTAGGTGTAGGTGACAATATATCCGGCAGGCATTCATCGTTCAGTCAGGTTTCCATTAACAGCACTAAATCAGGTTTGCTTTGCTCTAAAAAGGTTAAGATTTTAACCTTATGTTTACCAAGCGAACATGTGTTAAGATGAGTAACAAGCAGCAATTCTTTGTAGATAATAGTCACAGCTTGCCCTTCAGGTAATGTATGCCCCCACCCCCAAAGGATAGAAAAAGTGAAAAAGGTCAAAAATTGGCATTCAAAAAGAACAATTTCCAACACAGTATGGAGCGCAGTAAAAGCAATAAAATACTGTTTTCTAAACTTTGAGTCGCGTCCGTCCTGTGGCCCTGTTTAAATAAGAAGTGGTCATACCCAGAAGTGCTCACCCCCAGCTTCTAGTTAACTAGCTTCCAAAATGGTTGCTTCTTATTAGAAGGGGGAAAATGGAGTCCCAAGTTACACAACAACAGAACTCCATCACAAAGCAGCATGGATTCCCAGAGATGATCTAGCAAGTCAGCTCAGATGACATGAAGAACAAGGTCATTTGGATAATCCACTAGACTAAAAAGTAGAGAGTTGAACAGAGGAAGCAGGCATGGAAGATTTGTCACCAATGCCAGAACATCAGGTAACCACATCTAGGAAGGACAGTCTGGGAAACCTGAACAAGACTGCAGGCAGTCTCCACGAGAAGAAGGAAACTCAAGTGAATTAGGGATCCTGCATATACATTGAATATATAAGGAGAGAGGGAAGATTCTTGGGGACTCCACATTTATTTGGAATAGATGTGGCCACAAATGGACCCCACTTCACTGACTGAGTGTAGTGAAGAATAAATGAGGAAGAAGTTTCTCAAGTCTTGCATCTGTGTCCCAGGCCTCAGGATCAGGATGCTTGCTCGGGAAAACCGGATTCTTATGGTTTAGGTGTAAGGCAAAAAGATCCAAGTCCAGAACTGGAAAAACACTAGTTACTTGAGTCCCAAACATTCCATGAGTACTAATCCACAGTTGGAATGGACAGGCCGCAAGGTATTCTATCATGACTGTGAAGTTGTTTTGGAGATAGACAATGTTTCCACAGAATCCTAGAGAGATCAAGGCGATTGGATCTTGTGAAGTCAAGCTTGTTCACATAGAGTTTGCAGACACATTGACAACTAAGAGGAGCACACATCAAAGTGTGGTAGCAGGATATTTGCATCGAATGTGCAAGCAAGCATGATGCTCCTGAGCTTTAATGTTGATGTGATGCTCCCTCCATAACTTTTTGTCCACATAAGGTACCCACACTAAATTTGTGTCCTTTTCTTCCAACATCCTGAGGAGTCTAAAGATATCCAGGAGTTGTGGATTCCCCTGGAGGGGACAGAGAAATTAGTCAAAAGACAGCAAAATAGTGTTTTTGGGGGAAAATGGGTAAAAAGTGCTGAAGACGAAAGAGTCTGTTTTTTCCCCTGCAAATGGTAACAATGAAAGGTTTGAGGTGCTAAAATCACCATCTTGCCAGCTTTCAGGAACGGGCAAACCATTGTCAGAAAACCAAAATCTTCTACACAGTTTTGGCATTTTCCTGGCTTATTTTTCCTATATTTTTGTGCATTCAAACTCCTTCCAGTTAGTGGTAAAAGTGGATGTGAAACCAATTATGGAACCTAGCTAGCTATATATTTCTGAAAAGTAGACAACATTCTGAATTCAGCAAGGGGCCATTTGTGTAGATCCTTCAAGGTTTTCCTATAAAAACTAACAGTTGAAAATATTGAAATTGAGTTGAAAAAAACTGCCATTTTGCCAACATTTTCACCTGTACCGTCCTTTAAGTAAGGCAGATTTTTTAATGCCATATACCCTTACATCCATTGGACCCTTCTGGTTGTGGGGATATAGAGGGCTTGTAGGTTCGCCAAGATCCCGAGGTACCCAGAGCAAATAACTGAGCTGCGCCTTGCAATGTTTTTTCATTGTGTACTGGGTATACAGCAATTATTTTGGTAAAATATAGAGTGTGAAAAAAAAGTATCAAGGAAACCTAGGTATTTCAGATATGGGAAAAAAAATTGGAGTTTAGAGAAGCAGTGGTTATTTGCACATCTCCAAATGTGTGCATACCCATACTAGCATGTGAATTAGAGGGCATTTTTCAAAATGACTTCTTTTTTTATACACTGTCTTATGTTTGGAAGGCAGAAATGCACAGAAAGTCAATCGGTAAAAACACTTGTTCTACTAATATTTGTTTCTCTAAGTCTTCCAATATAAATCGTACGTCATTTGTGTAGGTAGGCCTACCTAGTGTCAGTGACAAAAAATGGCCCAAAACGCAACATGGACATATCACATTTTGCCAGTGAAAACTGACACTTTTTTCGCAATGTGACTAGCTGTGGATTTTGGACCCTAATTCAGCCAGCACCGAGGAAAACCTAGAAAACGTGTACATTTGTGAAAACTAGGCTCTCGGGGGAATCCAGGATGGGGTAACTTGTGTGGCTTTCACCAGCATCTGTTACCCAGAATACATTGGACATCTCGAACGTTGTAAAGAAAATATATATTTTCCCTCACATTTCTGTGATGAAAAGTTTTGGAATCTGTGGGTAGCCACAAACTTCTACCCACCCAGCCTTCCCCCAACTTTCCTAATAAGAATGGTCCCCCACTTGTGTGGGTAGGCCTTATGCCTGCTGCAGGAAGCGGCCCAAAACACAACGTGGCCACATCTATTTTCCAGTAAAAACTGACCCTTTCCAATGTGCCTAGCTGTGGATTTTGAACCCTACTTCAGCCGACACCTAGGTAAAAATAGCAAACCACTAAATTTTTTAAAACTAGACACCCAGTGTAATCCAGTATGGGGTGACTTGTGTGGCTTTAACCAGGTTATGTTATCCAGTATCCTTTGCAAACCTCAAACTTTGTCAAAACATAAAACATTTTCCTCATATTTCTGTGATAGAAAGTTCTGGAATCTGTGGGGAGCCACAAACTTCCACCCACCCAGCCTTCCCCCCAAGTCTCCCAATAAGAATGGGGCCACACTTGTGTGGGTAGGCCTAGTGCCCACGACAGGAATTGGCTCACAACGCAACATGGTTACATAAAATCTTTCCAGTGAAAACCGACCCTTATTTCTCAATGTGCTTAGCTGTGGAGTTTTGACCCTAGCTCAGCCGCCACCTAGGGAAACCTAGAAAACCTGTACATTTCTGAAGATAAGACACCCAAAGGAATCCAGGATAGGGTGACTTGTGTGGCATTCTGTTAGCGAGAATCCCTTGCAAACCTCAAACTTTGTAAAAAAAAAAAAAAAAACTTTCCTCACATTTCTGTAATTGAAAGTTCTGGAATCTGCAGGGAGCCACACATTTCCACTCACCCAGCATTCCCCCAAGTCTCCCGATAACAATGGTACCTCATTTGTGTGGGTAGGCCTAGCACCCGTGACAGGAAGTGGCCCAAAACGTACTTTTGAAACTTCAAAATTATCGATCACATAAAAGACTTGGTTTTGAGAGCGAGTGTAGTGAATGAGCCACTTTTGTGGTCTGACACCCTATGATGACCCTCAACCACAACTATTTTGTACTGACTTAAGTGTGTTATGTTACCCTAGCCTTAATGTAGGATGGGTTTGCATATGCCTGCTTCTCTTCTGTCCTGTAATCTTGCTGTCTTTGAGTAGAATAGTCTTGCCAAGAATAGGAGGTGTGGGATGTCGAGGTGCAGTGTTGTGGGTGATGGTGCACACATGTGCTCCATGTTGGATACTGAGGGATTAAGTGTATAATGTTATTTGGGTTATGTGAATTATGTGTTGAACTATTGCTTTTGACATGGCTTCATGTCATTCTGATTTCTGACTTTACCTTGATTTATGGCAGTGCTGACTATTGCCTTTTACATGGTTTCATGTCATCCGTGCTTTTCTGATTCCATCTTGCTTTGGGCCTTTGTGTGCATGGCTTAACTAACTCCATTTTCATGACTGAAGCAATTTTCTGTGCCTGCACGAAGCAGCAGTAGGTGGGGAGGGCATGTTTTGCTCTTCTCCTGTTTTTTCGCACTTTACTGACTAGAGAGAACTGGTTCTTATCAGAGGAATGTACATGGTCTGTCTCGGAGCCATAGCAAAGGCCTGATCAACCGATGCAGTGGCCTTGGAGCAGGCTGGTACGAGCTCTCATGAGAACGAGGGGGCGAGGCTTGCTAGAAGCTTCGTTGTGTTTGAATGTGTATTAAAAAGGGGAGCCTACACTGGCCTGGTGGAAGTTCACACCGTGGAGCAGACGTGTTGTCACGGAAGAGTGGTGTCACCTCTGAGCTTTCACCCGGTTCAAGCAAAGGACTCCCCTTGAGCGAAGTGGGGTGAAATGATGGAGCAGTAGGTGAGGTGTCTCTGCTACTAACTGTCTCTCAATTCTTTACTGATTCTTTCCTTTCCTTCTTATTTTCTGATTCTTATATCCATACATATATAATTCTACATATATGTTTGCCTTGATTGTGTTTCAATCATACTATTGATATGTTAGAGTCAGCTATGATAGGTGCATTTGGCTTACCGTGTGGTGCTATTTACTAATAAATACATCCCAGATATACCAATTTGTCTTTTCCTTGTAGCAGGAGGTGTGGACTCTTCTTGGCCAAGTATTCTGTTGTAGAAGGATGGGTGAATTCCCTTCTAGCAGGTAATTGTGTTATAGGAAGTTGTTTTACTCCTGGCAAGTGATGTGCAAAGTATGTTTCGCTCTAGAGAAGTGCTGTGTATATATTGTTTTCTTGCCTTGCCTTTGGGGGGGAGTGTTGCCCACCTTAGGAAGTGCTGTGTATATGTTATATTCCTTAAGTTTGGAACTGATATTCTCTCCCTGGGAAAGTGACAGGACATACCTTGGTCCAGGGTAGATCTGAGTATTACAAGGGAGTCACCTGAATTTTTGGTCCCGGGCTCAACAGGTATCTAGGGAAACCTACCAAACCCTGCCATTTCTGAAAACGTGACACCCAGGGGAGTCCAGAGAGGTGTTGCTTGTGTGGATTTCCCAAAGTCTACCTACCCAGATTCCCCTGCAAACCTCAAATTTAGCACAAAAAAATAGCATTTTCTTTACATTTTTGACTGAAATCACTGCGCTTGCACAAATTTCCTACCACCCAGCGTTCCCCTTGGCGTCCCGATAAAAATGGTACTGCACTTGTGTGGGTGTTCAATGCAGAGTCCGCCTAAAATATATATATATCAAAATATGACGCTTAGAGCTCGCTGTGATATTCCCTCAATCTTTACGTTTATTTCCTACCCAGTTGCAGGCCCTTGGCCCACCCACACAAGTAAGGTAGCATTTTACTGAGGAGACTGAGGGGAACACTGGGTGGTAGGAAATATGTGCCAGCATGGGGATCCCACACAGAAATGAGAGAAAAGTTTGATCTTGTTTTAGCTAAGTTTGAAGTGAAGTTTGCAGGGGTTTCTGGGTAAGAAAACATTGGGGCGGGGGGCGCTAGGTGCCGCGCAACTGGAATGGCTGCTCTCCTGTGAGGCTCCGGTAGCTCGGCCTCATAATCCTGCAGATATCCTTCAATTCCGCAAATTAAAAAACCCACGAATTGCAGAACGTGTACAACACGCTGCTGCCTGCTCCGGTACAACTTTCAGAGCGATTGGAAGCTGGGTGGCGGCTGCGGTGGTACGTATCGGTGGCTGCGGGACTTCAAGGGAACAGGGAATGGAGCCCTCGGTGGCTGGTGCAGCTACGCAAGCCCCCGCCCTCCCACAAGGTCACTGGGCCAAAACTCCTGGGCACATATCGGCACTGCAGCTCTTCAACTCCCCATGCTTGAGCACATTGCGTCTGTGACAGCATTCGTCAGTCAAAGAGAACTGCTGTGTTGAGGACTGAACGTGGAACCCTACCAGACATACATCGTCTGGATGAAAGAATGGCGGTGAGTGCGGCGGCTGCATGCCAGTTCCACAGAGGTGCCTGGGGATCATGGAACTGTAGACACACACACAGCTCTGATCGTGCAGAGCGGCCCTGATCCCCTTGAACGATTGACTTTGGTGGGACAAGCAAACCAGACTCCAGGCACTGGCGGGACCTTCTGGGGGTCTCGGAGGAGCCTGGTGCAGGAGGCCGGTGGTGGCCCGCCTCTGCGTAGGCCCCTTGCCGCCATTTTGTGGGGGTAATGTTGTGCTGAATGGATCATGACTGAGGACATTATCTTGTATCCCCGGCAGCATTGGTGGTGCAGGGTCACATACCTTGAGCAATGGATGGAGCATCCCTCTACAATTCAGGTGACGTTCGCATACAGGGTGGAGAAGCTCCCCACTGAAGCGGTCTCGTGGAGGGTGGTGCGGCCGGTGGACAACACTGGAAACATAACTGTCGGCGCGGTGCTGAAGGCTGCTGTCGACCATAATCTAGTGCATACGCTTGTTTGCCCCAGTGATTGGACTGCTGACTGACGCCTTAAAGCAAATATTGACTGTGCTCCAATGCAATAGCGCCCATTTTGAGGACGATGTGGGGGAGCACATGAAGATTTTTGTGCTGTGCTCCTTGTGTGGCTGGCCACGCTTTTCCTGCCTGCCGTACATCTCAGCCCATATGCCCCTTGGTGCACTCACGCGATAAGAAGGTACTGGTAATCGGGAGGGGAACGCTGCTACTGACGCCCTCGGTGATGCAGGCAGCTATGTGGGCTGGAGTGAGGCACATGTTGTAACTCATTGATGCACTTGCTACCCCACCCTCCCCATAGTCCCAATCTTTGGCCTCCATTCATACCGTGCTTTGCTTCCCACGTCTGAGGCAGTCCCACCTGGTGCGGATCTCTCTCCTCAGCCAGCCTGCGCCGGGTGGACAGGTGAGATGACGAACTTCGGAGACGGAGTTTAGAGACCCCCTCTGGCGGATGCCGCATTGCCCACCCTTGCTGACAGGAGTGCAGCATACCTCGACGCAGGGACCCACCAAGCCTCGCAAATACACCATGGGGAAGTCAGAAGGAAGGCAATCTAGACTGGTGTTTGAAGCATAAAAGACAGCCACCCGCTTCAGTACAGAGGAGCAAACCTCAATTGGGGAGGACCCATCACAAACACAATCCTCTGCGCCAGATGATGAAGTGAAATCATTACTATTGGCTATGCAGCAGAGTCTCACTTACCTCTCCGGCAAGGTGGATACAATTAATAGTCGCCTGGACTTCTTGGTACTCAAAGTTGATAAAAACGATGAACAGCTTAAGGAGGCAGAGCGGAGGATCTCCGACACTGAGGATGCAACGACACAAGTACGGCAGCAACTGGCCCAAATGGATAAAATCCTAAAGGTAATCACCTTCAAGAACGAGGACCTGGAAGCTAGGAGTCGAAGAAACAACATAAGGATCCTTGGTATTTCGGAATCCACGAACATGGGTCGCATGGAGGACTACGTCGGACGTCTCCTATGCAGCATGTTTGGAGAGCATGCATTCTCCCCGCATCTAACCGTGGAAAGAGCGCATAGGTCGCTGGGCCCTCGCCCTCCTCCGGGTGGTGTTCCATGCCCAATCATCGCCCGGATCCTCAACTATCGCGACCAGGACACCGCACTTCGCCTGGCACGGGAGAAGAAGACATTGGCGTATGACGGCATGTACTTTACCATATATCCAGGCTTCACAGTTGCGGTACAGGAAGGCCGTCGCAAGTTCCTCCCGGTAAAGCAGACGCTCTGCATGGTCAAGATTGATTTTGCGCTTATGTACCCAGCACGCCTGAGAATTACACACCAAGGCAAACAAACGATCTTTGCGACTTCGTATCAAGCCGAAGAGTTCCTCAAAAGTCGCAATTGACGATCAACAATATTGGTGGGAGAGGCACTCACTGTATAGTTCAGGAAGATCAACGTATTTCTTATTTCAAGTTCATAAGATAAGCGTGCTGTAGAGGAGGCATGCAACAGTCAAGAATGCCAAGTATACTCACCAATTTCAGGGTCTGTAGGACCCTACCTCTACGCACTGTTGCTCTAAGGTATCAAATACCTTTATGAATATCCAACATATATACATGAATTTCTTTTCTTGTTAAAAATTTGAATTTCACTTTGTTGCTTTGCATTGAAGAATAAGGCGATACTTTGTTACTGGTTCATCTCAATTTTATTCATTGGATGTCCAAAGTGTTCATTTTGTAGATTCAAATTGAAGAATTTATAGAAATTGTGATTTCAATACATTTGTTATGATTGCCCAATGCATTTCGAGCCGTTAGGCTCTTCCTCAGGGGCTCAATTTCTATGAAATAAACAACAATAAATCAACTTCACAATGATGCTAGAGAGTCATATTGCCAAAAAACGATAATAATGGACATTCAGGGTCTATAGTGGTTTCTGTGATGGACATTGACCAGGTATCACCACCACCAGCAAAGTGACTGAATAGAGATGTGAGTGGGTGTGTAAAGTTGCAAGCAATAAGTCGATTTGTGATAGAAACGGGAAGGAATGAAGCATGTATGAATAAAACCTGTACCTTGATCTTGGGAAAATGAAATGGATTCAAGATAAGTGTCGCGTTCTGGAAGAAAAAACTCAAATAAGAGAGCTGGTCTTAGTACCGTCTCAGATTAACTTGCTTTCAAAATAAATGGTGCGTTAGTTACTCGGTCTTACCGATAACGAGGAAACCCTTTTCCCGGTCGCTGTACGAAATGGTAACAATACGGAAGGGCGGAAGGTCCAACCGAAGGTCTTCTTCGTGCTCAGTTCCCTAAGTTGACAGCGTATAAATAAGAGTCTAAACCAACTTACGAGAATGAGAATCTCTCGCGATGCAGTAGCGTAGCGATGGTAATGGAAACTGACGAAAGGTAACGGTGAAAAAAGGAGTCGCCATCTTGAAATGGGATGGAAGAAAGATCTATAAAAAAGAATCGCTATAATGGAGTGACTGGAAACTAATGGTAGCGATACCAAAAAGAAGTAGACTGAGGAGTCAGAGCAAGTATAAGAGTGTGAATAAAGATTAATATAAAAAAATCGTAGTGATAAAGAGACTGAGAACTCATGGTGGGCGAAAAACAAGTATGTGTGTGTGGAATAAGAACTCAAGTGGTCATCAAAGGATGGGATACTACGAGATTAAAAATGGGGAAAGAAGAAAAATATGGAAAAATAATCCTGAGTGGTGAAATGATCTCTAAAAATCGCCATAATAAAGTGGCTGAGGGGCTAAAGGTAGCTTAAACATCAGTGCGGAGTATATGTATATGTGATTGAATCTCATGGTAAAATGTGAATGGGTATATGTATGTTGGTGGAATCCCTGGTCAGAGCTGTTCTACCCTTTCTAATGGTTACAGCGTTCACTAGTCATGCAGTGCCATCCTGATAACAGATAATACATCTGTGTAGTAAACAGTTTTATCATAGATAACAAACGTAGTCTATTTTTTCATTAATTCCCTTGTCAATCAAGGTGTCGAGACGTTTGATCCAATAGGTCTCTCTTTGTAAAAGACTTCGGGTGAGATCTGTATCTGGATGTTGTACCACCCTTTCCAGCACAGAGAACTTGAGTTGGGCGATGCTGTGCTTCTCCTCGTTCCAATGTGTGGCTAGACTGCTGTTTTTATTCAGTTTCCTAATTGTGCTTTTATGCTCTGATATACGCACTTTAATTTTGCGTTCGGTTTTTCCAACGTATAGTTTTCCACATGGACACTTGATGTAATAAATGAGTTTACTTGTGTTTACATGAGTTACTGTAACTACAGGGATGAGGGAATAGGCTTGGTTCAATTTGGTGCAATCAGTTCTGCGCCGGCGTTGCCACTGGGCCGCTATCATCTGCAATGAACCCACAAAATAATAGGACAACATCCGGGTTTGGCTGGGGACTGGGTCCATCGACGGTCAGGAAATGATAGATAAGTGTTTCTGACGAATTTGATACTACTTTCATAATGTGATGCGATATGGTTACGATTTGTACACAAATGGTTTTCTTCCCCTTTTTTTTCCCTTTACCTGCGGCATAGTGCCGCGCACCCTCCCGCAGGCGGTCTCGGCCTCTGCTACAGCAGACGGCTCACGACATTAAGACCTGGGAGGTGTATGTGACACACCGGCGTTCCCCCATTATGGGTGCTCCCACACAAGGCTTTCTTTCTGACAGGTATCGTTTGACTGCACTGTTTAGTTGGGGTATGGCAGGGTCTGGGGAGTGACGATTGGGGTGCTGTTGTGGGAGGGAAGGGAGGTGAGAAAGGGAAGGCCTTGTTTATTGGTTCTTGATACATGTTATGCAGTGTAATGGCAGGAAAGCGTATGGTATTTTAATGCAGAGGACACTCAGCGTAGAGAGGACACATCACCAATCAGCACACACCACTTACTCAAGTGGCTGACTTGCCCACTCAGCGGACGCTGCAGATAGTGACATGGAATGTGCGGGGACTGGGAGACCCGCGCAGACGTCGCCAGCTATTGGCATATCTAGACAGACACAATGCGCACATCGCGCTGCTCCAGGAAACGCACGTTCACCCATTGCATGCATCTACATTTGCTACGAAGTGGGCAGACACCATCGACTATTCTCTTCCTATTCATCCTATGCCAGAGGCACGATGGCAATCCTTATTAAAAAGCAAACACCATTCACCCTGACGGGGGTGTCGCTGGATCATGGAGGCAGCTACACGATTGCATGGGGACGTCTGGGTGCGGATTCAGGCACTCTTGTGAGTTGCTATGGTCCGAACGCAGATGCCCCTGAGTTCTTTACTGAACTCTGGGGGAAAATACTCGACATAGGGTCTACACACATAATATGGGGGGGAGATTTCAATGTAGTTCTTAACCCATTGGAGGACAGATCCAATCCTGCACCGCACCACTACAATAGGTCCCACCAGGCCTTACAGGGAATAAGAGCGGAGGCTGGATTGCTTGATGCATGGTGCCATCTTCATCCCTGAGATCATGAGGGCACACATTTTACAGCACACGCTGCCTCTTGGGCTCGGCTGGATTATTTTTTGCCGTCTAGAGAATTGGGTCTGCAAATAAGAGAGGTCACACACCTGGCTACGACGTATTCGGATCATTCCCCAGTGAAGCTCACTATAGCTCCGCCTGGGTATAATAAGCCACACCGCACTTGGAGATTGCAGCCCTTAATCTTACTAGATGCAGTATTCCGCAGTGAATTGGAGGACGAAATTCAAGACTTTTTTCGGCGGAATAAAGACTCCGTAGATACGGTAGAAACAATATGGGAAGCTTTTAAGGTGACAGTGCGAGGATTCTGTATCTCTAAAGGCTGGGGAGTACTATGGGGGTATACAGGGCACTATTAGACAACTTGATGCAGAGCTGCAGGGTTTAGAGGTACAGTTGAGGCTGATGGGGGACGCAGAGTTACAAAATGAGTTCCGGGGGAAACTTAACGAATACATGGAGGCCGCAGAACGAGAAACAAAATTTAAGGGGAAATATACTGAGGCCCGGAGGTACGGCGAGGGCGAGAGGCCTGGTAAGGCGTTAGCCCAAGTCATACGGCACTCCTGTTCACCCACCAGCGTACTAGAAATAATTGGCCCAGGAGGGACATTACAATGAGACACAGCTGATATCCTAACCACTTTCACAGGGCACTACATGACTTTATATACTTCGCAGCGTAGCGACCACTTTGAACTCAAAAGTTTTCTTAGAGACATAGCCCTGGGGTGGCTGGGGGATTCTGAGAGGGAATTTGTGAGTGCTCCCTTTGAAATAGAGGAAATCAGAGAAGCCATTATGCACAAGCAATCAGGGAAAGCCCCTGGGCTTGACAGGCTGCCCGATGAGTTTTATAAAACTTACATAGATTTGATGGCTCCAGTCCTAAAGTAGATATATGAGGAAGCGCTAGAAATTGGCACTCTTCCTCCCTCCATGAGGGAAGCGCTTATTACATCCTTGCTTAAACCAGGAAAGTCACCGCTACATTGTGATCCGTACAGGCCGTTATCCCTCATCAATTGCGATGCAAAAATCCTGGCGAAGGTTATTGCGAATCTGCTGGCGCTGTTAATGGACAAGCTAGTGCTTCCTGATCAGGCAGGATTCATCCCTGGAAGAGCCACCGGCGAGAGTGCTAATTAATGGTTATCTGTCTGAGGCGTTCTCCGTGTCCAGAGGCACACAGCAAGGATGCCCACTTTCGCCATTATTATTTGCGCTTGCCATTGAGCCTTTAGCGTGCAAATTGAGACAACATCACCACGATAAAGCCCTACGATGTAACCTAAGGCCAATACTTGTCTCCTTATATGCGAACGACATAACGTTGTACGTTAGACACCCACAAGAAAACTTGAACCCCCTCTTGCGGGAATTTATAGTGTTCGGCAAACTTTCAGGGATATATATAAACTGGGGAAAGTCACAAATCTTTCCTTTGACTCCTGCAGCCGTAAGATTTCCCTTGGATTTCCCTCTGGAGTGGTGTGACTCGGACTTACATTATCTGGGGATTGTCCGAGCTAGAGATAGGGAGGAACTGATGCGCCTCAACTACGGTACCGCTATCCATCGGATCACGGAAAATGTCACTCGGTGGATCTCTTTGCCACTGACGTTAGCGGGGCGGGCAGCATTGATGAAAATGGTGGTTTTGCCACAACTATTGTACCTTTTTTAAAATATTCCGTTACATCCTGGGCGATATTTCTTCCAAAGGCTTAGGTCATAAATGACAAGACTATTTTGGGGGGGTAAACAGTCCCGTTTGCAATGGAAAGTTCTCATGCAACCATATGCTCAAGGGGAGTTTGATGTGCCAGATTTCGAACTCTACTATATAATTGCACAGGCCCACTATGCATTTTACTGGTTTCATCCCCCTAGATACATGCCACAGATTGCAGCAGAACACTGGCTGGCAGACCCCATCCCATTGGATGGAATGCTGCATACGCCTCCCCGCACGCGCTATGTTGAGCCCACCACTATTACATGCACGGTGGACGCATGTCGATGCATTCTTGCTCTTTTCCATGCCCAATGTTATATTCGCCATTTCTACCGCTTACCTATCATCCAAGCATGCCACTCCTGCAGAAAACAGGATTCCGCAAATTATGTGAACGTATCAAAGTTAACTCATGGGGGGATCTTTATCACAATGGAAAGTTTCGCACCTCTGAGAGTCTTTTTCAAGACATCCAGCCTACATCAGTAGACATTTTCCTCTATGTCAGACTCCGACAAGGTTTACGATCAATCACCCCCGGGTTCCCTCAGGAACCCCCTACATTTCCTCCCTTACATCTGCTATTACATGCCACGTCGCCGGGACACTTGGTTTCTATACTCAAGCAGAACCGCCCAGCTCTTCCCGTGCCAAGTGGACTCAGGAATTGGGCTTCGACATAACTGACGACCAATGGGAATACTGTAGCCTTCAAACAGAACAGAACAGATCTCCGCCAGTTCTAGGCTTCGCATCACAAATTATAAATTTCTGCAACGCTTCTATTACACCCCTGTTAAAATGTGCAGATTCAACCTTAGAACAACGGACAATTGTGATAGATGTGGTAGCCCAGGGACTGATTTCTTACAGCTGGCCTGGGAATGTCCTAGGGTGAGTGAATATTGGTCTCAGGTGATGGCTCCCATTGTTCTTGAATGCACGCCGTTACTAGCATTGTTAAGTTATACCAAAATCCTGTCGTAAATTCCTTGCTATTGCTTTATTGTTAGCTAAACGTAGAGTGGCTTGCAAGTGGGGTAGAGGACCGGCCCCAAAATTTAAGGAATGGCTGGAGGACTTGATTTACTGCCAAGACCAATTGACTTTACATGATGAACTGTTACCTAGGTCCTCGAAACCTACAAATATTTGGAGCCCACTACAGAGCTACCTACTGGCTCGCTCAGCGGAATCCCATGCTGACGTTCCGGAGGCTGTGGAACTGTAGACGCCCTTGTCTAACAGATTTATGTTTTATGTAGGGCCTCAGGTTGGAGCCTAGGAAATAATAGGTTTGATACTGCGCTGGGGAATCCACTGTGTTGGGCTTGGTGTCTTTTTGCTCACCTGTGTTTGTACTGAGGACGCTACTGTACGATTGTCTTCCCAAATTAGAACCTGCACTCAGCACATCTCCTGATGGAAGTATATTTGTTAGGAGTGGGTGCTGGACTGTAGGGAGATCTGAGTGACCCAGGTTGGACTGCTGTCTTTTTGAACTGCCTATACTGTATGCTCACCCATGGTGAATATGCCACTGCTATTACCTTATATCAATGTACCTACTGAATGTTATCGAGAACTAGCACTGTTTACTCTCGTATTCTGATAAAACGATAAAAAATAAAGTAAAAAAAAAACCATTGGGGCATCAACGCAAGCTACACATACTTGGACTCCCCTGGTGTCTACTTTTATGAAATGTCTGGGTTTGGTAGGTTTCTCTAGATGGGCGCTGATCACCAGGACCAAATATGCTGATGCCCCGCCTTACAAAACTAGGTTGTTTTGTGATAGATAATTTTGATGTTTCCACAATACGTTTTGGGCCATTCCCTGTAGCAGGCACTTGGCCCACCCACACAAGTGAGGTATCATTTTTATTGGGAGACCTGGGGGAACGCTGGGTGGTTGGAAATTTGTGTCAGCCCAGTGATCCCACAACTTTCCCACACAGAAATGTGAGGAAAATATGACTTTTCTTAGCAAATTTGAGGTTTACAAGAGATTTTGGGCAATAAAATTTTGGGGATCCATGCAAGCCACATCTCCCTGGACATCATCGGGCATCTAGTATTCTGAAATGTCTGGGTTTGGTAACTTTCCCTAGATGGCTACCCAGCCCGGGACCAAAAACGAAGTTGACACCCCCCCTTGCAAAAGCAGGCTGTTTTGTGATAGATAATTTTGATGTCTCCTCGTCACATCTTGGGCCCTTCCCTGTCGCAGGCATTTGGCCCACCCACATAAGTGTGGTCGGGAGACTTAGAGGAATGCTGGGTGGTAGGAAATTTGTGTTGCCTGGTGATACCACAACTTTCCCACACAAAAATGAGAGGAAAATTTGATTTTTTTAGCAGAATTTGATGTTTGTTGTGTATTCTGGGTAGGAAAACTTTGGGAGATATACGCAAGCCACAATTCCCTGGAGTCTAGTTTTTAGAAATGTCTCATCTCGTGACCATCTTGTGATCTACCATAGCCACACATTTCTGAAAACTAGACGACGGGGGGAGTCCAGGTAGGTGTGGCTTGAGTGGATCCCCAAAAGTTTTTTCACCCCAAATTCCCTGCAAACCTCAAATGTAGCTAAAAAAATCACATTTTTGTATGGGATCAGCATGCCGGCACAATTTTCGTACCACCCAGTGTTACCGGATAAATATGATACTTCACTTATGTGGGTGCCCAAAGCAGAGTCAGCCTGAAAACTTATAAAATGAAAAGCTGAGGGAGAACCAAAGCGTGTCCACAAGGGCAGTGTTTTTATACGCTTTTAGGCTGACTCTGCTTCGGGCACCCACACAAGTGAGGTATAATCTTTATCAGGAAATCGAGGGGAACACTGGGTGGTAGGAAATTTATCCTTGAGTGTTAATCCACAGACATGTGGGTAAAATGGGACTTTTTAGCTAAATTTGAGCTTTGCAGTGGATTCTGGGTAAGAAAACACTAGGGGCTCTGTTGGAAGGCGGACCTCGGGGAGTCGGAGAGACCACCCAGAGGGGCCCCCACACTGTACGAAGTAGCCGAGCGCCGCTGAGAAGCCTCCGAGGGAGATCCTTCTCCTATCATGTACTAGCACAGTAACACCACCACACAGGACTCAAGGAGGTTGTCTCAAGACGAGCAAATCTTTATCAGCACTTAAAGGTTACGGGATCAATATTTACACGAAAAGGGATCGAGGGATCCACAAAAGTCTCAGTGTCTCCTTAGAAGGGAAGGGGTAGCGGGACAGTCTTTGGCAGGAGCTTGGTACGAGGGTACCTGTGGCCCAGTTCTTATCCTCAAGCTGGAGGGCCTCCGGATCTCGGAGGGGTCGAGCCGCGACGGCGTCAGCAGGGCTCTGGCGTTAAGTTCGTGGAGAGCCGCGACCAGGTCATCTGGGCTCACAAGGTGGTTTCTGCTCAGCTCGAGCCGCGACGTCGTCAGCAGGGCTCCGAGGGAGGTTTCAGCGAGGTTGGGCCGCGACAGCGTCAGCAGGGCCCCGATGTTCCGGGGGACTTCAAGGTTTCAGCTAGAAGGAGCCGCGACGCAGTCTGCAGGGCTCGTGGTGGTTTCAAGCAAGAGTTCTTCTCCGTAGGGTCGGCCGCGATTCAATCAGCAGGGCTCTCGACTCCGGGATACAACTGCCGGTCTGTTGCGGGGTCGCCCCAGATATAGGCCTGGAGCCCTTTGAAGTCCGGACCCTTGCGCCCGGAGGGGCGGAGAGGCCGGGTTGGGAGCGGCCAGATGCCCAGCAGGAGAGGCGCCGGGCCCAGGAGAGATGGAGGCCGATCGCACCTCGGTGTGTGGGGACGGTTGGGGGTCCCATCGATACCGCCCTCTGCCAGGGCGATGAGGTGTTCACGTGATACCCCCTGGCCAGTTCTTGGTGCCTCAATGTCTGGGCCTCGCTGGGGCCGAGGCCGGGTTGAGCGGAGTTCGGTGGACTGGTGTGCAGGGTCACGTGGTAGGCAACAAAATGGTGGAGCCCCGAGGTGTATGCGACCTCGTGCGGTTCGAACGGGTGGCCCGTGGAGGCCAGGGCGGGGAACGGGCCCAACCCCAGGGAAGTCAGGACCACGCCACGAGGCCGGGTCCAACAGGCTCCACACAAGCCCTACCTCCAGCTAAGCGGCAGTTCACGCTCACAGCCAGCCTGCGCCATCACACACGCACCCCCAGGCAAACGCTAGTTCACACACACAACCGCTACCAAGCACTAGTCCACACACACCACCAGCAAAATGTCAGTACACATACAGCCAGCCATATGCCAGGACATGCAGACCATCAACCAAACTCCAGTTCACACACACACGCACAGAAACTTTCCTTGGTATCTAGTGGTTTTCTGCCCCCCTTGGGGGCAGATGAGCCTAAATATATCACAGAAAGACTATGCCCACTTTTTATGGAGGGGCTGGGGCACTGGCATGGCCATTCTGGGCAGACCCCACCCCTACACTAAGAAAAGAAAATAGTGCCTAGTGGGCTCTCTGCCCCAGGGACATATTAGAGGTATTGCTCCCATATGCCCCTGGTGGCAGAAAGACTGTCCTCATTTTTGTGGGGATGGGAGCATTGGCATGCCAATTCTGGATAACCCGACCCCTTGTTAAATAAAAAAAATCCCTGGTGTCTAGTGGGCTTTCTGCTCCCCCTGGTGGACGGATTGGGGGTAATAATCCCCATCTGCCCCTGGGGGGGCTGAAAGACTGTCCCATTTGTGTTTGAGACGGTAGGGGCATTGGAATGCCCATTTTGGGCAGGCCCCACCCCTATGCATTCCCAGAAAAGAATCTCTGGTTCCTAGTGGGCTTTCTGCCCTCCCTCGGTGGCAAATTGGGAGTAATAACTCCCATCTGCCCCCAGGGAGGGGCAGAAAGACTGGTATTATTGGGTCCTGGGGGGTGAGAGCATTGGCATGCCCACTGTGGGCAGCTCCCACCCCTCTTTTATTAAAGAAACAATAATCCTGGAGCCTAGTGTGCTTTCTGTTCCCTCTAGGGGGCACATCTGGATAATAACCCCCATCTGCCCCCCTGCTTGTGTAGAAAGATTGTCCTTTTAATTTGTGGGGAGTGGGAGGATTGGCATGCCCATTTTGGGCAGCCCCCACCCCTATTTTTACTAAAGCAAAAACATCCCTGGTGCCTAGTGTGATTTTTCACCCCTGGGGGAGCAGGGGGGGGCAGAATGATTGAGTATGTAAAATAATTTTGGGGGAGCAATGGCCTTTGCCCCCTTCCCTCGTGCCTAGTGGTGGATCCCTGCTTGGGAATTTCCCTCCTGCATCAACCCCCAAGCAGGGAGCTTATACGAATCTGGAGGGTCATCCCCCATGAATGGCTTAATTGAACCTAAATACAATAAAATATGAGATTTGATGAAACTTTTTAGTCCTGAAGCAGGTGGAAATATTGAGAAATCACCAAAACAATGAGTCGACTTTTTAATAATAATGATTAGTTTTATCTGAAATCAATAGAGAGAAGATTGTAACCCATTCTTGGGAGGTATTGTGTTGTCAAACTGTGTTTTTTAACATTCTTGAATATGATTAACGATTTATGAGTTAAATAAAACGTTTTTAACAATTTTGTTCTTTTTATAACAGTTTTTTCGTCGGAATCAAGAATTGGGTGTATATACAATACCGGATGTTTGTATGATAGAATAAAGTGCAAAAAGTTTTGAGAATAGATAACAATAATTAATGCATAATAACAGCCTCTTTTAAGATAATTTGCTATTTTTATTAACTATTGACACTTGGTCCAGGGTGATAGTGTTTGCCTTTCTTACATTAATTATAGGCACTCTTGTGACATACAGACTCAAACATGCACTTGTAACACCAGCAGCAGATTGCCAGTTAACTCCCTGGTGATCAACAGCTTTTCTACAGTGTTCTAATGAGCAACTAGAGTGGTAACATTCTGAATCTATGCCAAATGCGTGGCACATCTGAATGCTATCCTGATCAAAGTAGAAAACTAAAAGCATTTTTTCTGAGGATACTGCAGTGAATGAGGAAATGAATGAGCTTCATAACAATTAAGTCTCTCAAGATGGCCATCAGAGAAAAAAGAGTCTACATATATCACAAATATCATCCAAACGTAGCCCAATGACAGAAAATCGCAAAACACTTAATTTTTTTGTTTTTCTTGTTGTTTTATATAGTGCAGACCTGACCCAAAACTATTGGAGCCCTTTACATGAGCATCAGTTATATTATGCATGGACACATTACTTTTGGTTTTAGGCATGGGGATATGAAGTGATTTTCCCAGAATCACAGGATATCGAGCTGATGCCGAAACTAAAACCTGGTTCCCCGGTTGCAAATTTTGCAGTTCTGGCTACAAAGCCACATCCTCTCCCTTAAGGGTAACATATAATCAAGTAATCAACTGGATCAAAAAAACATAAAGGTAGCAAATTATTTAAAAGTGCTTTATCGCTATTTGAGAATGCAGAAAATATGTCCTCATTTTAGTTGTTTAGCGCACTAACCATAATTTCTATCGAAATAAGACTCTCTCATGGAGGAGAGTGCAGAGGCAACATGTTGACCACACCGGGCAGGCGGGAGGGAGATTGGCAGCACAATGAACCATGGAGGGCAGGTGAAAGGGAGGCAGGGGCAACAAACCAACCAGGCAGTACAGGCAAGAGAGGCTGTGGCATTATAAAAGACAATTGAGGGCAGAAGGAAGAGGTAATGGCAGTACAACCATACATGCCAATATACCCGATTCATGCAGGAGACTCCTGATATTTTTTAGAATCAATCTTTTTTATTAAGTGATACACCTGCAAAGTACACAGCTCGACTGCCTACATCCATGGGCCGGCAGAGCGAAACAAAATATGCCATACGCAGCACCCAGGTCTACAGCCCGGAGGGCGACCCCGCAATAAAAGGATGGAACACAGGTCAGGCCTGTCAGGCATGCGCTCGCGTATCACAGATTCAAAAGAAGAGTCCAAAACAAAATATACAAACCCCCTCGCCCCCCTCCCCTCCCTCTCCGCATCAGCCTCTACCCACCACCCCGAAGCCCTGAGAGTCGACCGTCTTGATCAACGTGGAATCAAATCTCCCCAGTGCCCCTTGCCGGTTCTAGCGGGATAAGCTGAAGAATTTGCAAATATTTAGGGCACGTAACTTCCCGCACCTCCTTGGATAGAAGCCGCAAAAAGGGACCCCAAATCTTCACATAATCCGAACCCATCCCATCGATTCTGAGTGATAGATGCTCCATCGCCAGCAGCTGCCAGAGCCTCCGGATCCAGTCCCTCGGATCCGGCGCAGCCGTGAGCCCCATTGCGCCAACAGAACATGCCGCGCCGCGAGCAGCGCCAATGCCAGCTGCCTGCCCCGCATCATGCACAGGGGGAAGCACTTGGGATGAGGGAGACCTAACAACATGTGCGCAGGTTCCCACGGCAGCTTAATCTGAAACGCCTCGTCAAGGTCATCCAAGATCGCCGCCCAGTACCGCACCAACTTCGGGCAGCGCCACAGCAAGTGCACAAGATTGCCAGATTGCCCACACCCCCGCCAACAAAGACCGGATTTAGTAGGGTCCCAGGATTGAATGCGCGCCGGTATATAGTACCAGTATGACGCCACTTTATAGGCAGATTCAGCCCCAGCCGTGTCGGACGCCGTATGGTGGACATGGTAGAAAACTTGCTCCCACTCCTTGCTCGTTAACGGGCGCCCCAGCTCAGTCTCCCAGCGAGCCTGCTTTTTCGACCTCTGCTGCGTAGGACGCGCCATTATCAGTGCATATAGTTCCGAAATGAGCTTCCGATCATCTTTCTTGTAAATCAACCAGCGCTCAAAAGCGGTCAAGGGACGGGACATCAAGGCGAAGTTGTGAGGGAGGGTCACCCAATGCGCAAGCTGTGCGTGGTGATAGGTGTCGCTGGACGGCAGGTTAAAATAGTCTTTGCGCAGTTGGGCGAAAGGGATCACTCCATCCGGCTCCAATAGGGAACCCACTCTCTTACAGCCTTCCTCACGCCAACGCTGAAAAGCAGGCGACGCGCAGCCCTGCGGAAAATCGGGGTTGTCCACGATAGGCGTCATAGGGGAGGGGAACGTAGTCCACCACCGAGCGCTCACTAGTTGATCCGACACCTTAAGAGTCGGAGAAGTCACCAGGGATGAATAGAGACCCAGAAGCCAGAGCTCACGCTAGATATTACAACCCGCGACTGTCTGATCCATAAAAAGCCAATGCTTGCTAGAGGAAGGCCGATTCCACTCCGTGATATATCGGAGGCAAGAGGCCTGGTAATACGCCCTCAACAGCGGAAAACCCAACCCTCCGGCAGCCTTCGGCGTAGTAGCGAGCGATAAGGCGAGTCTTGGCCTCTTATTGTGCCATAAAAACTTATTAAGCTGATCTTGCAACTTATGGATGGTACCCGGAGGCGGCTGCACGGGAAGCATCTGAAACAATTAAAGGACCCTCGGCAACACCGTCGTCTTGACCGCCGTGAGCCGTATATACCAGGCCAGGCCACGCCAAGGCGAGACCAATCAGATAGCAATTTAGTGGTTTGCTCCACCAATAATTTATAATTAAGGTGGGCCGTTTTAACAACCGATGAGGCCAAGCGAATCCCCAGATAGGAGATATCGGAGTGCACTCACTGGAAAGCAAAGTCTCGCTGCAGATCGCCAACTTCCTCTTCAGGGATAGAAAGGTTAAGCACCAGCGATTTGGAAAATTAACTTTAAATCCTGCAACCGATCCAAAGTTGTGGAGCTCTCGCATCAAGTACCGCAAAGAGGTGCGTGGGTGGGTAAGAGAGAGAATAACATTGTCCGCATTGAGACTAATTTTATGGATGTCAGCGCCGAATTTAAGGCCCTCGACATCCGGATTTGACCGTATGCGCTGGGCAAAGGGCTCCATATAGAGCGCGAATAACAGTGGAGACAGGGGGCACCCCCATCTCGTCCCTCTAGTGATGGGAAAGGGGGAAGACCGGCACCCATTCACCCTCACCGACGCCTTAGGAGCGACATAGAGACAGCGCACCCAGCGAAGGAAGAGTTGCTTGAAGCCAAAAGTACGCAGGACCTCGAACATGTAGTCCCAGTCCACCCGGTCAAAGGCCTTCTTGGCGTCAATGGAAAGGAGACAAGCTTGGGTCCGAGACCGGTGGACCAAGTCAATAAGATGGAGAAGACGCTTGGTGTTGTCCCCTCCCTGACGCGTAGGAATGAACCCTGATTGATCCGGGTCTATGATGCCATCCATCAGCGGACTGAGACGTGCCGCCAGAATGCCCGCGAACAATTTGGCATCGATATTTAAGAGGGAGATTGGCCTATACGAGCCACAGTCCCTCGGATCCTTCCCAGGTTTAAGGATAATCGCAGTTTCCGACATAGTGGGGGTCACCTCCCCCGTCTCCAGAAAAGAGTTAAAAAGACGCGTTAAAAGTGGTGCCAGCTCAGCACAGAAAGTCTTAAACAAGGTGGAAAAACCGTCGGGGCCAGGCGATTTGGCAACCTTAAGGCGAGCTATCAGCGATATGACTTCCTCAATACGGATGGCGGACTCCAACGCATCAGCAGAGGTCGTGGACAGCGGTGTGATACGGCAGGAGGCAAGGTAGGACTCTCGTTCCGCCGGACCGGTCGCCTCCCTGGTTTACAAGCGCCGATAAAACTGCCGGAAAGACTCCACAATAAGGGCGTCAGTAGTCTGCTCCACCGCCCGAACACCCCAAATGGACTCGACCGCCGCGCACTGCGCGCTCGCTCGGAGCCTATGGGCTAATAAACGCCCCCCTTTATCCCCACTAAGGTAAAATTTATGCCGCAGACGCAACAGCGCATATTTGGCCCAGTCGAGATCCAGGTGCTTCAGCATACGCCGCTTCGTTTCGAGTTCTCTCCACACCCTGGGCGCTCCGGTGCGCTTATGGATGGACTCCAGGGCCCCCACCTCATGCTCCAGCTCCACGCGCTTATCCCTACGAAGACGCGCAAATGCAGCCGTCAGCGCAATGAACTTCCCCCGCACCACCAGCTTGAGGGCCTCCCAAACCGCCGCCACAGACATAGTGCCCTGATCATTAACTGCCAAATAAGCAATGATCGCATCGCGAATCCGAGCAACCGTGGTGTCGGAACTGAGCAAAGAATCGCGCAGGCGCCATCCAGACGGAGAGGGACGGGCCGTCGGAGAATTGAGTTGCACAGAGATGAGGGCATGGTCGGACAGGGAGCGGGGAGTGATGGTCGCATCCATCAGGCATGGCAAAAGGGAGGTAGAGGCAAAAAAATGATCAAGGCAGGCATAAGTTTTGTGCGCTGCAGAGTAGAAAGTATAATCGAGCTCGGTAAGCTGCTGTATGCGCCAGACGTCATGCAAACCGCCATCACTCAACCATTGTCTGCCCCCCGACGTGAGAGCACCCGCCTGATGTGATCGCTGCCCTGACCTATCTAGACCCGCATCCATCACCACATTCAGGTCCCCCCCATCAATATCAGGGAATCAGGCGAGGCAAGCACCTCAGAAAAGGCCATCTTTAGGAAAGACTCCTGATGCTCATTCGAGGCGTAGATTGACCCTACAGTGAAGCACATGTCCCCCCATTGCACGCGAAGCGCCAAAAGTCTCCCCTTCAAGTCAGCCGCCTGGGCGAGAACTTTACAAAGAGCACGCGCACTAAAAAGAACTGCCACCCCATGCTTCTTAGCCGCCCCAGAAGACCAGACTTGCAGAGGGAACCGCCGATTCCTTATCCGCTTAACATCTTTAGAGAGAGGATGAGTCTCCTGTAATAAACACACATCACCCCCGCGCCCTCCAGGAGGGATAGAATAGCTGAGCGCTTAACTGGATTATTTAAGCCCCGAACATTCAAACTCACCACTTTAAGACTCCTACTCATGAAAGACAAGGGAGGAATAGCCAATTATCGAGCGCAAATACCCAGAGCAAGGAGGCAGACCCACCGACAATAATTCGGGAACAAACAGATCCCCACCCCAAAGAGGACTGATGCTGAGCCCCAACACATTCCCAAAAACAACCCTTGCCCCCCACCCCAAAAGCAAAAAAACACGTCAATCATAGAAAAGTCACTGCAAAACACAGAACCCAAAGGCCCCGAAAGGGGACAACGGTCTGACATGTAGAACAAATGATGTGGGGAACGTGGAATCCAGGAGGACGACACCTCGGCACGAAGGGCACCAGCCATCCAACCCCCACAGGGCAGTTGACGACAAGCACCCCCAGCAAAGGACCTCCGGCGTTGCAAGAGAAAATCCACCTGATGCTAGCTATAGGAGGTTCATGGAGCACCGTTGCTGTCCGTGACCTGCGCCACCGAAGTGACCCCCGCCTCCCGCTCCAGAAGACTAGTGGACACGTCAGGCCCCGAGGGCCGGGGGGAGCGGCCCACCCGCTGCCAGCCATCCGAGCGCCTACGCCGCCGCGCACCAGCTACCCCAGACGGGGAGGAGGGCCGCTCCAGTCCCAGGGCCTCATCAGCTGCAGTCAACGAGCGTAGCTGATGGAGTTTGCCCTGGTGTTTAAAAATAAGAAGGAAGGGATGACCCCACCAGTAAGGAATGTTATTCTCACGCAGGTGAGTAGTGATGGGCTTGAACTCCCTGCGCTTCACCAGAGTAGAAGCAGCTAAGTCCTGGAAGAGGGCCGGCTGGTGACCACGGAACAGCACCGGATTAAGGTCACAGGCCTTGCGCAGAATCTGCTCCTTAAGCTGAAAATCGTGCACACAAACCGATATGTCCGGTGGTGGAGCCCTCGGGCTACTCAGCACGCCAACCCGATGCACGCGATCCATCTGAATGTCCCGCTCCGTCTCCTCCCGAGAATCTGTCGGAATAGCTGAAGCACATAGCCTCGGAGCTCATCCCCCTCACCCTTCCACGGCACTGCACGAATTCTAATGTTGTTCCGTCGGGACCGGTTTTCGAGGTCCTCAACGTGGGCCTGCAAGTCGAGATTTTGCTCCCTGAGACGGAGGACATCCTGCTGAAGCTGATGCATATTGTCTTCACGCCCTAAGTCATGCTCTTCCACAGTGGCGACGCGGTCCCCGAGAGCGTCCATTTCGCGCCGCACTTCGCGAATGTCAGAAAATAGCTGGGAGCGAAGTTCTAAGATGTCCTCCTTAATGGCAGAGAAGAGGTCGAGCATAAAGGACTTAGTGGCCGGTTGGTCGCTGTCCTCCGAAGATGGCGTACGAGGAGACGACTGAGATGAAGACTGTAGTGTCCTGCGAGACACGTTCTAGTGTCCCGCAGGCAGCTGTCATTCCAGCCACTCCCTCGAGGGCTGGACACACTGCACCCCCACACCCATCCATCACGGGTGCCACGAGTGACGTGGCCCCATCAAAAAAAGGGCCAGAGTGCACGTGCTCGTGGCCAGTTACAGTCCATTACTACCCTGTGTCGGTGTCAGTCTTTTACCACCATGTGGGCCTGAGGCCCAACACTACACTTGTCCTGCGGACCGCTGCAGAGCGTCCTTCATGGTCCTATCTCGCCAGGCCTTAGTGGAGGACATGACGGCAACCCGGGCCCCCCACCAAGCGCGCGAAGCAGCAAGGCCCCCGAGGCCGAAGGAGCAGGCCCGCACACCAACACCACCTCAGGCCGACTCCAGAACACCGGCAGGCAACTAGCCCCTTCACCGGCCGCCGATGCACGGCCTGAGCGCTGCCACCACGCTAGTAGCCAGTGTCCCCCAACCGTTAGGCAGTGTGCGGCCCACCAGCAGCAGCAGAGGGTCCCAGTCCCCCAGACCCAGCCGGCCTCGCCACTGACCCTCAACTGAAGCACACCAGGCAAGGAGCACCGCCTGCCGAACTGCAGGCCGAAAGTGGGCCCAGGAGCCAGAGCCACCGGTCCCCCACGCCCTCAGTCCGACCCGCCACACATAGCTAATGGCAGGGAACATACAAGGGGCCCCAGCGCTCCGTCACACAAGATCACCACCAGCACAGGACCAGCAGCCGACGACAGGGCCCCAGTCAGGTCCCCGGCGCACCCCAGCAGCTCCAATCTCAACGTCCGCCGAAATGCGGACCGATCACGCCTCACCACCGGCCCCTCCCTGCAGAGCATCTGCCAGGGGGCACCGCCCGCCGAACTGCGGACCGAAAAGTAGTCCCAAGAGCCAAAGTCGCCGGCCCCTCGCGCCCCTAACCAGACTCTCTGGCACTCAGGCAAGGGCAGGGAACTCTCCAGTAGCCCCCAACGCGCCGCTGTTCAAGGGCACCGCCAGCATGAAAGTCACGTGGAACACTGCCACCAGCGGTAGGCTACAGGGCCTCAACCAGATCTCCGGCGCTCCCCAGCAGCGCTAACACCACCATCCGCCGAAATGCGGTACGAACAGAGACCCCAAGCAGCCCGCACTCACCAGGGGCGTGTAGAAGCGGTGCGGCCAATAGGGGTGCGAAGCCCAGCTGAGAAATCTGCAGCTCGTGCAGCGGGCTCGCCTCTCCGCCCGCGCAACCTCCAGCCAGCGCAGGGGGCCCTCCCCAGGCAACACTGCCGGCGATCCCAGGCCCAGCGGCAGCACCAGAGGAATCCAAGGGGCCGCCGGGTCGCAGCAATGCCGTGACTGGAGGTCCCCTCAGGAATCACTGAGCAGCATCTCTCCGCCAGGGAGCGTACCCAGCAGGCCTCAGGGTCCGCCAAGCACAGCGCCCCCACTCACAGGCCTCTCACAGCGGCAAACGTCACACCAGCTCCTCCAGACAGCAAATGGCGACCACCACCGTGAGGATCCAGGTCACCGTGAACAGCCACCGTCGCTCCTACCACCACCAGGACGATATCTCAGTCACGCGGCCAGTGTCATCAAACAGTGCCCAGGGGTGCCGCAGCTCCGATCTTCCTTCTCCGCCGTCTGGCACCGCGAGTAAGCCACCACCGAGGGGCCGCCGGGCACCAGCGAGACTGGGGCCGGGCAGGCCCGTCCGCCGCACAGGGTATCACCGTTCCCCGAAATAGGGGGTACCAGGGGCAGCAGGTAAATGGTCTACCCGGAAGTGGGGCAGAGTAGGAGCGGATGGGCATCAGGGGCCTGGATACTTCGTGCGGTAATCGGCGGCGCCGGAGAGACTGAGAAACACGTCTCACTCGTCCGCCATCTTAGCCACCTCTTGATGTTTTTAAAGCCAAAAGGGCCTTATTTTATCGATCTCCTGCCTAAAATCGCCTCTTTTTCCATGCAGGTCAATAGGGAAATTCAATTCACAAGGTGTTTTCTTTTCCCCAAAATCTTCATCTTACCAAGTTCAAAATGTTGGCAAGTAAGGTACATTGGCTCATGGAGGGCAGGAGGAACAGGGAAGGAACATGGACTCGGATAAGAGAGGGCAGGAGGGAGATGGGCAGGATTGACCAAACTGGCATTACAGGGCAGGCATCAGTGGTTGCAGCAGCACAACACACTACACAAGGCAAGCAGGATGGCAGTGCAGCACAACTGAACATGGAAAGCAATAGGGAGGGAATAGGGCCATGCACATGGACAACAGAGAGCAGAGGGGAAAAAGGAAAGGGCAGGAAGCTGCCCATACCGGACAAAAAGGCGGGACAGTTGCAGCATAACATAGCATGAAGGGCATGAGGGAGGGTGCAGGGCCACGGCAATGGACCAGACAAGGCAGGCTGGAGGGGATAGGAGTCTACACATGAAAACGGAGGGCAAGGGTGCAAGGGGCCAGGCCTGGAGCAGCAAGCTGACCACGGAGGGCAGGCAGGTTAGGCACTGGAAGCACAGCACACCATGGAGGGCGTTTCAGGACTATACATTTTCAAATAACTAGGCCCAATTTCCATTACCCCAAAAAAGTCCCTTCATGCTGGGTTCAGTATATTTTCAACGACAATACCAAACCTAGTAATCTCCGAAATGTATCCTTATTTTCTAGTTTACAAATAAATTGTGTGATGGAATCTTTATATAGTTGATTAAATTTGGCAAATTATTACTCTGGAATGAATAACTCTTCATGAAGACAGATCCATTTGCACATTTATAAAGTTTATCTAGATAATGTGAAATAAATGCTCTTTATATAGGCACACACCATGAACCATAGATCGTCACAAGGAGAACAATAATCAAAAGAGAAATGACAAATTCATATCAATGACAATGCATGAAGGAGTAAATAGGCAAAGAGACAAAAGATTCAGAGACAAAATACATTTGCAAATGATTATGCAAATTCAGATTTCAGTCTATACTAACCCAAATAGAAAATAGAAAATCTACTCTCTGGCCATGAAGGCAGCAAGGCCCCTCAAGAAGATTTGAAGAGGCAAAGACTAAGTCAGGAATCGGTAAACAGGAACAGGACAGCAAACCGACGACAGCGACGATCTCCCAACCGAGCAACCCTAAAAACTCCTCCCATCAGACACCTCACTTATACCCTAAAACCCAAATGTCCAACACTCACATGTAACAAATTACAGGTTTTCTTCACATATAATTGGTTAAGGTATGGTCACACCCCTTTTGGCATGACAGCCTCTCTATTTTATTTTTTTTTAAATCTTTTTATTAACAGTTTCATTTAACGCAAGCAGGGAACAGCGATTGTATAACAGAAGCAAAAAAAACAAAATACATGATATATTAACACAATATACATGATTGTTAGCAAAGATAGAGGACTTCCAGGCACATGATAAATAAATAAACATCTTAGTTCAAAATCTCATTAATCCAGTTCTCTAGAGGCGCCCAGAGTTGTACACCCATCATTCTCCTTTTCCTGCCTATAGCCCTATATATAGCCCTTTCCAAATTATACTTGGCTAGTAAGCGTGCTCTACAAGAAGAAAAGGAGGGAGGGTCTGGATTCACCCAGGCTTGAGTAATGCATGCCCTCCAAGTTGCCATAGAAATAAAAAGAAAGTTTGTCTGACCTTCGGATAGATTGAGAGACGATACGCCTATTAGCACTAGTTCTCCTGACAAAACAATTGTCTGACCTATCAATACTTTAAGAAAAGTTTGAATTTCAGACAGTACAGAGAACAGTCGAGGACACACAAAAAACATATGAAGTGCATCTGCTGCAAAGAGTCCACATCTGTTGCATGAGGTACCTACAGTAGTACCCCATTTACTAATTTTGGAGGGTGAATAGTATAAATCAAATAAGGCCATATAATGCTGTGTACGGGCTCTCCCAGTTATTAGTATAGTGTTAGCCAAAACTATGGATTCTTGAATTTTGATATTAGCAATGCCCAATTTTTCATTCCATCTGTTTTGATGTGACAGAATATCGTCTGGGAGTGAAGCCAAGAGTAAATTAGCAAAGACATCGCAGACTTCGTCAGTCCCCACGCACTCTCGTCCACTGACTACATCCTCCTAGGAGACCTCAACTTTTACCTGGAGAACCTCACCGACAAAAACACCACCGCCTTACTGGACAACCTCGCCAACCTGGGACTGAAACAGCTAGTCAACACACCCACCCACCACGCCGGACACACGCTCGACCCCATCTTCTCCTCCAGCAAACACATCACTGTCAGCCACGCCACCGAACTCACCTGGTCGGACCACAGCTGTGTCCACTTCAGCTTCAAGAAGACCACCATGCTTCACCACACCCAGCAACACCAAGAAGACACTGGAATCGTATCACCACTGAACAGCTCGCATCAACCCTCTCCCAGAACCAACCCACCAGCACCACTGACCCAAACGAAGCCGCCAACAACCTCACAAACTGGATCTCCGACTGCGCCAACCTCCTGGCCCCCCTGAAGACTCAAGCTAACACCAACAACCACAAGAAAAACTCCTGGTTCACCCCCGACCTCAAGGACTCCAAGAAAGAATGCCGCGCCCGCGAGAAGACGTGGCGCCTCAACCAGTCCGAAGAGAACATGTCAGCTCTCAAGGACGCCACCCGCCGACACCACCAACACCTCCGCGCCGCACGAAAAACAGCCTACCGGAACAGACTTGACAACAACGCCCACAACAGCAAGGAACTTTTTGGCATCGTCAAAGAGCTCTCCAACCCGGACGCAGAAAACAACCCCATCCCTCCCTCACAGGACCTCTGCAACTCCCTCAAAACCTTCTTCCACCACAAGATCATCGACATATACAACAGCTTCCCGACCGCCAACGCGAACCCCCACCCGGAACCCGCCACCGACATCACCACCATCCTCACCTGGAGCCCTACCACCACCAAGGAGACCACCCGCGTCATGAACTCGATCCACTCCGGATCCCCATCAGACCCCTGCCCGCACCACATCTACAACAAGGCCGACAGCATCATCGCACCGCACCTCCGAGACGTCATCAACGCCTCCCTCACCGCCGCCACCTTCCCGGAGAGCTGGAAACACGCAGAGCTCAACGCCCTCCTAAAGAAACCTACAGCAGACCCCACCGAACTCAAAAACTTCCGGCCCATTTCTCTCCTACCGTTCCCCGCCAAAGTGATTGAGAAAATCGTCAACGCTCAACTCACCACCGCCCTGGAAACCAACGACTCCCTCGACCCCACACAGTTCGGTTTCAGGGCCAACCACAGCACCGAAACCGCCCTCATCGCAGCCACGGACGACATCCGAGCCCTAACCGACAAGGGAGAAACCGTGGCCCTCATACTCCTGGACCTCTCTGCAGCCTTCGACACGGTCTGCCACCGCACCCTGATACGCCGCCTCAGCAACGCCGGCATCAGAGGCAAGGCCCTGGAATGGATCGTCTCCTTCCTCTCCGGAAGGACTCAGAGAGTCCGCCTGCCCCCCTTCAGATCCACAGCCACGGAGATCATCTGCGGCGTACCCCAAGGATCCTCCCTCAGCCCCACCCTCTTCAACGTCTACATGGCGAACATCGCACGCAAACACGGACTCGACCTCATATCCTAAGCCGACGACACCCAGCTCATCCTATCCCTCACAAACAACCCCACCTCAGCTAGGACCAGACTACATGACGGAATGAATGAAGTAGCGAACTGGATGACAGACAGCCGGCTGAAACTGAACACAGATAAGACGGAGGTCCTCATCCTCAGCCCTACTCCCACCGCATGGGACGACTCCTGGTGGCCCCCCGCCCTAGGCAGCACTCCCCAACCCACCGACCACGCACGCAACCTCGGCTTCATCCTGGACTCATCCCTCTCCATGACCAGACAGGTCAACTCGGTGACCTCGGCATGCTTCAACACCCTCCGCATGCTCCGCAAGATCTTCCGCTGGATCCCCACCGACACCAGGAAGACCGTCACCCACGCCCTCGTCACCAGCCGCCTGGACTACGGGAACACTCTGTACGCCGGCATCACCACCAAGCTGCAGAGGAAACTACAACGGATCCAGAACGCTGCCACACGACTCATCCTGGACATACCCCGCCACCACCACATTTCCGGACACCTGAAGAGACTTCATTGGCTCCCAGTCAACAAGAGGATCACCTTCCGACTCCTCACCCACGCACACAAAGCCCTTCACAACCTCGGACCCAAACTCATCAACAACCGCGTCTCCTTCTACACTCCTCCGCGCACTCTACGCTCTACCGGACAGGCCCTGGCAGCCGTACCCTGCATCCGCAAAGCCACCGCCGGAGGAAGATCCTTCTCCTTCCTAGCAGCGAAAACCTGGAACTCTCTGCCCAGGCACCTTCGCGCCATACCTGACCACCTCTCCTTCAGAAGGCAGCTCAAGACCTGGCTCTTCGAGCACTGACCCCCCCCCCCCCCCCCTCCAGCGCCTTGAGACCCTTTATGGGTGAGTAGCGCGCTTTATAAATGCGATTGATTGATTGATAATATAAGCCAATCTTTTTTTTGGTAAAGAGGCTATCAATAAGTGGGATCCTCCTTAACCGGGATCGATCTTGCGGACGAAGGGTATTAAAAAAGCTATGTATCTGCACATATTTAAAATAATCATTGCGGGTTAAATTATATTTGCTCACTAATGATGAATAGGGAATTAGCTGACCATCCTGCCAGAGATCGCCTATGCAAGTAATACCTAAGTTACGCCACTGAGTCATTACTACATCCTGAAAGATTACTGGAAAGATACTAGATGATGTAAATGGAGTATACACCAAGATTTTATCAATGCCCATTTGCCTTTTGATTAGCCGCCAAGCACCAAACGCAGCACTCAAAATCTTAAACTTGGTTTTTTTGAAGTAGCTAGGCTCTATAATTCTCAAAAAGCTTCCTTGGCATTCTGTACCCATTGCAAATTCGTAGATTGATGGTGAGTGACTAGCTGGAATTCGTATTCTAGGCCCACTTATCAGTGGTGAGATAAACTGTAACACCGCAGCCAGGTAATAGTAAAGAAAATGAGGGATCCCCCAACCTCCTCTTGATTTAGGAAGAATCATTTCTTTATATGACCTACGATGCCCTCTATACCCCCAAAGAAATCTGGCAGACATCCTTTCCAGTTGTTGAAAAAAGGTCGAGGGGAACGCTAATGGAATTGCCCTGAACATGTATAAAAATTTAGGTAGGATCATCATTTTTAGAACACTGCATCTGCCAAATAAAGATAAATGGAGATGGTCAATGCGTTCTAAAGATGAGTTCACTTTTTTCAGTACAGGAGTCAGGTTAAGTTCTGGAATAGCAGCAACTGGTGATGTAATTTTTATGCCCAAATAAGTGGCCACTGGAACTATATTTGGTTGTGATGGGGGGTTCAGACCGACAAACAAAATTTGTGTTTTTTGTATATTTAGCCTATAACCAGAAAAGTTGCCAAATTGGGATGCGAGATCTTGAATTATTGGTATTGCCCCCTTAATATCCGTTGTCAGTACTACTATGTCGTCTGCATAAGCTAGAGCTCTATATATTGTAGCAGCCACCTGAACTGGTTTTATATCCTCTGCGTTATTCAATCTATTTAAAAAAATGTCAATATATAAAGCAAAAAGAAGAGGTGAAGCAGGGCAACCCTGTCGAGTCCCACGATGGATGCTAAGAGGAAGAGATTTCTTCCCACCCATACTAATACAAGAAGAAGGGGCAACATAGAGTGCTTTTAAAGCCGTAACCATTTTAGGACCAAAGCCCTTTCGGGTAAGAAGATCCCAAAGATATGGCCACGCCACCCTAGCGAATGCCTTTTCGGCATCCAACAGGGTGATTCCCATATCTATGTTTGAGCCATGGGCCCAGTCCATTAAGGCAATCACTTGTCTGACATGGTCAGTAGTATCTCGGTTAGGAATGAACCCATGCTGCAGATGCGAAACAATTGTAGCGATAACCCCAGAAAGGCGGGAGGCTAATATTTTTGAGTACATTTTGCTGTCTGCATTTAAAAGAGAGATGGGTCTATATGAGGCCGGTTGTAAAGGTGGTTTCTCCTTTTTAAGAAAGGCCATGATAATTGATTCACTCCAAGAAGGGGGGGTTGTCCCTTTCTGTGCTTCCAAGCATATGCAAAGTAACGCCTGTTTTAAAACATGTCGAAAAGTTCTGTAGAACTCAAGAGGAATTCTATCTGGTCCCATGGCCTTACCCGCTGGTAAGGAAAGAATGGCTGCTTCTATCTCGTCCCAAGTAATATCTTTGTCTAATAAGACTGCCTGTATAGATGATAACCTAAGGATGTTATTATTAGCAGTAAAGTTTAAGATCGAGTCCGATGTATATGATATCACCTCCTCCGTATATAGATTCTTGTAGAACAGACGAAAAACCTCCAAGATTTTATGAGGCTGATTGTGGACTTGGCCGAATTCATCCTGTATTTTATTTATAGTGTTAAGGATTTCTTTTTGCCGATTTTTTTTTCCCCAAAATATGTCCTGACCTCTCCCCCAGCTCATATACCTGTGCCCTGAAAGCAGCAAGCTGTTCTGCAAGTTTGGAAGCAAAATTCTCATATAGCCTAGACTTGAATATGGCTAAAGTAGCTTTGATATTCTCAGTATCTCGAGAATTCTTAATGGCTACAGCTAGTTTTGTCTCACATTCCAGTACTGCATTATAATAAGTTGTTAATTTGCGCTGATACTTTCTTTGCTTATTGATTGAAAAAGAGAGAGTCTCCCCCCTGATTTAAAAGCCTCCCATACCATCTGAATAGACGTTGATCCCGTATTGTACTCGAAAAAATCCTTAATCCATTTTTCCATATGCTCGATATAGGATGAGTCTGCTAAAAGCCTCCGTTCGAATGTCCATGTCGTTACTTTACCCAGCGATCCAGAGTCTATTTTAATCTCTATTACAATGGGATTATGATCCGAAATTATTTTTGGAAAAATCTCATACTTGCAATCAGGTATTAAAATGGAAGATATGAGAAAATAATCCAAACGAACACATTTTTGATGGGGTGCTGAGAAGAAAGTATAGCCTGGAAGAAGATTTCTTTTTACAAAACCTACATCCTGAAGGCCCAATTCAGATACCAAACTACATAATGCCTTAAACATCTTTTTTTTTACCCTGTATACGGCGAATCATGAAGAATATCAAAGTCTGCTTCCAAATGAATATTTAAATCGCCGCAAAGGATAAGAGTGGAAGGCCAGTCTGCAAATTCTACACTTAATAAATTAAGCAACTCAGGATCATCTGTATTTGAGCCATAGATAGAACAGAGAGTCCACGAGGTACAGTCTATTAAGATTTTGGCTATTGCCCACCGACCATACTGATCGGTCTTGATCCGTTTCAGGATAGCCTGATTTCTTCTGCTAAGAATAGCCACCCCCTTAGCAGTGGTACCTTGATTAGTGCAGCTGCAGTCAACGAGCGTAGCTGATGGAGTTTGCCCTGGTGTTTAAAAATAAGAAGGAAGGGATGACCCCACCAGTAAGGAATGTTATTCTCACGCAGGTGAGTAGTGATGGGCTTGAACTCCCTGCGCTTCACCAGAGTAGAAGCAGCTAAGTCCTGGAAGAGGGCCGGCTGGTGACCACGGAACAGCACCGGATTAAGCTCACGGGCCTTGCGCAGAATATGCTCCTTAAGCTGAAAATCGTGCACACAAACCGATATGTCCAGTGGTGGAGCCCTCGGGCCCCTCAGCACGCCAACCCGATGCACGCGATCCATCTGAATGTCCTGCTCCGTCTCCTCCCCGAGAATCTGCCGGAATAGCTTAAGCACATAGCCTCGGAGATCATCCCCCTCACCCTTCCACAGCACTGCACGAATTCTAATGTTGTTCCGTCGGGACCGGTTTTCGAGGTCCTCAACGTGGGCCTGCAAGTCGAGATTTTGCTCCCTGATACGGAGGACATCCTGCTGAAGCTGATGCATATTGTCTTCACGCCCTAAGTCATGCTCTTCCACAGTGGCGACGCGGTCCCCGAGAGCGTCCATGTCGCGCCGCACTTCGCGAAGGTCAGAAAATAGCTGGGAGCGAAGTTCTAAGATGTCCTCCTTAATGGCAGAGAAGAGGTCGAGCATAAAGGCCTTAGTGGCCGGTTGGTCGCTGTCCTCCGAAGATGGCGTAGGAGGAGACGACTGAGATGAAGACTGTAGTGTCCTGCGAGACACGTTCTAGTGTCCCGCAGGAAGCTGTCATTCCAGCCACTCCCTCGAGGGCTGGACACAGTGCACCCCCACACCCATCCATCACGGGTGCCACGAGTGACGTGGCCCCATCAAAAAAAGGGCCCGAGTGCACGTGCTCGTGGCCAGTTAGTCCATTACTGCCCTGTGTCGGCGTCAGTCTTTTACCACCATGTGGGCCTGAGGCCCAACACTACACTTGTCCTGCGGACCGCTGCAGAGCGTCCTTCATGGTCCTATCTCGCCAGGCCTCAGTGGAGGACATGACGGCAACCCGGGCCCCCCACCAAGCGCGCGAAGCAGCAAGGCCCCCGAGGCCGAAGAAGCAGGCCCGCACACCAACACCACCTCAGGCCGACTCCAGAACACCGGCAGGCAACTAGCCCCCTCACCGGCCGCCGATGCACGGCCTGAGCGCTGCCACCACTCTAGTAGCCAGTGCCCCCCAACCGTTAGGCAGTGTGCGGCCCACCGGCAGCAGCAGCAGAGAGTCCCAGTCCCCCAGACCCAGCCGGCCTCGCCACTGACCCTCGACTGAAGCACACCAGGCAAGGAGCACCGCCTGCCGAACTGCAGGCCGAAAGTGGGCCCAGGAGCCAGAGCCATCGGTCCCCCACGCCCTCAGTCCGACCCGCCACACATAGCTAATGGCAGGGAACATACAAGGGGGCCCAGCGCACCGTCACACAAGATCACCACCAGCACAGGACCAGCGGCCGACGACAGGGCCCCAGTCAGGTCCCCGGCGCACCCCAGCAGCTCCAATCTCAACATACGCCGAAATGCGGACCGATCACGCCTCACCACCGGCCCCTCCCTGCAGAGCCTCTGCCAGGGAGCACCGCCCGCCGAACTGCGGACCGAAAAGTAGTCCCAAGAGCCAAAGTCGCCGGCCCCTCGCGCCCCTAACCAGACTCTCTGGCACTCAGGCAAGGGCAGGGAACTCTCCAGTAGCCCCCAACGCGCCACTGTTCAAGGGCACCGCCAGCACGGAAGTCACGTGGAACACCGCCACCAGCGGTAGGCTACAGGGTCTCAACCAGATCCCCGGCGCTCCCCAGCAGCGCTAACACCACCGTCCGCCGAAATGCGGTACGAACAGAGCCCCCAAGCAGCCCGCACTCACCAGGGGCGTGTAGAAGCGGTGCAGCCAATAGGGGTGCGAAGCCCAGCTGAGAAATCTGCAGCTCGTGCAGCGGGCTCGCCTCTCCGCCCGCGCAACCTCCAGCCAGCGCAGGGGGCCCTCCCCAGGCAACACTGGCGGCGATCCCAGGCCCAGCGGCAGCACCAGAGGAATCCAAGGGGCCGCCGGGTCGCAGCAATGCCGTGACTGGAGGTCCCCTCAGGAATCACTGAGCAGCATCTCTCCGCCAGGGAGCGTACCCAGCAGGCCTCAGGGTCCGCCAAGCACAGCGCCCCCACTCGCAGGCCTCTCACAGCGGCAAACGTCACACCAGCTCCTCCAGACAGCAAATGGCGGCCACCACCGTGAGGATCCAGGTCCCCGTGAACAGCCGCCGTCGCTCCTACCACCACCAGGATGATATCTCAGTCACGCGGCCAGTGTCATCAAACAGTGCCCAGGGGTGCCGCAGCTCCGATCTTCCTTCTCCGCCGTCTGGCACCGCGAGCAAGCCACCACCGAGGGGCCGCCGGGCACCAGCGAGACCGGGGCCGGGCAGGCCCGTCCGCCGCACAGGGTATCACCGTTCCCCGAAATAGGGGGTACCAGGGGCAGCAGGTAAATGGTCTACCCGGAAGTGGGGCAGAGCAGTGGCGGATGGGCATCAGGGGCCTGGATACTTCGTGCGGTAATCGGCGGCGCCGGAGAGACGGAGAAACACGTCTCACTCGTCCGCCATCTTAGCCACCTCCTGATGTTTTTAAAGCCAAAAGGGCCTTATTTTATCGATCTCCTGCCTAAAATCGCCTCTTTTTCCATGCAGGTCAATAGGGAAATTCAATTCACAAGGTGTTTTCTTTTCCCCAAAATCTTCATCTTACCAAGTTCAAAATGTTGGCAAGTAAGGTACATTGGCTCATGGAGGGCAGGAGGAACAGGGAAGGAACATGGACTCGGATAAGAGAGGGCAGGAGGGAGATGGGCAGGGTTGACCAAACTGGCATTACAGGGCAGGCATCAGTGGTTGCAGCAGCACAACACACTACACAAGGCAAGCAGGATGGCAGTGCTGCACAACTGAACATGGAAAGCAATAGGGAGGGAATAGGGCCATGCACATGGACAACAGAGAGCAGAGGGGAAAAAGGAAAGGGCAGGAAGCTGCCCATACCGGACAAAAAGGCGGGACAGTTGCAGCATAACATAGCATGAAGGGCATGAGGGAGGGTGCAGAGCCACGGCAATGGACCAGACAAGGCAGGCTGGAGGGGATAGGAGTCTACACATGAAAACGGAGGGCAAGGGTGCAAGGGGCCAGGCCTGGAGCAGCAAGCTGACCACGGAGGGCAGGCAGGTTAGGCACTGGAAGCACAGCACACCATGGAGGGCGTTTCAGGACTATACATTTTCAAATAACGAGGCCCAATTTCCATTACCCCAAAAAAGTCCCTTCATGCTGGGTTCAGTATATTTTCAACGACTATACCAAACCTAGTAATCTCCGAAATGTATCCTTATTTTCTAGTTTACAAATAAATTGTGTGATGGAATCTTTATATAGTTGATTAAATTTGGCAAATTATTACTCTGGAATGAATAACTCTTCATGAAGACAGATCCATTTGCACATTTATAAAGTTTATCTAGATAATGTGAAATAAATGCTCTTTATATAGGCACACACCATGAACCATAGATCGTCACAAGGAGAACAATAATCAAAAGAGAAAATGACAAATTCATATCAATGACAATGCATGAAGGAGTAAATAGGCAAAGAGACAAAAGATTCAGAGACAAAATACATTTGCAAATGATTATGCAAATTCAGATTTCAGTCTATACTAACCCAAATAGAAAATAGAAAATCTACTCTCTGGCCATGAAGGCAGTAAGGCCCCTCAAGAAGATTTGAAGAGGCAAAGACTAAGTCAGGAATCAGTAAACAGGAACAGGACAGCAAACCAACGACAGCGACGATCTCCCAACCGAGCAACCCTAAAAACTCCTCCCATCAGACACCTCACTTATACCCTAAAACCCAAATGTCCAACCCTCACATGTAACAAATTACAGGTTTTCATTCACATATAATTGGTTAAGGTATGGTCACACCCCTTTTGGCATGACAGCCTCTCTATTTTTTTTTTTTTTAAATCTCTTTATTGACAGTTTCATTTAACGCAAGCAGGGAACAGCGATTGTATAACAGAAGCAAAAAAAACAAAATACATGATATATTAACACAATATACATGATTGTTAGCAAAGATAGAGGACTTCCAGGCACATGATAAATAAATAAACATCTTAGTTCAAAATCTCATTAATCCAGTTCTCTAGAGGCGCCCAGAGTTGTACACCCATCATTCTCCTTTTCCTGCCTATAGCCCTATATATAGCCCTTTCCAAATTATACTTGGCTAGTAAGCGTGCTCTACTAGAAGAAAAGGAGGGAGGGTCTGGATTCACCCAGGCTTGAGTAATGCATGCCCTCCAAGTTGCCATAGAAATAAAAAGAAAGTTTGTCTGACCTTCGGATAGATCGAGAGACGATACGCCTATTAGCACTAGTTCTCCTGACAAAACAATTGTCTGACCTATCAATACTTTAAGAAAAGTTTGAATTTCAGACAGTACAGAGAACAGTCGAGGACACACAAAAAACATATGAAGTGCATCTGCTGCAAAGAGTCCACATCTGTTGCATGAGGTACCTACAGTAGTACCCCATTTACTAATTTTGGAGGGTGAATAGTATAAATCAAATAAGGCCATATAATGCTGTGTACGGGCTCTCCCAGTTATTAGTATAGTGTTAGCCAAAACTATGGATTCTTGAATTTTGATATTAGCAATGCCCAATTTTTCATTCCATCTGTTTTGATGTGACAGAATATCGTCTGGGAGTGAAGCCAAGAGTAAATTATAATATAAGCCAATCTTTTTTTTGGTAAAGAGGCTATCAATAAGTGGGATCCTCCTTAACCGGGATCGATCTTGCGGACGAAGGGTATTAAAAAAGCTATGTATCTGCACATATTTAAAATAATCATTGCGGGTTAAATTATATTTGCTCACTAATGATGAATAGGGAATTAGCTGACCATCCTGCCAGAGATCGCCTATGCAAGTAATACCTAAGTTACGCCACTGAGTCATTACTACATCCTGAAAGATTACTGGAAAGATACTAGATGATGTAAATGGAGTATACACCAAGATTTTATCAATGCCCATTTGCCTTTTGATTAGCCGCCAAGCACCAAACGCAGCACTCAAAATCTTAAACTTGGTTTTTTTGAAGTAGCTAGGCTCTATAATTCTCAAAAAGCTTCCTTGGCATTCTGTACCCATTGCAAATTCGTAGATTGATGGTGAGTGACTAGCTGGAATTCGTATTCTAGGCCCACTTATCAGTGGTGAGATAAACTGTAACACCGCAGCCAGGTAATAGTAAAGAAAATGAGGGATCCCCCAACCTCCTCTTGATTTAGGAAGAATCATTTTTTTATATGACCTACGATGCCCTCTATACCCCCAAAGAAATCTGGCAGACATCCTTTCCAGTTGTTGAAAAAAGGTTGAGGGGAACGCTAATGGAATTGCCCTGAACATGTATAAAAATTTAGGTAGGATCATCATTTTTAGAACACTGCATCTGCCAAATAAAGATAAATGGAGATGGTCAATGCGTTCTAAAGATGAGTTCACTTTTTTCAGTACAGGAGTCAGGTTAAGTTCTGGAATAGCAGCAACTGGTGATGTAATTTTTATTCCCAAATAAGTGGCCACTGGAACTATATTTGGTTGTGATGGGGGGTTCAGACCGACAAAGAAAATTTGTGTTTTTTGTATATTTAGCCTATAACCAGAAAAGTTGCCAAATTGGGATGCGAGATCTTGAATTATTGGTATTGCCCCCTTAATATCCGTTGTCAGTACTACTATGTCGTCTGCATAAGCTAGAGCTCTATATATTGTAGCAGCCACCTGAACTGGTTTTATATCCTCTGCGTTATTCAATCTATTTTAAAAAAATTCAATATATAAAGCAAAAAGAAGAGGTGAAGCAGGGCAACCCTGTCGAGTCCCACGATGGATGCTAAGAGGAAGAGATTTCTTCCCACCAATACTAATACAGGAAGAAGGGGCAACATAGAGTGCTTTTAAAGCCGTAACCATTTTAGGACCAAAGCCCTTTCGGGTAAGAAGATCCCAAAGATATGGCCACGCCACCCTATCGAATGCCTTTTCGGCATCCAACAGGGTGATTCCCATATCTATGTTTGAGCCATGGGCCCAGTCCATTAAGGCAATCACTTGTCTGACATGGTCAGTAGTATCTCGGTTAGGAATGAACCCATGCTGCAGATGCGAAACAATTGTAGCGATAACCCCAGAAAGGCGGGAGGCTAATATTTTTGAGTACATTTTGCTGTCTGCATTTAAAAGAGAGATGGGTCTATATGAGGCCGGTTGTAAAGGTGGTTTCTCCTTTTTAAGAAAGGCCATGATAATTGATTCACTCCAAGAAGGGGGGGTGTCCCTTTCTGTGCTTCCAAGCATATGCAAAGTAACGCTTGTTTAAAACATGTCGAAAAGTTCTGTAGAACTCAAGAGGAGTTCCATCTGGTCCCATGGCCTTACCCGCTGGTAAGGAAAGAATGGCTGCTTCTATCTCGTCCCAAGTAATATCTTTGTCTAATAAGACTGCTTGTATAGATGATAACCTAAGGATGTTATTATTAGCAGTAAAGTTTAAGATCGAGTCCGATGTATATGATATCACCTCCTCCGTATATAGATTCTTGTAGAACAGACGAAAAACCTCCAAGATTTTATGAGGCTGATTGTGGACTTGGCCGAATTCATCCTGTATTTTATTTATAGTGTTAAGGATTTCTTTTTGCCGATTTTTTTTTCCCAAAATATGTCCTGACCTCTCCCCCAGCTCATATACCTGTGCCCTGAAAGCAGCAAGCTGTTCTGCAAGTTTGGAAGCAAAATTCTCATATAGCCTAGACTTGAATATGGCTAAAGTAGCTTTGATATTCTCAGTATCTGGAGAATTCTTAATGGCTACAGCTAGTTTTGTCTCACATTCCAGTACTGCATTATAATAAGTTGTTAATTTGCGCTGATACTTTCTTTGCTTATTGATTGAAAAAGAGAGAGTCTCCCCCCTGATTTAAAAGCCTCCCATACCATCTGAATAGACGTTGATCCCGTATTGTACTCGAAAAAATCCTTAATCCATTTTTCCATATGCTCGATATAGGATGGGTCTGCTAAAAGCCTCCGTTCGAATGTCCATGTCGTTACTTTACCCAGCGATCCAGAGTCTATTTTAATCTCTATTACAATGGGATTATGATCCGAAATTATTTTTGGAAAAATCTCATACTTGCAATCAGGTATTAAAATGGAAGATATGAGAAAATAATCCAAACGAACACATTTTTGATGGGGTGCTGAGAAGAAAGTATAGCCTGGAAGAAGATTTCTTTTTACAAAACCTACATCCTGAAGGCCCAATTCAGATACCAAACTACATAATGCCTTAAACATCTTTTTTTTTACCCTGTGTACGGCGAATCATGAAGAATATCAAAGTCTGCTTCCAAATGAATATTTAAATCACCGCAAAGGATAAGAGTGGAAGGCCAGTCTGCAAATTCTACACTTAATAAATTAAGCAACTCAGGATCATCTGTATTTGAGCCATAGATAGAACAGAGAGTCCACGAGGTACAGTCTATTAAGATTTCGGCTATTGCCCACCGACCATACTGATCGGTCTTGATCCGTTTCAGGATAGCCTGATTTCTTCTGCTAAGAATAGCCACCCCCTTAGTAGTGGTACCTTGATTAGTGCAACCAATTACATACATGCCCAAATCGGCCAACCAAGCTCTATTATTCCATTTAAGATGAGTTTCCTGTATACAAAGGAAATCTAACCTCATACTCTGAATTATTTGTGCACATATTTCCCTTTTCTTTTAATTATTAAGGCCACAGACGTTCCAAGAGCATATTCTAATTCTAGTCATCACAGCAAGTTAGCCCATGTCTGAGCAATAGATCACATACTGTCCTATAATGTAAATTAAATATTGAATATACTGAGCAGTGAAAAAATAAACATAAATACAAAAGTCCTTCACAATCACAATGTTTCTTGAAGTTGATAAAGCTGTCCCTGCTTGCCCCCACACCTAACACCACAGCCCCCCCACCCATTGCAGTCCCTCAACCCTCCCTTCCCAACACCCACCCACAAAGGGCATAGGGACTGAGAAGTCCCTCTAATGATGGATAGAGAAGCTTGGTGCGTCTCACATTCGCTTTCCGCCGCATAGGGTATCTTGCTGACAAAACAGTTTTAAGAATAAAGGATGTAGAATGTAGAATTCCCAACTCTACAGAATTGCAAAAGGAAAAGAAAAGAAAAGACAAAAGGGAAGAGGGAAAATTGAGTTACATCCTAACTCAGGCTATAAAATATTTTTTTAAGAGCTTGAACATATTCCTTTCCCTTTCACATCCAAAATAAGCCGTGATACCCCCGATAAGTCAGATAGTTATCCGTTACAACAAAGATTTACAGTGACATCAAAGCAATTGTAAGCAATCCTTAGCAGCCTTCTCTGTAGTCAGGAAATGTATTCTTTCCTTATGGATGACTTTAAGCTTTGAAGGATTAAGTAAAAAGGCCTGAGCGCCCTTGGCTTGAAAAGAGGGAATCAGTTGACGAAGTTGCCAGCGTTGTTGAACCGTAGCATGGCAGTAGTCCGGGCGAACAAAGAATTCCAGATTTTTCCCCTTACGCTTCCGGTCTGGACGAGCCAGGTCGTATAAGGCTGCTCGGTCCAAAAAGTTGTTAAGAGTTATCAAAATGGCTCTGGGCATCACTTTTGAAGCGTCTCTGGATTTCTTCTGTAGGAAAGGAAACCTATGAGCTCTTTGTATCTCAACTTCCCACTGCCACTGGGGGAGATCAGGAAATGCTTCTATAAAGAGCTCAATGACAAACTGCCGGACATTTGACCCCTCGCTGGATTCGGGAATTCCAAGGATTCGTAAATTATTTCGCCTAGACCTATTTTCTAAATCAATCAACTTCCAATTGATGTCATCCTTTAATGTGTCAAGAGAAGAGAGCTGGGATTTCTGTTATAGCGTCCTCAATTGCCGAAATTCTGCCTTCAGCTTCCAAAACTCTAGCAGATGTTTCATTGCAAGTTTTCGCCACCCTCCTGAAGTTGTTTTGAAGTCGACCGACTGCCCCTTGTATTGGCAGGTTCTCCATCTTGGTTTCCTCTCGATGTTGAAGCATGAGTTGATATAACATGCTGAGTGTGACTTCTGGTAGATAGGTTTGATCATCCGATATTGCCACTGTAGAAGGTATTAACAAGTTTCGAGAAGCAAGGGGGGGGCTCTTTCCAGGAAATACTGGGGCCTTGCACACCGTGTTGTCTCCTGCACCCCACTTCGTTCTAGCTGACAGGGGTGTTTCATTATCAGCCTCTTCTTCAATTGATGAGTCCTGATCTTCTTCTTGAAGCGAGGTAGTTAAACTTGTGTCGTCCCCCCACTCCTCCGCCTCTGCGTCCATACTCCCCAACTCCAATGCATTGGAAAGATCGGACATCGAGTAGAAATTGCCAGCTGAGTCGGCAGATTCTGTGTCCACAATAACTTCCGTAGATGTGGTATCGATAGGTGTGGAGCCTGGCGGCGAAGCAAGAGACACCGGGTTGATGATATGTGGATCCTTGCTTGGTTCCAAATGACCTCCCTTTAAAGTACTTTCAGACAGATCTAACAGTGAGGGCACAATCGGATTCAGTCCTACTAGCTGAGAAGTGTTAGTGTTAGTTGTTGACTTGGCAGCCGATTCAGATACTTTATTAAATGCAGCACTTAAAGAAGTAGTCTCGGTAAGAGAGAGGTCTGACCGGGGGTTCAGAGGATTCGCCAAGATCGCATTTTTCATTTTAAACATTCCAGGAATTTTTGGAACAGCCCCAGAACTATCGGACCCAGAAGGCACCACTGCAGCCTTTTGTTTCGATATATCTAAACCTTTGCCCGGCTCTGGCTGGTCTCCCGGTGAATTGCAGTGTACATTTTTTTAACTCTCCTCACCGTTCTCACCGTTCAGATAGGACGCCGAACAATCCGGGAGGGGAGCCGGGGCTGCCAATCGCCCTGATGTTATCGGCAGGTTTGTTGAAGATGTTTCGATTGCGGCCACAGGAATGTCGGTCTCTGAAGCCTGGCTTTCCGTTACTGCAGTAGTCGCCCGTGTCTTCGGCTTTGGCTTTGCCTTAGCCACCTTCATTGCGGCGTTGGAGTTTTTCGGCGGCATTGCACTGGAGAACGCCGACTCCGAGGCTGAACAGCACCTGAAGCCCCGGTCGCAGTCCGCACACAATGGAGGAGAGTGCAGACCCGTCCCTCTCAGCTGCAACAAGCCGGTAAGGACTGACCGCCAAAGCAGGGTAATGGAGCAACGGTAAAGGGTGGCAGCGTTTAACATATCAAAGTATCAGAAGCATAGTGAGACTGGTAGCTGGCTCAGCGATGCATAGGGAAGCGAAGTGTGGTGAGCACAACTCAGCTGCTCTCACGGACGAGGAGCGTGTCTGCCATCTTGCCCCACAAAAACAAGCCTCTCTAAATGTCCCTTTGTTTTCAATTAATCTGTGATCTACGCTCCCACCCCAGGAAATACAATTCCAAACTATCGTCATTTTCTTCCTCTTCTCCAGCAAAATGTTGCGATCACTGTGTATATTTCTCGCTGAGCGCCTCTCTGCAGAGGAAGCTTCCCTCTGTTTGTCGTATTGTTCTTTCATACTGGTTTTGGCAGACACTCGGGACTTGAAGGACAAAATAATGTTCCACTCTCTTCTTTGTGCTCGTTTTCCATTATTTTACATATTTTTGATCCTGACAGCATTTTAACCCATTACTTGTCATGCAGAATAGAAAGTCATGCTTCTAGGAAAACAAACACAGATATTATTATTCACTTATAATGTTCTTTTCTTACGCACCAACCCAATGCTGCAACTACCCCTGCGCATCCCATATTAGTATTTACCAATTTCCTAGCAGGCATTAATAACATGCACATAAACAGCATTAGTCCTTTTTATTTTCGTTTGAAAAGAAACATTTGTGGCCTACTCTTAGTATTTTAGTACGTGCTTGCGCAGTAGCATTTTCCCTCATGTTAAGCCTTTTTCGTTTAATTTTCACCGCGCACAGTTAGTAAATATTACTGAGGGTTCAATTCGAGCAGGTTTTATATTTTCATGAAAACCCTGCTCCATCAATGCCCCCTTTGATGGCGTTTTGAGCCATCACCAAAATACCCACCAATTCAGGTTGTCACTTATCAGAAAGCTGATGTTCTCTCCTGTTTTATCATTATTCCATCTAAATCCTTCATTACTTCATAAAAATTTCCTTTCATATCCTCTAATTCTATTTCCTCTCTCTTTCTCTTACTTGGTATTAATTTATTATCAGATGAATCTCTTCTCTTGCAACTACTAGACTTATAGACGAGAAAAATCATTAGTATTGCTGTAGCTACTGCAATAATTGGTGTTAATATTTTTGCTAATACACTATTTCCAAAAGTAGAAAACCAATTACCCACAGAAGAAAAAAACTCCCAAGCACCATCAACCTTCAATTCAGACAAATCTTAATGAAGATCTGTAATACTCTTAATATACCCCTCAAGACTTTTACTCTTGTCTGGGATATAAGTGAAACACTGTTGTATTTTCAACATATTGCAGACTCCACTCTCTTTAGCCAATAATTCATCAAGGGCAAGTCTATTTTGTAAAACATAAATCTAATCGCAACCATTTCAGTATCAACCATTAAGAACTCCCCCACTGTGTTTTTTGATAAACGATCAACCACTGTGGACAATTTTTTAATTTTGTGCGAATTCAGATTAACTCCAACTGAAGGTATCAATGCTCCAAAAACACCGCCAATTATTTCTCAAAAACTTGCTCTTTTAGTCTTTTAGTACTCTTATCCATGTGATACATTTTTGGAAATACTATAGCTAAATAATAACACCCATAGGCAACCTATAGTAGACATTCTTTCCACACACATAAACAATTCCTGGAAAGACCGGATCAGTTCCCCTTTTATTCCCCATTCTCCCGTAATTAGGAAGGTATGGTCACATTCACTAAAACCAATGATTATTATAGTCTTTTGTCTAAGCTAGCAAAGCTTCCCTTTATGATACCAGTCTAGGGTCGTGGCAGCGTAAGTTTTGCCTTTCTTGTAATCTCCTTCTCTGAAAGCCCATGGAGGTACATGAGACTTTTGTTCAGCAGCTTTTCTCTGAAAATCTTGTCTTTTATCTTCCACCATATTAATTAATTAAATGTCTTCGAATCGTAATCTACAGGTTAAATTGTGTCCATGTGCACGTATACTGTATCTATTGTTTGTGTAGGCTGAAAAAACTCTCCCATATATTCTACATTTTTAGCACTATATATTCTATTCATATTCTTTCTAATAGGAATTTCTGAAAAAACTAAATCTATGTTAGAGTAATAATATTGGAGGTTTCCCTTCTCGTAGAAGAGGCTTGTTAATACACTACATAACACACCATATGTTAAAGGTAGGTGATGAGAGATCACTCCCTCTGAGACAGACAACAGTAATTGCATGCACACATAACAATCTCTCACATCCATTACATCCACATATTCATAAAGTAATTTTGTGAAAACATTTAACGAGAAATCATTAATTTATTTATCATGATGATAGATGCTGTCATCTTTCATCTTCTCTAATTTAGTATGTGAGTTTTCTTCAAAACCTTTAGTACCTATTTTATCACTCATCACAGCATTAGTGTTATTCTTTTGATTAGTTACCATTAAGACAGGCACAATAACAATTCATGTTAACCACACCAACATTAGTAGAAAAATACTAAATAAGCAAGCATTAATACATCTACGTTTAAAACTACGATTTTGATGCTCAGTCTCTGCTGTATTTGCCATTTCTAATTCAGAAAATCTGTATAATTCTAAGAAACTAAGAAAAAACTCAAAAATCTAATCTTTAAAAATTAAAAATCTATCCTAAGTACTGTAATTTAAAAATCTAGTAGTTTAATTTAAAAACCTATCCAAACTAGTGTATCCTCACACTTTATGGCTTTCTTCTTCATACCTTCTTTTTCTTTTTTTTTATATCTTCTTCTTCTTCAGATTTTTCTGCTTTGCTTTTCTCAGATTTTCAACTTTCTGGATTCTACACCTTATTTTTACACAGTTCTTTAAGGTGGTTCAAAACCGTTTCCTTCACTTTGCTCTGTACCAACGTCTTCTTTGATTTGATCTGATTTTTCAATTTCTTCCAACACAACATATGTCCATTCTGGAGCTGTGCATTTCTTGTTTGGAACTCTTATTCTTTTTGTTTTACGAACTGACTCTTCTTCAGACTCACTTCGCTCAGTCTGATCTGGAACTTCAATTATTGTATCAGGTGATCTTTGTTTCAGAGTGTATTTCAGTCTTTGCACTCCTTTTGGCCACACATCACCTTTTCTTGCTTTCCTTCCTTGAATTATTTCTTCAGCCTTGGTGTCAAGTTCGCAAGTTCTTTTATTCAGTCCTTTTCTCTGTTACACTTGCTCTTTGTTTTCACTCAACACTACTTCATTGCCACCCTCAATAGCAGTCTTATATGACCCAGTAGCTGGTGCCTACTTTATTAGACCCTTCTCCAGTTTAAGCACGTGTTCAACACTTTCAAACTCTATAGCTTCAGACTCGGCAGCTTGGGGTTCTTCAGTTTCTGTCTCTTCTCGTCTCTCCACCAGTTGCTGTTCTTCTTCTTGTCTTTCAAGTGGACTTGGGACTCTTCTTGTATGACTTTTGTGTATTCAATTTGGCAAGCCACCACACTTTACTGCTGTCATCGTTACCAATGTGATCTGGTAAGGTCCATGCCATCTAGGTTCTAAACACAACATTCTCACCTGCTTTTTCACCAGGATCCATTCACCTGGACATAAATCACGCGCTTGCTCCTGCTGTGTTTTGGTTGCAAGCTCTCCAAACTGATGAGACGCAGAAAGCACCACATCAGCCAATCCTATGCAACAATCAAGCACTAGATCATCCGTAATATTCATCAGTTGATTTGCTGGTACAATTGGCTGCCTCATTGCTGTCCCCATAATAATTTCGTTGGGGATAATCCAGTCTTTTTTTATCAGGAATGCTTCTCAAACTCGTTAACACCAAGGGTAAAGCCTCTGTCCATTTCATTGTTGTGGATGCATACACTTTAGACAGTCTGGACTTAATAGTGCAGTTAATCTGCTCGACCACGCCGGACGCTTCTGGTAGATAGGCACAATGCAATTTTTGCTCAAGTTGTAATGCTGCGCAAGTCATCCGAATTATTTCATTATTAAAATAAGTACCTCGATCTGTTTCTAAAGAGACTGGAAATCCAAATCTAGGAATTATTTCTCTCAAAAGCAATTTAGCAACTGTTAGACTATCACTTCTTTTTGTTGGATAAGCTTCTACCCAACGAGAAAACAAACAACAACCAACACATATTTTAGTCCATTACAAGGAGGGAGCTTGATGAAATCTGCCTGCAACCTAGTAAAAGATCCAGTAGCTTTCCCAATTCAGCCCCAACTAACAATTGTTTTCCTGCCTGGATTTTGCTGCTGACACAGTACGCACCTTTGGCACAGACTCTGCAATAACCCTAAACTTGGGGTTATACCATGACTGCTTAAAGAGTCTGATCATGGCATCTCTTCCCATATGTGTAATTCCATGGTACATTCTGGCCATCTGCAACAGTAGATAATATGGCATCACTACTCTGCCATCTGTATACACCCATATTTCATCATCTAATCTCTTTTTACAGCCTTAATTAATCCAAAGTTATTTTTCCTCATCGCTGGCTTCTTCCTGCAACTGTCTAATTTCATCCCACGTTTCAATAGTAGAGAACATCAAGTGACAATCTGTATTCTTTTTCTCTGATCCTTTATTAATCGAGACTGAATTTTGTGCACAGAAACAAGCCACTTGGTCAGCATATCTGTTTCCACTGGTCACATGGTCACTTCCTGATCTATGTGCCGGGCATTTGACCACTGCAATTTCTTTGGGCAATTGTAATGTATTCAACAAATCTTTAACATCTTTATTATTCCGAATCGGTGATCCCGAAGAAGTCAGGAATCCACGTTGCATCCGCAATTGACCAAAGTCATGCACCACCCCAAAACCGTATTGACTGTCCGTAAATATGGTTATTCTCAGATTTTTGCCAATTATGCAAGCCCTGGTCAAAGCGACCAATTCAGAAATTTGGGCTGAATTTATCTCTTTGAGACAAGATGCTTCAAGAACCATGGCCACAGTACATACAGCATACGAAGCACACAAAACACCCTTTTCATCTCTCAGACAGAAAGGAACCATCAACAAACATTACACAATCTGACTATGGCAAGGGTATGTCTTTTATGTCAGGCCTTGGCTTCGTACAAAATTCTGCCACATGGTCTGTTTCATCTTTCACTTCTTCACAACTTGAACTCGGCAACAAAGTCCCTGGGTTCAATATAGTACATCTTGTTACTGTCACATTTTCAGCACCCAAGATCACTTTTTCATATCTAGTCAAACGACTACTTGTCATATGCTGAGTTCTGGTACGAGTCAGAAAAATCTCAACAGAATGTGGCACATACACTTTCACTGGATGTCCCATTACAATCGACTCACTATGCTCCAGACTTACACAAGTTGCAGCTATTGCTTTCAAACAACCAGGCAACGCTGCAGCCATGGAATCCAAAGTAGCAGAAAAATATGCCACTGGTCGAAGTGCCATTCCATGTGTTTGTGTCAAAACTGAAAGTGCACACCCATCTCTCTTACAACAGAACAATACAAACTCTTTACCATAATCTGGCATTCTCAAAGCAGGTGCTCGACATAGACTATCTCGCAATTCCTTAAAAGCTTTCATACTTTCTTCCTTCAATTGAATTGGATCGACTACATCTTTATGAGTCAATCTCTATAACGGGTTGGTTATTAAAGAAAAGCCACTAATCCACTGTCTACAGTAACCAACCATACCTAAAAACATTAGAATTTCTTTCTGCGTCTTTGGAGGTCCCATTTGTAAAATCACAGCAGTTCGATCTTGTGATACTTTTCTGACTCGTTTTTCAAGTTTGTGTCCCAAATATTGAACTTCTTTTTGACAAAATTGTAATTTTGCTGGTGACAGTTTATGCCCACCTTCTGCCAAATGATTTAGTAGAGCAATTGTATCTGTCACACATGCCTCTCGTGTCTTCGATGCCACCAGTAGGTCATCAATATACTGCACCAATACTGAGTCTTCTGGCATAACCAATGACTCCAGACACTTTTTCAAAATTTGATTAAAAATTGAAGGACTCTCTGTATACCCTCAAGGAGCTCGGCGCCATGCCAAAACACGGTCTCCGAACCGAAAAGCAAAAATATACTGGCTATCACGATGTAGTGGTATCGAGAAAAACGCTTGACACAAATAAATCACCTTAAACCACTCCGCGTCACAAGGAGTTTGGTAAAGAATCACTGCTGGATTAGGCACTATCAGACAACAAGGTACCACAATCTTATTAACCTTGCGCACATCTTGCACAATTCTGTACTTCCCACTTGGTTTCTTAATTCCCATGATAGGTAAATTACAAGGACTCCCTAGTATTTCTCTCAAAATAACTTGTTCAATCATTTTCTCAATTACTGGAGTAACTCCCTCTATAATCTCCGGACATATATTATACGGTGGTGTTGTCGGGAATTCTGCACCTTGCTTAACCATGATCTGAATAGAATCAACACCTTTCATTTATCTGATGTCTTTTCCTTAAAGATCCCACACATCAGCTGACACTATCTCTTAATTCAACAGGCAAATCACTCATCGTAAGCATAGGATACAAATCATTCACCTCTGTCCTTGCTTTCCTAACATCATCTTAAAAGCAACCTTCCTCATCTGGTGTTTGGAACACAATACCATCCGGTGTACAATAAATGGTGCAATTCATTTTGCACAGCAAGTCTCTACCTAAAAGATTCACTGGACTCGAGTCACATACCACAAACCAATGCACATTTTTGAATCTTCCTATATGAATCTCCATTGGTTTGGTCACTGGAGTCTCAATATGTCTATTTGAGACTCCTACAACTTGGATAGTTTCTCCTGAGGGGTAGGTTTGGAATTTCCGCTGTTCTCACAGTAGAACAGGTAGCACCACAAGGAATGTAATATCATTACCTTCCACTTTCTCACCCACAAAAGGACCTGACTGATCTACCACTAGAGATGCGCCAAGCATGCACTCTTCCTCCCCCCTCAGGCACCGTCATTGAGACTAATCTGAATCACTCTCAGAACATAGCAACCAACTTGTTTACCCACGTGAAAACTAGCATCCGCACTGTATCTCTGTACTTGAGCATTCACAATATTTGGTATAGGTGCTTGAGGCACTTGTACCTGTTGTACCTGTTCTACCTGCGGTGTAACTAGCTGTTGCTGTTGTTGTTGATTCACAACCACCTTATTCTGCATCTGTTGATTGAAATTTTGAACCATCCCATTATTTCTTATCAAAGACTTACACTCGTTCCTCCAATGCCCTAATTTGCCGTATCCATGACACGGAAATTTCTTTTTCATTTCTTCTTTATTACCCTTGCCTCTACCTTTTCCTTGTAACTGCACTTGAACACCTCCATTTGGTACAATTTTCATAAGTATCTGACCATTTTCAAAATCCTGATTCTGCCCTTTCATCTGATAACGTGTCTGCGAACCATCAACAAAATTCCCATTATTTTGTTGTGCCACTCTCAACTGTGCCCCCATCACTTTTTCCTTCAATTTGCGTACCTTAGGATTTCATCCACTGTCGTGTTCTACCAACAAATCAAATGTTGCTGAATCATATTGCTAATCTCCGGTTTCAATCCAAACACAAATTTATAGACAAAATGTCCCATATCTTTTTAGTAATGCTTTCAAAACCCCTCTACTGAATAGGCATGCGCGGATTCTTTTGATTCCTGTGTCGTCCCAATCTGTTTCTTTTGGAGAAATTTTACTCTTCAAATATGTAATCACTTGATTATATTTTTTCATCAACTCTTCTGAGGGCTCTCCTGTTTTTATACCTCTGGGATATTAATCTTTTGGCCAATCGACAGCAATTTTACACTCAGTCAGTGCTTAATTTGAGCCGGAGCTTTCCGGTGCTGAGCACCGGCACTTAATTGGTTACCACACTTAGGGCAGTCTGCTACAAGGTGGCGCTGCTCATGTAATTTAGAGAGGAGAAGTATAACAGCTGTTTAGGGTAACAAAATACATTAAAAAATTGCCAATACCTGCCTCCCCAGACATTCCTTTAGCATTGGGGACCTGGAATAATCTGAACTGTCGCATTTACATGCGAGAGAGATGGTTAGTAGTGTTTTGGTAGTGATGACAAGGGCGATGCAAGCTGCAGTGGCCTCCTGGTCAGAACAGTGGCACTTAATATTTTACAAATTAAGCACTGCACTCAGTCCATAAATCAGCTGGAACCACAATATCAAACAAGCCATCCAAATCTTTCAACAAGACTTTTGAAACCTTTACAAACCTCTCTTCCTGTTTGTACCATTCAACAGGCTTTTCTCTCAATCTGGGAAACTCATTCGTGAAAGACAATATATCTTGTCTTGACCAAGGGATGTGAACATATCCACCACCCAGAACTTCTCTCATGGGGTATATCATTTCAGCAGACTCTGTCACTCTTAATGGAAGTAAAGTAGAAGCAGTCACACCCTTATCCATAAGTGCTTCTTCTTTCTCTCTCGTCCCTCTACCCTTCCAACGTTCCACATCACCCCATCTTTTCAGAGTATTTATCAACTCCTTTATTTGCAATCATTTTCCAGAAGCATACAAACTCTCCAATTCTTTGCCACTGAAATCCAATCTATACGTCTTCTGCAAAGCTTTTGACGTCTCTATATCCACACCATATTCTTGTGCAGCTTCTGCCAATTTCTCATGCATATCTTTCGCTTTCAATGTAATATGTTTACACATAAATAACAACTCTTCATCCTGATATTTACTCAATCTCTCTGGACTGATTGTACCAATAATCATTTCTTCCAAGTCTACTTTTAATTTCCCAAAATCTATACTTGGTTTAGATTTATTTGATGTCATTCCTTTTATCCATTCATCCAACTCCCGTGGTGAAGGTCCCACTGAACCAGAACACCCTGATAGCAAAGTTGTTTCCCTTGCCATCGTCAATAACTTTCTAGGATCTGTCTGAACACTCCTTTGGGCGTTTCACTTACATTTCCATTTACTGAAAGATCAATTAATGACGGACAACTCTCATTTGACTCTGACCCACTAACATTCCTAACATTATTCATCGGAACTGTCAATGCATGCACTTTGGTAATATTTTGTCCATCACTATACAATGGAACTATAGGACCAATCGTCACTGGGACTGGCAATGCTTTTGCATTTAAACTCATATGATTCATTTTCTGAGTTGTGTCTTCTTTTGCTCTATTAAGCATCTCAATCTCTTTTTCCTGTGATATTCTAGAAACCTGTGTAACCTGTGGATTCTTGGGGACTTCTATTTCAATTAATGGTGCACTTGGAGAAGTCCTATCCGGGCTCTCCTGATACGGTGGAGGTCTTTTCAATAACATCTCTTCCAATAAGTCATCATCAATTTCATTCAGTTCCATAGCTAATTCTGAAGTTTCTATGTTATTCTTGTTCTCTTTCCACTTTCCACCAGCCTGATCCTCAGCAACCATTACTGGATATAATCCATCTAAAATTACATCTCTCCTCCATCTCTTCATTTGAGTATCCCATTTAGCCTCTGAAAACCATCTCATCGTATTCTTGTATTTCAATTCATTCCTGTATCTCTCCTTCTGTACCCTTCATGCTCCCATTCCTCAAGCGCATCATACTACATAGGTCTAGGATTTGGTTTCAAAGAATTCATTTGTCTCCTCAAATTCTCCAAAATGGTTACATTAAACATACCATGCTCTGGGAAAGCTGACACTCCATCATCCCCTGTATATTTTACCCGAATTCTCTACCCTTGTACATGTATGATATCCATGCTTTAACATCATAAAAGAAGCAGGAGATCTTGGAGAAGGTACAGGAATTCCCTCTCTAATAGCAATCGCTTTATCCTTTTTAAAGAGATCCTGAATCACTTTAATCAACTTCATTTTTCAACACTATTTTTTCTCTTCAATAACTATTTTTGAAAAACCAAGGAAATCCTTCCGTATTTCCATTCACTCTATTGGCTCACACTCGTCCAATGCAGCGCGGCCCACACCAACCAACCAATCACAGCACAGTACACACCCGCTATTCTGACCAATGCCAGCGCGGCTTTTGTGACGTCAGTATATCTCCTGCTACTGACCCTACCTTTGCAAAAATATTACGGCAATGTAAAACAAGGTTTTCCTAACTAAATTCTAATTAGAAACGAGACAAAACAGCACCTTTGTCTGCTCCACTAATAAACATTGCTTTTACTTCCAGTAAAATAACGACTAGGGTCACTCTACTCCCAAACAAGTGAAAAGAGGTCTTGGTACTCCTCTAGGGATAAGGCTAAAGTTTCGAAGAGGACTTTTTATCAAAAGAGGTATTGGTACATAAGGCCAGAGTTTCGAAAGCGGACTTTCCACTATTTCATACAGTCTCCTTACAACAGCCTTTCACTGTTCGATACAGACAAAGAACTTCCAGTGTGAGATTTCTTCACACTATGACTTTCAGTGTGGTATTTCTCCACACTATGACAATGCCACAACGGCTTAAATTAGCATCCCAGGATCTTAGGCAACTCCGTACCTGAACTTTCAGACTACATAAAAACAAAAACACTAACTTTTCATATTAGTAATCAAAAGTCTTAAAACCATTAAATCAATCATTAAGTTGCCAAAATAACCAATATAATCATCAAATTCTGCTACTAAAACTGATCCATCGTATCAGAACTATAAATTTTCAAATAACGAGGCCCAATTTCCATTACACAAAGTCCCTTCACGCTGGGTTCAGTATATTTTCAATGACTATACCAAACCTACCAATCTCCGAAATGTATCCTCATTTTCTAGTTTACAAAGAAATTTGGCAATGCAATCTTTATATAGTTGATTACATTTGGCAAATTAATATACTGGAATGAATCATTCTTAATGAAGACAGACTCATTTGTAAATTTTTAAAGTTTATCTAGATAATGTGAAATAAATGCTCTTTATACCGGCACACAGCATGAACCATAGATCGTCACAAGGAGAACAAAAATCAGAAGAGAAAACGACAAATTCATATCAATGACCATGCATAAAGGAGTGGATAGGCGAAGAGACAAAAGATTCAGAGACAAAATACATTTGCAAATGATTATGCAAATTCAGATTTCAGTCCATACTAACCCAAATAGAAAATAGAAAATCTACTCTCTGGCCATGAGAGCAGCAAGGCCCCTCAAAAAGATTTGAAGAGGCAAAGACTAAGTCAGGAATCAGTAAACAGGAACAGGACAGCAAACCGACGACAGCGACGATCTCCCAACCGAGCAACCCTAAAAACTCCTCCTATCAGTGGCGGATGGTGACATTTGAAAGTGGGGGGGGGGCGTAAAAGTTTTGGATGAGTGGTTGATCGGCTTTCGAGTGCTTCAGTGCGTTCGGAGACTGGGGTCAGCCAAGCTCTACTGCAAGAACGACTTCTTCAGGTGAGTGACCCCCTAGAGAGAGCCTCCAAAAGAAACACACTCATACACACACACATCCTGGCGATATCAGTCCCTGAGGTATGCCAACCCACCCCTGGGCCGTGGTCAGGTGGTGACATAGCATCGATGGTCGCTGTGCAGGAACCATAGTTATGCATTCAAACTGCAGGGAACAGGTAAAAACAAACAGCTGGGCCGGCTCAGCATTTCACCCTTTTGGGGCCCATCAAAGGCGCTTTATTGATGTTGTTAATATTAGCGAGTGACGCCTATTAAAGGGCAATGGTGGGCTGTTCGATAAAATGACACCACACTGCAATCAGTAATGCTTCTAATAATGGCCTTCTGTCATTTTTATTAAGCGTGTTACCAGCACCCATGTTAAAGGGTACTACTTTCCCGACCCGGAAGGGTGAGAGGGTGGACACTCCTGCTTATTATTTTTTTTTCAAACTTAAACGTTGTGGAAATTGCCGCATCCTCGCCCAAAAGGACTGGCGGTCCATTATTTGACGCTCTAGGCATGCACAAACTGCCTCGAAAAGTAAAAACAAGACAAGAACAGTCACGTTTCATTCGCCTATCGAAAACCTCCATGAACCCAGGGCTTAGGGTTCGAGGAGCCCCCTCCGCTGGTGAGGATGGAGGCGCGCGCCCCAGAAGCACCTGCTCTGTGGCTCCTGGGGGCCCGCACGCACTCACACCGGGATTACCTGCATAAAGCTCACGGCCCCCTCCCTCCACTGACGGATATGCACGGTCTGTGATTTACATTTTCCACAGAGACCCTCCTGCTATCGAGTTTTTAACGGGGAGGGAAACGAGTAGTGATTATATATGTACTGGGCAGAGCGCGCGAGACAGGAGTACATCGTTAGAATTTATTTCTGAAACTGCGAAGTTATTTCTGGGGAAGTCGAAGGTGTCACGCAAATTAAAAAAAATTTTAATAAACATATAAGTCTTTAACTTCTCTCCCTCATTCTCTCTCTCTTAGACAAGCAGAGTCCCCTGTTTAAAACAATCGTTATCAGTCGCGGCTCGCGGAGGGGGGGTCGCGCACGGGGGGGGAATTAAATATTAAACAAAAAACTTACTGCACAGCCGGTCCACGCCACCTCTCAGACCTCTGCTCCCCTGGGCGCCTTCTTGAACGGCACTGGAGGGGCCTGCCAACCCCTCTCAGCCAATCCTGGCGCTGCCAGCAGCGCCAGGATTGGCTGAGGGCACTGCTTACGCTACGCCCGCCGCCTGCCCATTAGGAGTCCGAGGGGCTCCTAATGGGCATGCGCAAGCCAGTGCAAACACAAGTGCGCATGAATGGGCACGGGTGAAAATTCGCTCACCTTCCCCACTCATGCGCACTTGTGCTGCTGCCTGTTGCCCCTGGTCTGACAATCATGTCAGTCAACATGACGCTGGACCGCCCACCCCCTTCATACTCTGAAGGGGGTGGGCGGTCCGACGTCATGCTGACTGACATGATTGTCAGTTTGTTCTCCCTCGGCGTCTTTGAACTTAAGTAAACTGATTCAGTTTACTTAAGTTTAGAAACGCCGAGGGAGCTACCGGCGGGGGGGCTACGCCCCAACGCCCCCAATGGACGCACCGCCATTGCCTCCTATCAGACACCTCACTTATACCCTAAAATCCAAATATCCAACCCTCTCATGTAACAAACTACAGGTCTTCTTCACATTTGATTGGTTAAGGTAGGGGGTGTATGGTCATACTACTTTCAGCATGACAGCCTTTCTAAATGTCCCTTTGTTTTCAATTAATCTATGACCTAAGCTTCCACCCTAGGAAATCCAATTCCAAACTATCGTCATTTACTTCCTCTTCTCGGTGAAAATGTTGTGATCAATGTATATCTTTCTCGCTGAGCGCCTCTCTGCAGAGGAAGCTTCCCTCTGTTTGTTATATCGTTCTTTCATACTGGTTTTGGCAGACACTCAGGAGTTGAAGGACAAAATAACGTTCCACTCTCTTCTTTGTGCTTGTTTTCTATCATTGTACGTATTTTTGATCCTGAGAGCCTTTTAACTCATTACATGTCATGCAGAATAGAAAGTCATGCTTCTAGGAAAACAAACACAGACATTATTATTCACTTATAATGTTCTTTTCTTATGAACCAACCCAATGCTGCAACTACCCCTGAGCAACCCATATGAGTATTTACCAATTTCCTAGCAGGCATTAATAACGTGCACATAAGCAGCATTAGTCCTTTTTATTTTCGTTTGACAAGATGCATTTACGGCCTACTCTTAGTATTTTACTACACGCTTGCGCAGTAGCATTTTCCCTCATGCTAAGCCTTTTTCGTATCATTTTTACCGCACACAGTTAGTAAATGTTACTGAGGGTTCAATCCGAGCAGGTTTTATATTTTCATGAAAACCCTGCGCCATCAAGGGCAACAGTGAGACTATAATGGTGTACACACAGACATGGGGAGAAGGTGGGAGGGGTCAAGGGCAGCAAGCTGACCACAAAGGGCAGGTGGCATAGGCTGTGGCAGCACAGAAAACCATGCATGGCAAGCAGGAAGGTTAGTGGCAGTCATGGTGGGCAAAAGGGAAGGGGCATGGACATGTGAAAAAGGACCATGGAAGGCAGAAGGGAGGGGTAGGGTATGAACATAGACAAAAGAGGGCAGGGGAAGGGACTTCTCAATAGACCACGCAGGGCAGGCAGGAGGAGCAGTTGCTGTACAACAGAGTATGGTGAGATGAAGGGAGTGGCAGCAAAATGGACCATGGAGGACAGAAGGGAAGGTATGGGGCGTGGAACTTGCACATGTAGGGTGGAGGTAGCAGGGACAGGTGGCAGCCATATGACTATGCTGTGCCAGTGGGAGAGGCAGTGGCAGCTTAACAGAACACTCAGAGTAGATAGGAGGGTCGAAGGTCTATGAAATCTGGTGGGCAGAAAGGAGGGAGCAGAGGCATGCACACAGACATCGAAGGGCAGGGGAAAGGAGAGTACTGGCAGCAATCTAAGTAAAGAGGCTAAGCTGGTGGGCAATGATGGGGCAAAGAATTGAGCCACGGAGGGCAGGAGGGGTGCGCAGGGACATCAAGCTAAAACGAAGTAAGTATTAGCTCATCAAACCAGGCAGGGCAAGAGGGAGGGGGCTGGTGCATGAACTCCAACAGAGGGTAGGGAGGAGGTAGATGGCGCAGCAAACTAACTCTTTAGGGCAGACGGAAAGGGCAGTGGCAGAAAAACAGCCATACACTGCTGAAATGAGGGAGCTGGGTCATGGACTTGGACAATGGATGGCAAGGAGGGGGGGCAGGAGAAGCAGGCTTGGGTGTGGGCAGCACAATGCCAGGCCTGGCCCTGCATTCAACTCCTCCCATGCATTGTGATGGGCTTCTTACTTAACATTAAAAAAACTTTAGAAATTCACTGAAAAAAACAAAGGTTACAGGGACGTTATAGTTAAGAAATAGCATTAAAAAACTGTAGAAAATCACTAAAAAAAAGCCAACCATTACAGGGAAATTATAGTTAGGAAAAGTAATTAAAAAAACATAGAAATTCACTGAAAAAAACAAAGGTTACAGGGGCGATTATAGTTAGGCTCAGATTTTACATGTACAAAACCATTGAAATGCAACAGTCATATTTACTTGTGGTAACTATAACTTATGCCCCCGCAATGCACTGCTTATGACCTCACATATTAAATCACTGATGACTTCTCAAATGACATTACTGATGACATCATCCACAGAACCACATACACAACCACTTTTACTGCTATATAACCTCTCATACACCCACTTAAACACCCACATTAGTCTCATATCAATACAAGTACTCACATACCCATACAAGCACTCAAACAACCACTCCTCCATAGAGCCACTCACCCACCCACTCACTCATACAGTCACTCCCACAGCCACAAACTCACCCGTACAGCCTCTTAACAGAGCCACTCATTCAACTATACATGCACTCACACACCCACACAACCACTTACATACCCATTCAAACATCCACACAAGCACTCCTATATCTACTCACTTGCCCATACAGCCATTCACAAAGCCACTCATTTACCCATGCAGCTATTCACACACTTACTTTGATACCCACTCACCCACCCATACAGCCATTCACACCCATACAGCCTCTCAGACACCTGCTCACACACCCATACAACCACTCACACACCCACTGAGTTAGTCAGAATACTACTCAATCATACAGCCACTCGTGCACCCACTCACAAAACCCATACAGCCGCTCATACACCCACTCACACATACTGATAGTCACAAAGCTACTCAGATCACATATTTTAGAAATAGTATCACTCATTAGTAGTACACCTAGCATACTAATCTAACTTTTCTAGTTGGTTAGTATATATGTTTAACACTCATAAACTCTTAGAAAACACTTACATTCACTTGATGATTTCATCAGTGATGTCATCAGTTATGTCACTGACCATATCATGAGTGATGTAATATGTGATGTGATAAGCAGTGCATTTCGGGGTTGTAAATTATAGTTAGCTCAGGTACTATAACTGCTAATTTTCAATGGTTTTTGTACGAGTGAAATCTGAGCCTAACTATAACGTCCCTGCAACCTTTGTTTTTTTCAGTGAATTTATATATATATATATGTGTATGTATACATATATATATTCACTTAAAAAAACATAGGTTTCACACATGTTATAGTTAGGTGGACATTTCACTCGTAAAAAACCAATGAAATTCCCCCGTTATAGTTAGTTCAGATAACTATAACTCGCACGCCCACAATCCACTGCTCATGACGTCACATATTACATCACTCATGACATGGTCAGTGGCATCACTCATGACATCACTGATGACATCATCCTTTTGATAGAGTGGCGGTCGCGCGAGTTATAGTTATCTGAACTAACTATAACGGGGGAATTTCATTGGTTTTTTACGAGTGAAATGTCCACCTAACTATAACATGTGTGAAACCTATGGTTTTTTAAGTGAATTTGCAAGGTTTTTTAAATGCTAATTGCTAACTATAACGTGTGTGAAACCTATGGTTTTTTCAGTGAATTTGTACGTTTTTTTAAATGCTAAGTTATGTATTTATTATTATATTTTTTATATATTTATTTTACAATAAACTACGTATTAAAATTATTTATTTTTTTAATGGTTTTTCACCGTGCGCGCATGGCGCGCGCACCCCGCGATTTAAAAAAAAAAAAAAATTAAAATGTTTTTTTCTGCCTTCGTGGTCCTTCAGGGACCCCCTGACAAAGGCTAGGGGGTCAGAAACTCTCTACCCTGCCCCCTTTTCACGTTCGCCACCTTCCTTTTTCACTCTCGCACTCAAAACAAACAAAATGGCGGTCGACACTTCTTGATTTCGACCGATTCGAACGTTGACTGACATGTAACCATCAATCAGAATTACGCTCGCGCACGTTAGGGTGCGCGCACGGTGCGCGGCTATAGATATTTATGTACTTTAACTGCAACTTTCTCAGGAACTACTGAACAGATTGACTCCATATATGCAAAAGGCACATCCCTGACCTGAGGACTACCTCTTTGCCAAATTTCAAGTAATTCTGTTCAGCCGTTCGGGCTGTACCTTCGACTAAAGGTCCTATGGGAAAATGCATGGGGAAAACGTGTTTTGGGACCCCCCTTTTTTTTCGGCCCCCGCTTGACGAATCCCCCCGAGACTTTCAGGGTAGGAGCTGAGCGGAGCGCCCCATTAGTTTTGAAAATTTCGCGAGGATTCGTCTACCGGCGCCAAAGTTATTCAGAATAGAATTTTGAGATTTCCTATGGAAACACGGTCCTAACTATAACTATCTACTGGCGACTGCCAGTAGATAATATATACACGTGTGTGTGTGTGTGTGTATATATATATATATATACATATATATATATATATATATATAAATACATCATTATAAGCGTTTCTCATTTACGTTTTGATGTTTGGCTTATTTTGGTAAGTGTTAAAAACAAAGTCAGAATGACTTGAATAGGCATTCTTTACTTTTTAAATAAATTGTGTTCAATCTGGTATTTTCGCAATGGTGAGGTGTAAACATGATAACTCCCCATGTATGTGGTGAGCAAAAGATATATGGATGGGGGGCAGGAATTCAGTGTTTACCAGGCTCAAAAATTGTTTTATTAAATTTCACAATTACAGTAAACTAGCACCTTTATTTTTTATTTATTTTAATTTTATAAAGTTTTATATAGCCTGAACTTGATCCAAGAGGGTATCAGAGCGCTTTACATTTGGGATTGCTACCTTAACAGTTACATCAGTTACAAGAGCATAGGAAGGTACAATACACAAAAATAATGTTGCAAGGATTCGTAGGAGGGAGGGAAGGAAGGAGTCAGTAGCAGGCAGACGAGGAGGAACTGTGCCCCATGTCCGGCTGGGTAGCTGACGGTCAGGGGGGAAACCAGGGCCCATCTCATCAATAGATGTCTAGCAGCTCCACTGGATATCAGCCATGTTGCTCAGGTCTCAGCGATCAGGGGAACCAGTTTTGAATGTATTTGATTTGATAAGATTATATAGCGCTGGCAAGACCCAGAGGTAATAGAGTGCTTAACCAGAGGATCGTTGCATTACAAGGTACATCTCACAATAATTTATATAGCTCCGTCTAGACCCGAAGGCATCAGAGCGCTTTACCAGAGGAACTTTGCGTTCCAAGCTACAACAGTTACCATAGCGTAGTAACGTAGTAAGGTCCAGTAAATAAACAATGAGGTTGGTTGAAGGAATTCGTGGGAAAGGAGGGGAGGAAAGAGCCATAGCAGATAGATGAGGAAGAACTATGCCCAATGTCCGGCTAGGTAGGTGACGGTCGAGGGGGAAACTAGGGCCAATCTCCTCATTAGCTGTCTAGCAGCTCCACTGGGCATCAGCCATATTGCTCAGGTCTCAGCATTCAGGGTTAAAAATTGCTTAGACCCGAAGGTATCAAAGTGCTTTCGATGACATCCTTATTGTTCCAAAATTACATCAGTTACAGGTTACAACGGTTGCAGGGAGAACATATAGAGATCTTTGAGGACGAGTTCAGAGAAAATGCAGAGGGGGAAGGGGTGGGGTAACAGGGTAGGGGGAGATACGACAGAAAGTCGAAGGGAAAAATCTGCCCAAAGTATATCCCTCTTACTCTTCAATTAACGATAAATTATCCACAACAAAATGATGACAAGTCTTGAGGAGCTGTTTGTTGAAAGGTAGGTGGGTGTTAGGGTTATGAGATTAATATAGTGCTGGCTAGACCCGAAGGTATCAGTGCGCTGTACATGAGGATCCAAAAAGTTACAATATTCACATCAGTTAAGAAGTTTCATCAGTTACTGGTAAAACATTTAAGGAAAATAGATGAATCACATATTCAGTGTCAGGATGGGTGATCCGAGTGGGGGAGGATGATGGGAGAGCATCCCTAGCCTCGCTGGTGTGAGCTCGGAGAGCCAGTCCATGTAGTCTGGTGTGGTTGGAGGGGCTTCTCTCTTTTCTGCAGTCCTGTGGAGTGAGAAGGGGGTGGGTGGAGGCCAATTTGGTGGTGGTCGATTGCAGGTAGGTCTGTCATATTAGGGTCAGGCATCTGAGACAGGACGGAGGTTGGTGAGGTGAAAGGGCTTGATAGCATTAGACAAGGAAGAAAGCAAGAAAAGGGCCTACTTGGTTCTCTTTGTTAGTAAAATAACTGCCTGAAGATCAAGATCGCCTGTCATACACAAAGGCAGTGATAATCATCATGGTGGAATCACCTTTACCATTAGTTTAGGTAAACAGGGCATTGCTCTTTTCCTTGTTGTTTACTTTGAATGACTATTATTATAAATAAGTATATATGGCACACACTTACTGGTTTGGGCCCCATTCCTGAGTTTGATTGAGTGGCTGGCTAAATGACTGGCTACAAACCCTGGCTTGGGTTACATAGTGAGAAACAAAAAATATTTAGGCGGCGCCATTTTTACATATGACTAAAGGGCTGCATTAAATAACCTATCAGTAAACTATGATTGTCTGGCTTTGATACTGTCTCTTAGGACTCCTAAAGGATGAGGCGCAACTAAGTCTCAAGTCCAGTGTTCAGTGGTATGCTGTGTGTAGAGATTTCTCTGTACTATAAAAAGCATCTTAAGTAGTGAAGCACTGGGCCTGCAGAAGACAAGGTTCCAAGTGAGCCCCCACTGCCATTATGTAAGTTTATAGCATTTGCTAGCCATGTAAAGAATAGCATACAAATTACAAAATAAAGCCTCGCTTCTAAGGAAGATCTCTATATGGTAAAATGCAATACTCTGTTATTTTACACTGAGTGTAAAAGCGCTATACATTAATCCCAAATACCCTCTTCTGCCGCATTTACATCATTCCCTATTCTGTCTACTAACCATAAATTCTTATTACTTACATAATTATTTAATACATATAGTATTAATCAGAGAGGTGCAGCAAAAAATACATGCTACAGGTCCGTCTTTGTCATATCCGATGTGGCTAAAACAAATGAGTCAGATCAAAAGAAAGAACCCTTACATGGATGTCCACATTCCACCACACCGTATTCTAAGGATATTTCTGTTGAACCGTAATCATTGAGAGTGGTTGAGCCCACAATTTGGAGGACCCTTATTCGATGGCATAATATTATGCAGAGCATTACTGCATTGCATTGTACTATTACTGAGCACTGTTTGTACTGGGCACGTGGTGTTTCTGATGACAGAACACCTAAAGGTAAAATATTCTGCAAGGTATTTTTTATTTTAAGATTTTTTACCTGATGGCCATATTAAAGCTGAGATTTATGAACTGGTACCATTAGAGCTTGAGCTCGGCTTTTAAGGTGAACAACGTCCGCTGTTACACACGCATATTCTGGAAGTGCATCCAGTTTTCCAAAAGAGAACAACCCATCACATCTGGTGCATAGGAGCACGAGAAAGGTATCATACCATCACAACAGTACCACTCACAGAAGAACAGGCTGCTCTTTCCAGCTTGAAGTGGCAGAAATGTAATGGAAAGAAATGTAGCTATACAAATACAAAGCAAACACAAGGAGATGATGGACGGAGCACTGAAACTTTTCAGACCCCCCCCCCCCCCCCCCCTCACAGATCTGGGCTGAATCCAACAACTATAAAAATACAAACTGACAGATTTTTCAGTTTGTTTGTTTACATTTCGAGGGTCTGTGGCCTGACAGCACTAAGTGTGCATGCAATCCACAGAGGGGAGCGGCATCAATTAATTGTGCCGGTATAAGGGCTATTTATGATTTCTGTTCTTTTTATACTTCCTCAATCCACAGCTGACTGCTCTGTATGCTTCATGTAGTCCAGGAGGCCAGATATAGGCCCTACTTGGAATGCTAATCCTAAAACAGAGAAGAAGTCTCGAAATTCCATGGACAGCAAGTTTTAACATGATAGGGAGGAGCGGAGAGGTGTGTGTTTCTGTCTCTGTTAGAGGGAACAGAAAGTGTTGTGTGATTTTTGTCAGCCAGTAAGGCCAGTGGTCTATAGTGTTTCTCAACAACAAAATGTGGGCTTTTTTTGGCAAGTCTGGCTTTACCCAGGATAAGAGTGCCGACTCAATGACATAATGTTGGTATTTTTTGTGCAATTCTGGCTACCCTCGACATTGATATCATGCCGCAGTGACTGAGGATCATTTCCCTTGAGAACCTGTCTCCCACCTCCGAGTCTATACGAGAACAGAACCCGGCCATAGTTGCCACCTGTGAACCCAGTTCTCCTATTCTGGCGAGAGGGCAGATTACAGTCCCAGTCCTCTCCGTCACACAGAGTCACGAGTGAATACTTCAAGAATCCCTGGATAACCAACTCTGAACAGGCCATTGCGGAATTCCACTAATGTGCGGCACAGTTTGAGCCAGGTCTATAACAGTGCCACCCAAACGCAGTACAGATGTGTGGCTTCAGCTTCCTGAGAAACAGAGAAAGAACCCACCTTGTCTGCATTGTTGGGATCCCATTGGGGTAAACGTCTCTTTTCATCAGTCTACAGGCCTTCATCTAGACTGCGAGTCTTGTGTCACCTGTGCATGACCCCAAAGCTTCCTAGAAAAGCGAAAAAATCAAGCACAATAAGAAATTCAAGGCAGGTCTGTTAAATTATTGCTTTCTTCAAAGAGTTTATGTTTTGGGACAGAATTTACTAAAATCTAAAGTCTGCAGTATTGAGATATTGTTAGATGAACATTGAAGGTCAAGAGTCCTGTAATGTAATAGGCTAATAGAACTTAAGGAATCTCAAAAGGATTTAAAACTCATTTATGTTATGAAAAGTTCATACTGAACTTTGGTATCGGGAATCTATCCAAACAATCTGCCTGTGCAGCAACAAAAAGGAGGCAAACCCTAAGTTTAAGGAATCTTTTTAGAAATTAAAAGCATTAGGGAGTTGTTTTGTGGACATGTGATAACATGATCGTGTAAATCATTTGGCAGGTAAAAGTCTGAGAACTGAAGATATCCCACTTGTGAACAAACCCCAAAATGAAAGAATGAAAGCCACGAAGCAGGCAGTCAGAATCTTGTGCACCAGCGCCTTCTCATCCCCTGTGCCCTAGTCTGTCACTCACAGACCACTGTTGAAGGGACGTGTGTTAGGAGTAGCCATATCTATCCTATGAGATAAGTACTCCGCAGAATCCAGGTGAAGCAATAATGGCTCCACCTCCTGACATCCCCAACCCTGAATATAAACACAGAGTGTTAGGGCGATCAAGCGAGGGAAAGGGTAGGAAAGGAACAGCAGGGAAAAGGAACCTGTAAAACAAAGAAAAAAAAACATGAACCAACCAAAAACAGGAAAACTACTCTCGTATGGTCTCACTAGGTAATGCACTCTACCTTGATCATATGACGGACGTGTCTCTCATTCCTATTTCAACTGAGAATCTCTCTTCCGTCAGGAACGTTCTTCTACAAGGTATAAAGCACAGATTAAATCAACAATTAAAGACACACTTCACCTCACTTTGACGTTCATATCAAATCCCATACGTACCGGTTCCTAATAACCCCAATAGCATGAGAGGACGTCCAAACAATAAGGAAACAATAATAAGAAGGTTTTAAGCAAGCATGGTCTTGATCCATAAAAGAGGTTAGAGTCAATTTCCCAATGCGCCGTTCCAAGGAAAATAGTACCAATAAAGAAAGTTGTGTTCCTATCCTTCACAACAGAAAAGATAAATTTAAGCAACCCACTATTCCATCATAGAGAGGAAACCAATAATCTAGCTGAGCAGGACAGAATTGCAGATCAGAAAACATTACGAGAGAACAAAGGGAACCACACAGAACGGTAATGCGTGGTTATGGAATCACCACTGCATTCCGCTCTGGAATCCACTGCTCCATACCACATAGAACGGTAATGCATGGTTATGGAATCACCAATGCATTCCGCTCTGGGATCCACTGCCATAAGTTCAACCAGAGCTGCGTGCAAGCGGGTACCTTTGCTGCTCTACGCCCGTAACCAAAGACACAGTTCAGAAGATAAGGAGGGTAGAAAGAACCGGAGACTGATTCTGGCTTACCCGATACTTGAATAACAGGCAGCAGGTCTACTACCCTTCAGGAACACTCACGCATAACCAGCGCGTGGTCGAAGCACATCCACAAGTCGCCGCTGAGCAGCCGTTGAACCCTCTCAGCTGAGAGAGTAATACCGGAACAAGAATTACACACGCCAGCTAGCGTGCTCCAGAACACAGATATGGCCCCACCTCTGACCCAAGGCCTCCTGAGAATTGTAGTTGTTGTCACTAACAGCCAGGAAGGCGCTAACTGATCCGTTTCCTGACAATATCACCTCAGCAGTGTAACCAAGGGATTACAGGTTAGTTCCTTTAGCGACACCTTGATAACTAATAGTCGCCACTGCACAACATATTGTGGGTTTTGGTGACAATCTACAATGCCCAGGTATTATAGTGGTCACTCCCAAATATATTTTGTCAATTTGTGTGAGAGTCTAGCTTTCCCTGCCATGATTGGGAACACTCCATGGCATAATGTAGTGACTTTCTGGCTACAATGGCTTTAATGATGGTCTTTCCATGATACATCATGAGCATATTTGGCAAAAATGTGCTTTTTTCCTGGGGTAATAATGGCCATTGATGGAGTGAGGTTTACTGTATGTTAGTCTTTGGTTATAATCATTAAATATTCCCCGCTAACGGTCCACTGAACCTTTGCTCGTCAACAAGTAGAAGCGAAAAGGAGCAACCATCTACATCAATCTCATATAAACAATAAAATCATCAAAAACTTTAGTAAAGTCAATAAAGAAAACGTGTGTGAGTTACAGGGTTTTATTAATGAAGTCCTTAAGTTTTCTTTATTTATTGAATATGTATTAAGCTTTTTCATCAGCATCAGAAATTAATATAATCCAATAATAGATATTTCAATATAAGAAAGAATACAATACTGGTGAAAATTATTGTTAAAATAGTAATAATGGAACAAGCGTGTTCCATAAAGTAAATTCCCTAATCTAAATTGAAATGGAATAGAATATGGTGTCAGTACAGAAACCCAATAAAGAGTTCTGAAGATAAGGAGGGTAGAAAGAACCGGAGACTGATTCTGGCTCACCCGATACTTGAATAACAGTCAGCAGGTCTTCTACCCTTCAGGAACACTCACGCATAACCAGCGCGTGGTCGAAGCACATCCACAAGTCGCCGCTGAGCAGCCGTTGAACCCTCTCAGCTGAGAGAGTAATACCGGAACAAGAATTACACACGCCAGCTAGCGTGCTCCAGAACACAGATATGGCCCCACCTCTGACCCAAGGCCTCCTGAGAATTGTAGTTGTTGTCACTAACAGCCAGGAAGGCGCTAACTGATCCGTTTCCTGACAATATCACCTCAGCAGTGTAACCAAGGGATTACAGGTTAGTTCCTTTAGCGACACCTTGATAACTAATAGTCGCCACTGCACAACATATTGTGGGTTTTGGTGACAATCTACAATGCCCAGGTATTATAGTGGTCACTCCCAAATATATTTTGTCAATTTGTGTGAGAGTCTAGCTTTCCCTGCCATGATTGGGAACACTCCATGGCATAATGTAGTGACTTTCTGGCTACAATGGCTTTAATGATGGTCTTTCCATGATACATCATGAGCATATTTGGCAAAAATGTGCTTTTTTCCTGGGGTAATAATGGCCATTGATAGAGTGAGGTTTACTGTATGTTAGTCTTTGGTTATAATCATTAAATATTCCCCGCTAACGGTCCACTGAACCTTTGCTCGTCAACAAGTAGAAGCGAAAAGGAGCAACCATCTACATCAATCTCATATAAACAATAAAATCATCAAAAACGTTAGTAAAGTCAATAAAGAAAACGTGTGTGAGTTACAGGGTTTTATTAATGAAGTCCTTAAGTTTTCTTTATTTATTGAATATGTATTAAGCTTTTTCATCAGCATCAGAAATTAATAGAATCCAATAATAGATATTTCAATATAAGAAAGAATACAATACTGGTGAAAATTATTGTTAAAATAGTAATAATGGAACAAGCGTGTTCCATAAAGTAAATTCCCTAATCTAAATTGAAATGGAATAGAATATGGTGTCAGTACAGAAACCCAATAAAGAGTTCTGATGATAAATTAAATGAATAGGCATGAAGCCTTTGCAATTAAATAAAGAAAGGGTCAGCAACAAATCAACAGACATCTAATAACACTTAAAATAGGCTCTAAAGTAATCCCCCATGAAGAGAGAGATAGTCACAAAAAACCCAGAGATGGATCACCAAAAATGTAAATAAAAGAAGCCCTCTCTACTCTAGGAACACGTACTAATATAAACACACAATATTGCAAATGGAAACAAATATTACATTCTTTCTTCACAAAATCCAATAGGATTTCAGTAAACCCTTGGGAGTAGGTAAATTCCCCAGTTTCTCACATCTTCACAATGGGCTACAGACACATGTCTTTGAAAAGAGACTTTGTTAAAATTTTGTGGTTCAGACAGTTCTTCCCATGAATCATCCTTCCTGTTGTCTCCTCTCCTTATGGTGAGAACCTCGCTGTCAGTTGTCTAATACAAAACAAATGCCTATTTACTAACAGAAAGCTTCTGCAAAATTACTGCATCTGCAGCAAAAGAGAAAAAAACTTCTTGTGCTAAACAACTGCTCAATGTGGAAAACAGGCCCTTCAAAGTTAGTGTATTATTTGCAGTTACTATGGCATCGACAGCACATTATTCTTTCTTGTGTATCTTTATATTGTCTAAGTATGATTACCTACTATGGGCCCGATTCACAGAACTAACATAAGACAAAATCCTAAACTTACTACCATTTTGGTATTCACAGAATGCACTCACTACTTCTGGTATTCACAGAATGCACTTACTACTTTTGCCATTCACAGAATGAACTTACAACTTTTGTTATTCACAGAATGGACTTACGACTAATAACTTTACGTCCGCACTCAGGCCGGAATTTCCGCTCCCGGAGCCGGAATTTCCGCTCCCGGAGCGGGAATTCCACACCCGGAGCGGGAATTCCGCATCCGGGCCGGAATCTCCGCCTACGGCCCAGAATCCTCGATTCCGGGCCGGAATACATAAACTGCGGCCGTTGATCATTTTAGCCAAGGGTAAACACCTGTCCAAGTGCCTACCATCCCCCACCATGCATCAGCTGACACACTGCAGCCAATCCCAGCCAATAGCTCCATTTTGCCATGATGTTGCAATTGCCTACCACCCCCCACCACGCTCCAGCTGAAGCCAATTAACACTAATTGACCAGCACCAAAAAACATATAAAAGCAGCACACATTGAAGGAACAGGTTTGGCCGCAGAGAGTTTGTGTTTACAACGCTGACATCGCCAGAGAAAAATGGAACTAATGAGGAGGAAGAAGAACTTCACTGCAGAGGATACCACCATGTTTGTGGAGTATATAGAGAGGCACCACAAACGCCTATATGGACTCCCGCCCTACTGCACCAGTGGCACACAGAAGGCAGCCCTATGGCAGCAATTAGCCACTGCTGTCACAGCATTGGGGGAGGAGAGGCGCACAGTCCAGGAATTCAAGAAGAAGTGGCAGGATGAAAGACAGAGGGTGAAGGAGAAGTACTCCAGAATCGAATTAAACAGGATCCTCCCTGCTGCATACTCTGGATTCCGCATCCGTCTCACCCCACTGGAGGAGGATATCCTTACCACAATACACCCCCACTTGGTCCATGGGCTGCCTGTTAGTGACGTCCGCTACGTGGTACCAGGTAAATGGGATGAAAAGAAAAAGTGCATGAAAAGATTGTCTGTGTTGCACTGTCATTGTGAGTAAGGAAGTTGTCCAAAGTGTATATAAAAATATAGTCAGTCAGAGACTCATGTGTCATCCTCATTATGTAGCACTACAAGTTCCATACTCCTTTGCATTAGAAATGGCAAATCCCTCCCCCACTTTTAAAAACATGGGCACAGTACTGTTACCGTATATACACAACCCTGCTAAGTAGCAATTGACAAATATTAGCAGGGATGCGCCAGTAACAATGCGACACACAATTCAACTCTTCGCCACCACGGATGCGTCGGATTTACAATGCGGTGCACTGTGGCACAGGGATAGACAGATGTGTGTTGCATCTGATGGCATTAGGGGGGTGCTTTGCTGGAGTAGTGTTGCAAGTGTGACGCAACTCCAACAATGTCCATGAACCGCCCATACCTAACGTTCTGTGCCACTCCTTATGTGTGCTTCAAGCAGGCGTAAGGTTGAGTAGCAGCAGTCTATGAAAAGTGACACCGTGAAATCTAGTCGATTACACTGCATCACTTTTACGAGGCATATCCCAATGGAACGCCCACCCTGCCTACATCAAAGCTGACACATGTTTAATGTTGCGCAGGGCTTCACAACGTGACTCATCCCCATAGATGCATCACGTTGTGAATGAGTCGAAATGTGTCACCTGTATTACACCACCGCTGTGTCACAGAAGTGACGCAACGGCGGTGTAAATGTTTTTCAAGGGGCTTGTAAACCTGCCACAAATTATCCAAGAAGTAAATCACCCTGTGCCAGCCTAAATCACAAAGCAGAAGGTGGGATAATTATCATATCAAAATAGTCATACACATATTCTGTTGTTCATTTCCCACCCTGCCACGCCATTACATCCTCAACGCACCACTGCTCCTACCTGCCCAGTCTGCAGCAGTACTTCACTACACTGTTAGCATGCAGAAGAAACGGGGAAATCCCTGAAAAGTTCCACAAGCACATTTCCCATTTGGTTACTTTTCTCTCTTCTCACCCATTGACACATTCAGCCAGAGCACAGACAACTGCAGTAGCAGAAGTCCCTGCATCTTCTGGGAGGAATCAACATTGTACAGACATGCATACATTGTCAGGAGACGACAGAGGGACATATAGTGCCCACATATGAAAGTCAACCAGAGATGAAAAAATAGCTGCATTACTATTGGAGTTGTCAATGGACATTCACCTTTAGCAAATGATATTTGTGAACAGCAAAAGATAAAATATAACATGTCTTGGCTCATCATACCTTTGTAATTGTGGAACATAACATGTATTTCACCAACAGTCCCAGACCTGGGAATCCAATCCTGTAATCGAGTGCCACAACTAGTCAAAAGGGTGTCCCCACCATATTGTAATAGTGTCTGTAGACCTAATCAAGAAATCCAATTTGCACAAATATAAGTAATGATGAACAAGAAGTGAGATACCAGTGTCAGTAGTATTGACAATGTATCCACTGTCCAACTTCGAAGGTTTCCAATATACATTAAATTGCCCAGTCCACACAGCTGGTCATGTACTTCTTACATTGGCTGGCTTTTTTGTTGGCCATCAACAAAACATGATAGTGAACCTTACCTCAGGATTCGTAGTCATGTCATTGTGATGTAGGTTGCATCTAGGTAGTGGGCCCATTCTAAGTTATATGTGGGATCACTCATGATATTAAGTATAACACGCTTCTGCAACGGTGGTGCCCACAACTGCTTGTGCTGATCCTTTGTGCCAGAAATTGAGTGCATCACATGTGGCTGCAGAAATGTAAAGTTGCAAAACACACTTATCATTGTAGGTACAATGAGGTCCTCCCAGAATCAAAGACACACACTGACTTCTGCTGCAAGGGTGGCTGTGACAGCTGTTCAGGGACCACACACTGTTCCGGTGCTGGGTCAAGGTAAGTAAACCCAAGAATAAATCAGGCTGAATGTTCTTTAAATGTGCCTTTCACCTCCACCGTATGTTGTCTGTGTTGTACAACACTGTTGTCCGGCATCACAATATGCTCACATATGGCATTTGAACACATGCAAGATCAGACCCTGGTGGCTAATGAAAGGATGACACAAAATGTATGCCAAGTGAGTGCAGAATGGACATACAATAGTACAATGTGTCATATGAAGTGACCAAAACACAACAGGCAATTCAATGATAGGAAAAATCCCTAGCAAAATATATATGGTTAAGTCATAATGAAATTGGTATGGCTGAGGCCCACACTGATGCCAGTTGTGTACCTTGGAGATGGGTGTAGGGGCTGCTAAGGTGAATCTTCATGCAGTTACAACTGCAAAATAACTTGGCTGAAGAGCAACACGCTAATCCAGTGCAGGCGGAAAGCATCAAAGCTTCTCAGCTTAGCCGCAATGTGTGATCATAACCAAATGTTGCATTCTGCTTGCCTTCTCTTCTACCATATTCACATGTATAGGTGAGTGTTTGACATATGAGTTTTGGATGTCTGCTGTACAAGACACCATCTGTTGTCAGCTAAGTAGTACCATGATGTTGGAAATAGAGTATGCAAAGAGACGACACTCAAATGATGGACATAAGAAATCTGTGTTCTCACATTCAAACATTAGCTGTGTGACTTCATGGGTAGGGAAGCACAAATGAGAAACATCATATTCCTGACTACTGCACATCTCACACATGAACTCCTTTCTGACTTGTCAACAGACAACATTACACTCATGAAAAATGTAAGTCTTAATGGCAAAGGTGAAATCAGTGTAATGCGGAGGAGTCCAGGTCATTTATCCCCTTCCTTGAAATATCAGTAACCTTCTCATACAAGTTTGTCTGTTGATGTGTCATCTCATTGATGTCAGTGCTGCGTGGAGGTAACAGCTGGCAAAGGCTGCATGTGAGCAGGTGCCCACATGTAAAGTCCATGAGGTAAACATGCTGCACATTGTCCTGGATTATTCGCAAATGGTTATTGAGAATGACATGTTGGCTCATAGCTACCATCTGTTGTACTAAAATATGGACATGTATGTCTCATCACAGCTGCTGACAAGATGACACCACTGCAGCGGACACTATCCCGGGGAATGCATGACATCCTGGCTGCAGCAGTGAAACCCTCGCGCACCTGTCCTTCAGGTAATTCTGGCATGAGGTGTGTCACTAGCTTAGATTACTAAGCCATGACAGAGATCAAGATCCCCTTCTGCATGGAATTAGCAGTAGTTGTTTACAAAGTGAAATACAAATCAGGAGTGTCATTTGCCTGTCTGTCAATTAGTGATGCAGATCATTGAGAATGTTGTCACTTCCCTCTACAGCTGCTGGATATGGGGCAGCTATGTTTACAACAGCTATGAGGAGACAGGTTCAGCAGGTTACACCAGGGGGGATCGCTAAGGGACAGAAAGTTGTGGCTGGAGCTGGTGAGTTTGCTTGTATCATGTACATCTCCGTGTAACACCTCAGTGCTATGGTGTGAGCTGTCATTTGTGGTGGTACCCTAACCAGGTCACATGATCCTCAGCTGTTGATGCAAAGTGCAGTTAATACAACCCTTGTGTTGCACCACATGTAATACCAGGTCAATCACTAATATGGTTGCAATCTCTGTGTTCCACGGGATGCTGAGGATGAGGATGACAGACCTATGACCAGTGCGGGCCAACGGGGAATCAGAGGGGAGAATCCTCTGATCCTCCAAGCAGTTATGCCAGCAGCAAGTACTGCTCAAGAGAAGGAGGAAGTTCCTGAGGACGTCGACTTGGTGCATGATGATGACTACATGTCCATCCACTCCGGGGATGACGATTCTGATGCCAATGAGAGCTATCGTGCCAGATTGCCAAAATCATTCATGGCATCACATCCTCCACCAAGCAACGGTCGTCAGCCTCCTCCCAAGCAAACAATTGCCTGTCCCCAGCATAGAGCAAACCAGCCACAGCTCCCACGCATCCCAACACAGACATAACTCCCTCACAGCCCTCACGTCCAGGACCGACATGGTGGTTCCCCTACCTGTTCTTTTTCTCTATACAGTGTATCCCTGCCATCCTCTCCTCCATCGGGGGGAAGTACCAGCCCTGTTGTGGTGCAGGTATCCCCTGGGCACCATTCTCCTGCCCACAGGCTCCCACCTACCACCCCCTCCCCTGCTGTTGAACCTGCTCGTCCCATCCATGGCAGACACCTGCAGAGAGGGCCTGCACCTGGCTATGATCGCCAGTGGGAGCAGGACTTCTTCCAACAGCAGACAGATGTGAGGCAGGACATTTGTGCCATAGGGGCTACCCTGTCAGACATGTCGGAGTCCCTGCAGGACATGGTCTAATTCCCTCAGGTGGTGGACAGGCTGAGCCAAGTTTTGGATAGGCTGGATAGAACTTGGCAGGACATGTCCAGGAATATGAGACATTAAAGAATGTAGCATGAAAACATACTAGGTACCATGCACTGTTCACTTGGTTTGTATGCTGAAAACCTCGCATTCAAATGTGACAAACAAGACAAAGAAATTAACAAATGCCATGAACTATGGTTTATACATAAATGCACAAAACAGATAAACAAACATAATATTCGCAATATAACATGGCATGAAACAATTAATAGTAAATAGACACTGTTCATTCAATATATAAGTCCATGCATGGGTGCTAAATGCAAAAACAATCACGAGTTTTTCATTATATGACCATCCGTTTTTTAGAGTGCGGCCCGATGCATTTTGGGACAAACAAGTCCCTTTGTCAGGGGCAAACCTACAAAAGATGTAATACAATTAACTCGCAATGTACATTGTTGTAAAGAATGGAGAGTAGAAACACAACAGCAGATGGTGATATTGATTATGTGACTTATCCCAGAAAGATATGAAAGACATTATTAGTTAGCTCAGTGAAGAATGCTTGAGTTGAAATTGTGGAAGCACCCGGTGCGCAAAAGAATGAAGAAATAGGGTTAAAGTGAAGTATACTGTCAATGACGCTTTATACACCAGTAACACACTGACAGGTACTCAGAGAGAAAGAAGAACGCCAAGAGCTAGAGACACAACGGTGAATCTGGTGACGAAAATATGGACAAGAACTCACCATTCCTGGTGGTGAGTTAAATATAGGAGCATTACGCTCCGAAATCGGAACTTCCGTTTTCGGGCCGTAAACTCAGAAAATGACCCGGAACACATTATTTCATACAGGAAATGTTTACAGGAAGTGGGAGGCAGGAAATACATCACAGGAAATAGTTGGCAGCCATTTTGTATTCATTCTGATCCATCCACAATCAGAAATCAAATGCACTGCCATCCCGCTGTTCTGTTGTGGAAAAAAATGAAATGACAGCGCAGGTGAGAATTACAAATATGTAACAAAAGGGGGAACAGACCATTTAATGACATATCTGCACGGGGGCTGACACAACATCAAACCCCAGTTTCATTTTCTCCTACTTTGCATTATGTTACATGTAGTCCATATTGAGTGCTCATTACCAGAGTTGTGTGATGTGTTACGTAACATTGGGGTGGAGCAGTGTGGATATATCACAGACACATGGTGCCTGATTCACCCATGCCAATAAACAAAGGGGGCCCCCAAAATAAAATATAAAGGTAGAGACTATGGGGAGGAAACCAGTTCAGTGCAAAGAGAAATAAACTCTACCCTTTATATGAAAGAAGTACACAGTATCAATGAATATTTTTGAATGCAAGCTAGAGACACTCAAGAGGAAAGGAACACAGAAAATGTATGCATACATATATATACAACCACTTCAATTTATGTTTGATACAAATTCTTTTTATTTCACTAATTAGGATAATTAATATATACAAGTTTAGCACATTAGAAAAATTTAATGCGACAGAGATCAGAGAAAACAGGTTCCCACTCAGAAACAGCAGAAAAAGAAAAAGAAACTAATCACACATACATTCATTCACAACCAACATACACATTCATCAAAGTTCATACATATGTACTGTTTATGCTGGTGCTGAATAAGTGGTACAAGGGAAATCCCAACCCTCATAGGGTCTTCACAAAAATTACTCAAAGACACAAGTGAGTATGTAGGCCTTGGTGGAATCAGGGGTTTCAGAGGAAAACAGTTTAATTTGATGTTAAATCCGGTACGGAGAAACAAGAGGGAGGGACCCTTGTGCAAAACGCCGACGCGCGTTTCGGTGAAACAACTCCGAAAGACGGAGTACCGCCTTCTTCAGGGCGAAACAGAACCACACAAATCAAAATCGGGACCTGGAACAAAGAAGAGGGAAGTAACATATATGCATGAATGAAAGCCTATATCAAACAAATAAAACAGATTCATATGTGCTATTTCCACAGAGTGTCACTCAGCTGCATCAAATAGACGGATACACATAATAACATTAAATTCAGGTGGTTAATCGTGCGCACCAGAGAACAACAGAAAAAATGTCAAGAGATAACAGAAAATTGAGAAAAAATGAAAAGAAAGTAAGGAAATATGCACAAACAAGAAAAAGGGCAAATCTTCAAATGACGAAAAATAATAAACAGAAAATCGTTTTGGGCTCAAACCCTAAATTACCTGTATCAATAGGAGAGAAATAGTTCAGCGTAATAGTTTCTACAACAACGTTTCAATGCGGCCGAGGGATGCCATACTAAGCAAACAGAAAAATAATAAAGGTAAAAACATGAGGATATATATACAGATAGACCAAAATTTAACATAATGCAGTTGCATCCCCAAAGGAATTTACCTAAACTAAATACGAATACAGCGGATTCTCCAAAGTTAGTGGACAGAGAGAAGCCAAAGCGCCAGGATTCGATCTTTGCGGGGAGGGAGAGGCGAGGACACCTCACTTCCAGCAGGCTCACCGCTAATACAGAGAAAAATAAAGGACGAAAGGAGGAGAGAAAGAATGAACCAACCTATTAAAAGAAATAGTTTAGACCGAAGAAATGCCCAAGTCTAAAACATCAGGCAAGGTTTAAACTGAAAGGTCAAGTTTGTAAGAGGTTGAGATTATCGGACTCACCTAGTTTCAATGCCCGATCCAATAGGAGTAAAAAACGCCAGATAATTAGAGTCAGAGAAGGCAGAATCGCCAGATGATAAGTATCGGGTTCGCCAAATGATTAGTAAACCGGGCGGGACAGCAGAAAGCTCGGGATAAGCTGAAAAAACAAACAAACAAGGGGAGGATAACAGCGTAGAATAATGAGCAGAGCGCGGACAAACAGATACGTCCAACGCAAGTAAGTAACTTAAAACGAAAGCAGAGAGATTAGAGAGGGCAGCAATACCTTCAATGTTCAAAGAACGTCTGAACAGGTTAACCGACGTCTCAAAGGCGGCGTCTTGGAAAAGCGGTCACTTGCGAGAAGAAGCCCGCTCTAGTCAGGCTATTTAAACCCTCCAATCGAATGACCGTCGATCGGGGGTGTGTCGAAGGACCGATCCGTCTGATTTAAAGAAGTAGCAACGCATAAAAATAAGATAGGGAGTAACATATCACGCTAAAAAACACAAAGACAAGATTAAATAACAATCGAGTAGACAAAGAATCAGATACAGTTCAAAAAAAGGGAAAAAATAAAATAAATAAATAATAAATAAAATAATAAATAAAATGAAGGGTCTAAAGGAATACCAGAGAATGTTAAAGAGACAGCCTCAATGTAGTAATTGATGAAGATTACCGTCGACAATCGCTCACAAAGGAAGGGGCACGAATAGCACAAAGTAATAGAATAGCCATAGAGGAGAAAAAGTAGCTAAAGACTAATCTATCTAATCTAATAAAGATCTGTACAGATAAGTATCAAAAACTTACGAAGAACAGGTCATAAGTAGCAGGAAAAAGGCCATAGAAGGAAATATGGCCTTATATATAATATAATTACAGAAGTGCATTTTCCCATGGGAGGGATTCATTTAGGCCCCTTTCCTTCGTGTTAAGGACAAAAATCCAAAACACCTCGCGTTTCTTGCGAATACTGTCTGGGTTATACCCCTTTTGTGGGCGGATCTTCTCAAGGATAGACCAGCGTAGTTCATCATCTTTATGATTTTTCTCCATCCAATGGGTCACCATGGGTGCTGTATGTTTGGACCGTCTGATGTTGGATTTATGCTCCCCAATCCGAACCCTGGCTTCTCTAGAGGTTTCACCTACATAGGAGAGCAAGCAGGGACATTGAATAACGTATATACAATTGGATGTCCTGCAATTGGTCATCTCCCTCAATTCAGCGGTATATCCGTTGATACATATGGAGGTGCCAACAATAGCATTAGCGCATGCATGGCAAGTGCCACACTTGTGGTTGCCTCTTACAGTAGATGGACCGTCAATGGATTTTTGCACCCAGGTTTTCTGATCTGAATCCTTTGCTCTCACCAAAAGATTTCTGAGATTTTTATTTCTGCGAAATGCAAAAACAGGTTTTGGTATAGGGGTAGTTTGTTCACCTAGGTTCAACAGGTGCCACTCTGAGTTGATAATTTGTCTTAACTTGTTGTTGAATGGAGAGTGTTTTGTGACACAAACAAGTTTGTCTACTTGTTTTTGCAGTTTGAGTTCAAACATGGCATCGCGGTTGTAAAAACGTGCCCTTTTAGAGGCATTTCTCACCATCCTGGGAGGATACCCTCTGCTGATAAACTTAAGCTTCATGGTTTCCGCATGGAGGAGATAATCCTTAACAGAGGTACAATTTCTGCGAAGGCGCAGAAATTGGCTGAAGGGGATCCCATCCTTCTGACTCCTGGGGTGGAAGCTTTCAAAATGAAGCAGGGTGTTTCTGGCAGTGGGTTTCGTATATAGTGACACCATGAGCTTACAGTTATGGTGTTCTATCCAAATGTCAAGGAACTCAAGTTTGGTAGTACTAACATGGGCAGTGAACCTGATGTTATGGTCAGCCGCATTCAACCATTCAATATAGTCATTCAAAGATGATTGGTCGCCAGTCCAAATGAAAAAAACATCATCAATGTAACGCGACCAATGTCGGACATTCTCGAAGAAAGGAGCTACTTCATTGAAGATGTTGTTTTTCTCGTAGTCGCCCATGTATAGACATGCAATGCTCGGTGCGCATGCCGCCCCCATACTTACTCCCTGCACTTGCTGATAGAGTTGCCCATCAAATTCGAAAAAGTTTTCCTCTAAAACAATCTCGAGGCATTGTGTCAAAAAAGTGCCATTGACTAAGGAGAGATCAGAGGCAATGATGTTGCTTACCACCCTGCAAGCCTCCCTTTGGGGAATATTGGAGTAAAGCGATTCAACATCAAGTGTGACTAGAATTTCTCGCTCTGGGTCATAGTCAAGGCCCTCGATCTTAGATATAAAATGACCAGTATCCTTCACATAAGATAGTAGATTGCCCACAATCGGCTGAAGAAACCTATCCAGATATTTAGACAATGGTTCCGTAGCCGAGCCAATAGTGGAGACAATGGGCCTCAGAGGTGGATCATATTGGTCCTTGTGGGTCTTCGGTAAACCATATATTATAGGTATGCGGGTATGGGTAGGTGTAAGAAAAAGGGCTTCCGACAGGCAAATGTCTCCTCTTTCGACCGCTTGTTCTACATCTCGTAGGATACGACGCTTGATTCTGGGTTCAGGATTCGTCAAAATTTTACAATAGTGTCTAGTCGAACCAAGAAGGTCAAGCATTTTCTCTTTATATCTGACGGTATCCAAGATGACAATGCCCCCACCCTTATCACAGGGTTTAATCGTAAGATCATTATCATTCTTGAGAGCCATGAGTGCAAGGTTTTCCTCCCTAGTGGTGTTGTAGGCAGGCATGGGAACATATTTGACTGCCTTCTGGATTTTGTTGAGGACTGCTTTCTCAAATAAGTTAACTTCCGTGCCTAATGTCTCTAGGGACGGGGTAAAGTTGGAAGGAGGCCTCAGACCAGACAAGTTGTCATGGTTAATATTAGATTCTTCATTCAAGAAAAACTTTTTAAGACGCACTTTGCGAAAAAATGCATGCAAGTCTTTAAAGAGTTCAAATTTGTTGATCCTAGTGGATGGAATAAAGGACAGACCCTTAGTAAGTAGTGTCACAGCAGAATGGTCCATTGTACTTTTCGATAGGTTGAAAATGGGAATAGTATTCATGTCCTCCAATACTGATGCTGGCGAGTTTGAATATACCTCTGTGGCTGTGCTGGGTCCTGGTATTGACCCCTGTGTTGGAAACCCTGAGAGCGATTCTGGAAACGGTTTTGATATCTTGGGCGATAGTTGCCCCGTCGATTGCCTAAAAAACGATTTTCCGGCAAGGGACGTTCAAAAGCCTGTCCTTGTGCTGAGTTACCGTAGGCCTGTCCCTGAGGTGGATTACCATACGGGGAGCCCTCACTATCTGAGTCTGTAGTGTCCGAAAAAGTAGTGACACGTCTATTGCCCCAGTTCGAAAAGTTGGTGTTAGATGAGCTTTCTCCACTGTTCGCATAGAAGTTCTCAATCAGAAAAGGATAAATACGCTCCTGAGAGAAGTTTCTAATATCCTTCCTGATTCACCCATGACATCATCACTCACGTTGTGGGCCCATCATTTGTGGGGGAGTCAAATCTGTTGAGGGCACAGGTCTGAGAATGCAATGGTTATGGCATTTTGTGATTAAGTGACCCATCCCCATAAGGTCCGGGTAGGTCTCTCAGAACATGTATAGTTTTTCATCTGCATCAATAGATTCTTTAGGGACATCCACTACACAGATCGCTGACATGGGCACATGAGCTGAAGCACGCTCAACCTTTTGACTACTGTCAACAGCTGTGATTTACATGCAGTTAGTGTGGCTTGCAAAGTTGTCTCAGGAAGGAATTTATTGACACAGTCGTGTATATCCAAGTTTCATCATTGACAACAGACAGCAAACCACATTTTGTCCATGACACTACAGGTTGCTCATGTGAAAAACATGGTAACGAGCGGATCACGGACTTGCATGCCCTGACCTCGGTTATGGGCAATGGCCCGGTTTCCCAGATTCAGAACTAGCCGAGGTTCCAGCGGTATGTGTAAGCCATGCGTTAAAGCAATGTTGTGCAAAACACAACAGGCTAATATGATCTTGCACACGACTTCTGGGGAGTACAGCAGCACACCCCCTGTACGGTCGAGACATCTGAATCGCGACTTCAACAGACCAAAAGTGCGCTCTATGATGGCTCGAGTCCTTATGTGTGCCCTATTGTACCTACGCTGTGGTACAGTGTTTGCACGCCTGTAAGGGGTTAGGAGATGTGGGGAGAGTGCATACCCAGCGTCGCCTGAGGAGTGAAGAAAGGGCAGTTGGTTACATTTCCCTCTTTGATTTGCACAGGACATGATCTATACTTTAGTACATGCAGTATCTGTTGGGCCATGTATGTAGCTTTATGATTCTTATTGTACAATGGTTAATGTTGGGGGGCATTCAGACATTTCAATAACACATTTCCCTCATTTTTAATGCTTGGTACTTACCCAGTAGCCACATGTTGCCAAATTCTCCCGCAGCCATCCGCCGGGCAAGAGGTGACATGCGGAATATGAAGCTGTCATGGGTACAGCCTGGGAACACCGCATGCACATTAATGAACCTCCCACTGGCATCACAGACATCTTGCATGTTGATGGGATACCATTGGTGTCTGTTGCAGAAGATGTGTGCAACGCGGCGGGGTGGCTGAAGGGCCACATGGGTACAATCAATTGCACCCAGCACACGTGGGAATTGTGCAATGAGATAGAAATGTTGTGCTGTCCTTTGTCTCATGGCCAGTGTATGTGGCATTTGTATGTGGTTGTGGGTTCTAGCAGTGATGCATCTCAGTACCTGATGCAGGCACCGTGACTGGCTCGCCTGGGATATGCCCACATGGTCACTGGAGACCCTTTGGAAAGACCCAGTGGCAAAGAAATGGAGAGCAGAAAGGATCTTGAGATATGCTGGTATTGCATGTGAGCAGCAGGTCACAGAGTCAAGTTTCTGCTCCCATTCACATACCATATCCAAGATGACTTCTGGAGGGAAATGGTACCTGGCCCTTACATCTTGGCTGGACATTCCAAATAGGTTGATCCTTTGTCTGAAGATCCTCTCTGCTCTCCTCCTCCTCCTCAAGTAGTTTTGCCGCATGGCAAGGGGCAGTGCAACAAACACATTCAGTGACATGTTGAAAGGGTTTGTGGGTGTCTGCACTGCATTTATACATGCTGCAGGGCTAGGATTGGCTGCAGTGTGTCAGCTGATGCATGGTGGGGGATGGTAGGCACTTGGACAGGTGTTTACCCTTGGCTAAAATGATCAACGGCCACAGTTTGTATATTCCGGCCCGGAATCGGAGATTCTGGGCAGTAGGCGGAGATTCCGAGCCGGGAGCAGAATTCCCGCTCCGGGTGCGGAAATTCCGGCCCGAGTGCAGACGTAAAGTTAGTAGTCGTAAGTCCATTCTGTGAATAACAAAAGTGTTAAGTGCAAAATGGTAGTAAGTTTAGGATTTTGTCTTAAGTTAGTTCTGAGAATCGGGCCCTACAATTTTTTATTCATAATGCATGTGTTTTTCAACTTAGATTTTTGCAATCTTTGCTTGAGTGCGTTTTTTATTTGGGAAAGGAGAATTCATGGCAACAACTGTCCCCCTCTGATGGTTAGAATAATCATCATAATTCCTCACAAATGGATCTCTTATATGCACCCCCCCTTCCCCCACACTGATGAACGCCCACTAATACCACATGGGGAGTGCATTTACAGACGCTGGAGGACGCTCCCTTTATGGACAACTCTACAGACCAGATAATGGAGTACTTTACCTCTAACCCAGGGATGGTGTCAATTCGCAGCCTAGAATGGGAGGCTTTCAAAGTTGTGGTGAGGGGGCACTGTCAGGGGCATACAATGGGTATCAGACACGACTTGGAATAAAACCTCCAGAAAATAGAGGATGAACTTCACGCTCAGGACAACGAGCAAGGTATGAGTCCCGGGACGCTTCTGCAATTGGTGGAAATGCATAAGCTCTATAATGTGGCCATGGAACGTCTCTGGTGCCATGACTATAAAAACTATGTGAACTGGGCTCATGAAGAGGAGGGGGAATTGGGGAGGCTTCTGGCATGGTTGGTCGCCCCAGAAAGTAGGGGTGCTCCCGTTACTCACCTGATGACTGTGGAGGGAACGGTTGTCTTTTCACCGAAACATATAAATGAGGCATTTAAGGATTATTATGTCTCCCTCTACCACCTGCCTGAATCTGATCTCCCGACATTATTAGGCTACTTTTTGGAGACCCTGCTGCCTAGGCTCCTCCCGTTAGAAGAGTAGGAGCCACTAGGCGCTCTCATGATGGATCTGGAAATCAGGAACGCCATTAAGACAATGACATCGGTTAAGACGCCATGAGCAGATGGACTCCCCTTGGAGTTTTCCAAGTTGTTCACAAGGGAGCTAGCACCAGAGTTGGCAGAGGTGTATGCAGAGACTTATGAGACAGGAATTCTCCCAGCTACGTCAAGGGAGGCTTTGGCGGTCCCTCTACCCAAGTTCTTCTCGCCTGACGGAACATCTTAGACTTTCAACCCCTGTCTACGCTGAATACTGATTTCAAAATCCTTAGCAAGTCATTGGCCTCCCGCTGTTGACCCACATGCAGGACCTGATCCATGGTGACCAAAATGGATTCATACCCACCTGTAGTACATCTTAAAACCTCCGCAGGCTTTACTCGATCCTATACGTTCGTGATCAGCTACCTGACCCCATCACAGTGATTGGTTCAGTAGACCTGGCAAAGGCTTTTGGCACAGTGCGGTGGGACCTCATGGACACCTGCTCTGCTGCTGGGGACTTAATTCAACAATAAAACTCCTTACCTGGATTTGCTGTTTCCTGACATTACTTCATTTTATCCGATGGTTAATGGTGGAATGTGGCAAGTTTATCTAAAGTGGGAAAGAGTGATGATGAAAGTTACAGCCCAATTTCTGCTAATGGCCAGCAATAGTCTGTCCCGATTTCTGGTGATGACAAGAAAGTGTCTGTCACAGGAAATGGTCTTGGCATTGTGACATCCAGTTCCCCCTGCGACAGCTTGCTCACAAACCACTATCCTCTGCTGCCTGTCTACCTGCTGCCCTCAGTTTGTGCCTCCCCTCTTGTTTCTTGCTCTGTTTTGCCTTTCACCCTCATTTTTCTGCAATCTGTTTTGCCTTTTCTGCTAATTTTTCTGCCCTCTCTTTTGCCCTCTTCTGCCATTTTGCCTTTTCTGCCCTCTGTTTTGTCTTCTTAGCTTGTTTTTCTGACCTCTGTTTTGCACTCCTCTGCTTTGATTTGCCTTTTCTGCTCATTTTTCAGCCCTCTGTTTTGCCTTTTTCTGCTAGTTTTTTCCCTCTTCCTGCCATTTCCCTCCTCCAGCTGTTTCCCTTCTTTCCAGGACCTACTTAATGGAGGCTGCAGCATGATCCCATTAAGCAGGTCCTCGTGTCAGCTCCCTCTACAGCAGGTGTCCTGTCAAGTTTGCCCGCAGTGCGGCTGCTTGTCTACCTGCTGCCCTTTGTTTGTGCCTCCTCTGCATATTTCTTGCAATGTTTTGCCTTTTCTGCTTATTTGTCTGCCTTATGCTTTGCCTTTTTCTGCTTGTTTTTCCTGCCCCTGTTGTGCCCTCTTCTGCTCTGTTTTGCCTTTTTCCGCTCATTTTCTTCCCTCTTCACGCCACTTCCTCAAGACCTGGCTTTTCAACGTAGACCTCACATCTCAGTGCCCGGATACCCCCAAGAGTGACAGTGCAGCGTTCTACAAATGCTGATTGATTGAGTGACAAGGAGAAGTGGTTGTGTTATCAAGGTACCTAGAAAATATAGTGAGTACACTTTTCATTGTCTTGTTTATAGTCTGTGGTTAGCTTTTATTGCTTATTTTGTTTGTTTTGTCCAGTGTTTTCTTTTGTGTGGTTTACCTGTCATTGTCTAGTTCTTGTCTTTGTTTTGTCCTTGTGTAATTGTTGCGGTTGAAAATGTTAAAAAATAAAAGGGGAAGATGTCTGGCATCTGCTGCTGCAGATGTCTTTGCTTTCTATTATTTTATGATGTATTTACTTAGTGATCTGTCATTGGTTGTTATAATGTTCTGCGATAGAACCTTGTAAAGTTAGGTTTTTAAATTTTGGTCAGTTATCTGGATCTCCTGGGAGGGCAGTGCTGCGATGATCATTCAAACGCTTAGCTTCACCACTAGCTGCACAGACATTTCAACCTTGACCCATCCTCTCCATTTTTCAAAATGGACATAAAGAAGAGACTGCCTTACTTCCCCTCATGAGTTCAAACAGTACTTTCCCAGTAGCCGAATGAGGCGTAGACCTATAAGCCCAAACCAAATCTCTGATTGCAGCCTGACAGTCTACTCTGGATGTTATAGCACTCTGAATACACTCCACCAACACCCTGTTGAATGTCTCCACTTTGCCACTGGCTTGAGGGTGATATAATGCTGTGTGCACACATTTCTCCCCACACTTGTTTACCCCAACACCAACCCAGGGATGGTGTCAATTCGCAGCCTAGAATGGGAGGCTTTCAAAGTTGTGGTGAGGGGGCACTGTCAGGGGCATACAATGGGTATCAGACACGACTTGGAATAAAACCTCCAGAAAATAGAGGATGAACTTCACGCTCAGGACAACGAGCAAGGTATGAGTCCCGGGACGCTTCTGCAATTGGTGGAAATGCATAAGCTCTATAATGTGGCCATGGAACGCCTCTGGTGCCATGACTATAAAAACTATGTGAACTGGGCTCATGAAGAGGAGGGGGAATTGGGGAGGCTTCTGGCATGGTTGGTCGCCCCAGAAAGTAGGGGTGCTCCCGTTACTCACCTGATGACTGTGGAGGGAACGGTTGTCTTTTCACCGAAACATATAAATGAGGCATTTAAGGATTATTATGTCTCCCTCTACCACCTGCCTGAATCTGATCTCCCGACATTATTAGGCTACTTTTTGGAGACCCTGCTGCCTAGGCTCCTCCCGTTAGAAGAGTAGGAGCCACTAGGCGCTCTCATGATGGATCTGGAAATCAGGAACGCCATTAAGACAATGACATCGGTTAAGACGCCATGAGCAGATGGACTCCCCTTGGAGTTTTCCAAGTTGTTCACAAGGGAGCTAGCACCAGAGTTGGCAGAGGTGTATGCAGAGACTTATGAGACAGGAATTCTCCCAGCTACGTCAAGGGAGGCTTTGGCGGTCCCTCTACCCAAGTCCTTCTCGCCTGACGGAACATCTTAGACTTTCAACCCCTGTCTACGCTGAATACTGATTTCAAAATCCTTAGCAAGTTATTGGCCTCCCGCTGTTGACCCACATGCAGGACCTGATCCATGGTGACCAAAATGGATTCATACCCACCTGTAGTACATCTTAAAACCTCCGCAGGCTTTACTCGATCCTATACGTTCGTGATCAGCTACCTGACCCCATCACAGTGATTGGTTCAGTAGACCTGGCAAAGGCTTTTGGCACAGTGCGGTGGGACCTCATGGACACCTGCTCTGCTGCTGGGGACTTAATTCAACAATAAAACTCCTTACCTGGATTTGCTGTTTCCTGACATTACTTCATTTTATCCGATGGTTAATGGTGGAATGTGGCAAGTTTATCTAAAGTGGGAAAGAGTGATGATGAAAGTTACAGCCCAATTTCTGCTAATGGCCAGCAATAGTCTGTCCCGATTTCTGGTGATGACAAGAAAGTGTCTGTCACAGGAAATGGTCTTGGCATTGTGACATCCAGTTCCCCCTGCGACAGCTTGCTCACAAACCACTATCCTCTGCTGCCTGTCTACCTGCTGCCCTCAGTTTGTGCCTCCCCTCTTGTTTCTTGCTCTGTTTTGCCTTTCATCCTCATTTTTCTGCAATCTGTTTTGCCTTTTCTGCTAATTTTTCTGCCCTCTCTTTTGCCCTCTTCTGCCATTTTGCCTTTTCTGCCCTCTGTTTTGTCTTCTTAGCTTGTTTTTCTGACCTCTGTTTTGCACTCCTCTGCTTTGATTTGCCTTTTCTGCTCATTTTTCAGCCCTCTGTTTTGCCTTTTTCTGCTAGTTTTTTCCCTCTTCCTGCCATTTCCCTCCTCCAGCTGTTTCCCTTCTTTCCAGGACCTACTTAATGGAGGCTGCAGCATGATCCCATTAAGCAGGTCCTCGTGCCAGCTCCCTCTACAGCAGGTGTCCTGTCAAGTTTGCCCGCAGTGCGGCTGCTTGTCTACCTGCTGCCCTTTGTTTGTGCCTCCTCTGCATATTTCTTGCAATGTTTTGCCTTTTCTGCTTATTTGTCTGCCTTATGCTTTGCCTTTTTCTGCTTGTTTTTCCTGCCCCCTGTTGTGCCCTCTTCTGCTCTGTTTTGCCTTTTTCCGCTCATTTTCTTCCCTCTTCACGCCACTTCCTCAAGACCTGGCTTTTCAACGTAGACCTCACATCTCAGTGCCCGGATACCCCCAAGAGTGACAGTGCAGCGTTCTACAAATGCTGATTGATTGAGTGACAAGGAGAAGTGGTTGTGTTATCAAGGTACCTAGAAAATATAGTGAGTACACTTTTCATTGTCTTGTTTATAGTCTGTGGTTAGCTTTTATTGCTTATTTTGTTTGTTTTGTCCAGTGTTTTCTTTTGTGTGGTTTACCTGTCATTGTCTAGTTCTTGTCTTTGTTTTGTCCTTGTGTAATTGTTGCGGTTGAAAATGTTAAAAAATAAAAGGGGAAGATGTCTGGCATCTGCTGCGGCAGATGTCTTTGCTTTCTATTATGCTATGATGTATTTACTTAGTGATCTGTCATTGGTTGTTATAATGTTCTGCGATAGAACCTTGTAAAGTTAGGTTTTTAAATTTTGGTCAGTTATCTGGATCTCCTGGGAGGGCAGTGCTGCGATGATCATTCAAACGCTTAGCTTCACCACTAGCTGCACAGACATTTCAACCTTGACCCATCCTCTCCATTTTTCAAAATGGACATAAAGAAGAGACTGCCTTACTTCCCCTCATGAGTTCAAACAGTACTTTCCCAGTAGCCGAATGAGGCGTAGACCTATAAGCCCAAACCAAATCTCTGATTGCAGCCTGACAGTCTACTCTGGATGTTATAGCACTCTGAATACACTCCACCAACACCCTGTTGAATGTCTCCACTTTGCCACTGGCTTGAGGGTGATATAATGCTGTGTGCACACATTTCTCCCCACACTTGTTTAAAACTTTGTAACGGTAGAGAATATATGTTGGACACCATTATCAGTAACAGCTCAGGAATCCCTTCTCTAGCAAATACAAATTACAGCTTTGGTATTTAGATTCTGCCACACCATGCACCTCCACCCCCCTGGAAAATGATCCACTGTCACAATTAAATAGCTCTTATTAAGAGGTAACATGTGAAATGGTCCCAAAAGATCAACAGCAATCAACAGCAATCCTTGGCCATACATTACCTGGACATAATTCCAGTACATTATCTGGTACAGCAGTAACCAAATATTTATCACTGCAACAGCATTGCACACAATCCCTCACCAATCTTTATACTTCCACATCAACTCCAGGCCACCAGAAATCTTTTCTTACCCTACGTTTGGTGGCACTCATGCCTAGATGACCCACATGAGCAGTCTCCAAAATCTTTTGTTGGAAAAAATCTGGTGGTATCTATTTATCCCCTCTTACCAGCAAACCTCCTTCAAAATATAACTCATCAGCAAAAATACATCCAGAGATCTCTCCTTTGGCCATCTACCTTTCACAAAACTCATGACATGGCTTAGCACAAAATCCATCTTCAATCAGTTGTACCACAACAATATGTCACAACAAATTACCAAACTTTAACTTTGGCAATGATGAATTCCTCAATCTCTTCTTGTACACTCACATCACATGAATCACTTTCAGCGGGTATCTTGAAAAATATGTTGTTCACAAGATGTGCCACAATTATTGTGCCACTTTTTGGTCTTCCCCACAATCTTGCAAAAGATGTTCTTGACAGAGCTTACCAGATTCCTCACAGAACTGATATGGGCGAAGAAACGAAAAAAGAATGGCCATTACAAAGATGATTAGGCCTTTAAATGAGGGGTACTACTAAGGAACATGAAAAGCTTGATAAACTACACCATGGCTGTCCATGTGGACTGGTATTTCTGGAATAGGTATGTTGATAGACTGAGAAATGGGAATATTTATGCATTGGATTGTGATGTTTACCTGAGTTTAAGGTGCTAGTCCATACTTTTGACAAAACACCTAGGCTGGGTTTCAAACGGTGGGCTGCCACTTCCGGGGGGACTCAGTGCACATCTTTGAGAGTCCTAGTAATAAAGGAATTCCAGCTCGGCAGTTTATGGCTTAATGCTGCACTAGTCCTAGGTCTGTGGTACTCACCAGAATAGTCACTTTAGAGAGCTGTAGACATGCTGTGATCATTCATTTTTTGCTGTTGTAAATTACTTTATTTAGATTTGTTCAGTATAGGCATTAGTACTGTACAACAAAGCATGGCCCAAGGAATTAGACACACTCCTTGCTAGTATTGTGCGACATGCCTCTTTCAGACCAGCTCCACCAAGCAGTCGATTTTATATCCTTTTGAAATGCATAAAGTACAACAGGTACCAACATTTACATGTAGAAACTGTGAGACACTAAGCATCTGTTGTGGACAAACCTCCATGAGTCTACGGTCTCAGGGCCCCCGCAGTAGACCCCTGGGGAGGGAGTGGACAAGCCCGAATCCACGCGTGAATCATACATCTGTATTGTATTAATGGTTACTTCTTCTCAGTGTGGAGGCGACCACGCGGCAGGTCTGATCATTCTACACGAGACAATGGTATCTGACTTTTACATTGTGATACCTTCAGTAAAGGTGCAATGGGAACAATGTATAGGGAGAGAGTTCACAGATGCCGAGTGGGTTGGTGTACTGGGTTACCTGAGGGATGTCACAAGAAACCCCTGGTTTAAATTCACTCAAATAAACTATTTCCATCCGTATCTATCCCCTCAGAAGATTGCTAGAATGTTTCCTGGAGCCCCTGGCCTCTGGCCAGATGTCCACAGACCCAGGCTGACCTTTTCCATATGGAGTGGGGTTGCTCACAGTACATAGATTGTGGTTAAGACATTACAGCTGGATCCCTTGGTGTGTTTACTGGGACAGATGCAGTGCTGCAAAGCCCTTACAATTGTGTGCCAGTTTATATAGACAGAGCAATAGTATTTGCCAAGAGGAATATAGATATGTGGTGCAATACAAGCACTATACCACAATGTAGGTCATGGCTAAAAGATGTACTGAAGTGAACTGTGGTGGAAATGAGCACTCTGGCCAGGGAGTGGTTCGGTGAACATCTGGAAGGGTTTTATATTGCTCATTGAAGCAACGTCAGATAGTCCTCCACCATAGTTAGAAGTGATAAAAAAGAAGATTTTCCAGACCCAATGGAAATGTTTGAAGCCTGTGACTAAGGTGACAAGATATAAGGGGATGGATCGCTGATTGGCCTCTTACGTTAAATGTATGTAGCCCCTTGAGTAAATAAGTCTTACAATTTAATGGGGGCACCAGTCTGCAAAGTGAATACAAGAATATCTCTTTGGACAATGTATCTGGTATTACCTAAGGCTGTTATTTCTTTTTGGACATTGCTGCTCTGGATAAAGGGTGGGGTTTACATGGTTATTTATGAATCTGTCATTTAATGTGCTCACTGATTGAGCCCTATTGCTTTTAAGTTGTAAAGATGTGCATTTGTGGAACTGAAGTAAGACTTGCAAGATGAACTGTTTTGCACATATAAGCAAATTAAAAGCTATAAAAAGCATTTTTTTTTTAAAGTGGCCTATCCGGGCTCTTCCCTCAACATAGCCTTTGGGCAGAGTTATGACTTCCATAGTGGAGTAGTCTCCATCCTGAACCATCCACTACAGATCTACAAAGAGGTATGAGGTGTCTGCATCTGGCTGCTATCAGTCTAAATAGATGTACAATCAAGTAAAGTAACGGGACAAGCCTCACCAAAAGGTATTTTACAAAAAGAGACTGAGGCAATATGATACACACCTATCACCATGTGGGTTTGTAGGCACAGGGCAATGGTCTACGAACCTGGCAAACCAGTCTCCTGCATAGGAGCAATACTCCATAAATTCTAATGGAGTAAGTGATTCAGCACCCACGAATTTCTGTAAATAGTTCAAAAGTCCATTAAATTCAGGTATTTGATTGGATCACATTTCAATAACATAATGCATCTTGATTTTCTTTTAAAAATGTTTTTCTTTATTCATAATGTTCACTTTTTTATAGAACAATCTTCCTTGACATAGCAACTTTATTTTGTACCAAACTGGGACTTCTTCAGGGCTACAAAACAAGGTAATATATAAAATATTAAAAACACTTTACAAGGTTGCCCCCTGTCGCCGCTCCTGTTCGCACTGGCCTTGGAACCTCTGGCGGAGTGGCTGCGGTGGCACCCTTCTATCCGAGGTCTCCGTTGGACCCCCGAGTATGAGGACCGCGTGTCTCTCTATGCAGACGACATCCTTTTGTATTTAGCCTCCCCGCGTAAATCACTGATTGTCCTGGTCGATGTTCTGCACTCATTTGGCCGTAATTCAGGCCTTGTCATCAACTGGGCCAAATCCTGTATCTATGTGCTCTCCGGGGAGGCTCCTGTCCTCCCGCGGGGCTGTCCGATCCAGATTGCCTCGGAGGGATTTCGATACTTGGGTGTCTACATTACGCTTGACCCAGTGGCCCGCTACGAGCGAAATTTGCTTCCCCCCCTCCAGCGTTTGAAGGAGGATGTCGCGCGCTGGAGGCGCTTGCCACTTTCGCCGCTCGGCCGGGCGGCTTTGTTCAAGATGATGTCACTGCCGCGCTTCCTGTACGCTCTCCAGAACACCATGGACCTGGTCCCAGCGCGCTACTTCCGTGAAGTGGAGGGTCTACAGCGCCGCCTGTTCTGGGACGGGAGGCCGCGTATAGCCCTGGCAAAGTTGACGCTCCCGTGGTACGACGGAGGGATTGCCCTCCCGGATATTAAACGGTATTACTGGGCCTCCCAGTTAGCTGCAATTAATCACGGCCTCTATGGGCCCGCCCTAAACCCGGCATTTGAAATGGACAAGATGCTCCTGCCCGGTGGCGACTACAATCGAGCGCTCTACGCTAGTGTGCCCGATTCCCGCTTGACGGAACCCACGCGTGTTATGGTGCGAGTATGGCACGCGGCTAGTGCAGCTATGGGCTGGAAGGACCGTTTGACCCGGGCGTCACCGCTGTATGCGTCCGAGAGGTTGGGCTCTCTGTGGACCTCAAAGGGCTTTGCGCAGTGGGACACTATAGGCATCAGTACAGTGGGGGATCTCTGGACGAGGGGAGGATTTAAAACATTTGAGACGTTGCAGGCGGAGTTTCAGCTGCGGGGCAGTGAATACTTTCGGTACCTGCAGGTCCGTCACGCACTGGGCTCCGTCTTCCCAGACGTGGCCTCCATTCCGGAGTCCTCCCCCCTGGAGGATCGAGTGCTAGATGGCCATGTTCCGGACAGCACGATCTCCCTCATTTACAAGAAATTGATAAATGATCGCTCGGGCTTACTGACTGGCCTCCGCGAGGCCTGGGTTGCCGATGGGCTGGAGTTGGACGACGAGGACTGGATTTCCGCGGTGGCCTCTCCGAAGGAGGTGGCCATCCCGGCTCGCCTTCGTTTCGTCCAGCTTAAGATACTCCACCGGGTGTACATGACGGGGCCAAGGCTTCTGCGTATGGGCTATGCCGCGGACGGACTGTGTAAGCGTGGATGTGGTGCCTCAGCGACCTTTCTACACATTTTGTGGGAATGCCCGAGGGTGGAGCGATTCTGGCGTGGTGTGCATGAGGTCCTGCGAGCGGTTACGCATGTCGCGCTGTTGCCTGAAGCGAGGAGATGTCTGCTGAATGTGTGGGAACCGACCGATTACTCAGTCCCGCAGACGCGATGGGTGACTCTGGGCTATATGGTGGCTAAGCGGGACGTTGCACAGCTGTGGGGATCCCAGAGGTCCCCGGCGGTATCGGCCTGGAAAGAACACATGGATTGGTGCATGTTCCGAGAAAAGGTGGTGTATGTGGCGCGGGGTAAGCCTGGTGCATGGGTGAAGATATGGGGCCCCTGGAACGCCTTCCGCGGGGATATCTGCGAGCCGCCGTCGTTGCCTACCGCCTCACCAGCTCCATCCCCTTAGTTTTCTCCCTTCCCTAGCTCCAAGCATAGTGTTCCCCCAGTCCTGGACTTGTTTCCCTTCCCCTCTTGGGGGTCTCCAGTGGATGGTTTGGGGTCCCCCATTTGAGGAGCACGTGCTGTCACTCTCGATCGTGGGTTGCCTTGCGGGTGTGTGTTTATTTATGTTGTTGTGTTGTAGAAAATGAAACCGTATTGCGGGCTCTGAGCCATATGGCCTGCGCTGTTGATACCTCCTGCCTTAGTGTCTATGCAAAGCTAAGTGCCTCATTGTATGTTTTTCATTTGTTAACGTCACTTTAGCGGCCGGCCGGAAGGTTGTAGGCCCATACCTGTATATATTTGAGATTGCAATAAACGGTTTCAAAAAAAAAAAAAAAAAAAAAAAAAAAAAAACACTTTACAAAATATTTTGACATTTTGCACAAAACGCCATAAACATACATATACTACAACTAACACAGAAATATTTTCTTCTTTATTCATATACATCATTAAATATTATTGTAACTCCCCGACCCAGAGCAAATGGAAGACCGAACTTGATAGATGTATGGGGGCCGAGATTGCAGTATTTCTAGCATGTGGATGCCCTGCAAAACAATGGAAAATATGGACTCAATGGGCGTCATACCGAGGAATTGAGCTCCCCCACTGCCACCCACAGACCCTTACATGGTGCCCCGTATCCCTGAGTGCTCCCTGATCGGCCTCTCCCGTACTGTCTGTCACCAGATCCCTATGCAAATATGTTATGTTGTCGTGTCTTGAGATCGAAAACTGTCTGCAGTTTGTTGCATTTGTATCACCCGCATGTTTGGCTGGTGTTGAAAATTGGTAAAAATGCTGGAATTTTTGTGATGGTAATCCTGTTTCTCCTACAGGACACTGTAGGGCTGTCGCCCGACTTTTCAACGAAAAACCTAGTAAAATTTGTTGTTAAAAAAAATATGAATGTAACTAATTAAGATCGAAACCCAATTCCGTTTCTACTACATTAAGTGACAATTACTGTGCACCATGCAATTTTTTTAAGCCTTTTTGTCAATCAAGGCTATTAATCTTTAGTATGAACCGACATTAAATTGTGTGTAAGGGGATTACTGCTCTAATTGAGATAATCCTTTCAATTCATGAACTATATAGGTGAATAGATAATCAATTCCTCCATATGTTACTTATATTATTAGAGAACAGTATAATCATATATGAGACCAGGTTTTTACTCTATACGTTACAGCTGACATGCACCTTAGAGTTGGAGTTTCATCTCTGTACCGTGATGACCATAAGAATCATCCTTAAATCAGAGTGTACAGAAACTGGAAATATGTAGTATTATTGCACAAATATCGGAGTATCAGAGTTCACCATTGTTGGTTAAAGAAATCTCGCTGAATTCTGTAAAAAGATTTTTACAATACAATATCAGAAGTTTTTTAGGGGGAGGCACCATGAGAGAGCTGAGATCATCGGTGATATAAGAACCTTTCCAAACAGTACATAGGAATATACTTTGTTTTGGTATCTTCTCTTTCTACGGCAGTAGTGGAGTATGAACGTCAACTAAACGTTGCAAAGTTTGTAGAGCTCTATGTCCTTCCTTGTCTATTATTCATACCATATGGGACGAGACCTACGGTGGTCCTGAAACCTATAAAAAAAAGCAACACAGATGCATTCTTTCAGATAAAGTGAATGTTTTGTAAGATGCACTCTAAAACCTATAATAATTTTAATTCAACAGTCCCAAATGCCTGTGCATGCTTGTATTTGAGATCACGAGTGCAACGTTAAAAATATAACTGGTACTGTGAACACATGATGAAATGAAGTAAGCTCAAAACTGCCGGGAGCTCAGTATTGTGTCAGATAAGTTTCAGCATTCCTACATGCACGTGCACGCTTGTATAAGGGCTCACAAGCACAGCACTGAGTGTATAAATGGCACTGTGGCGACATAATAAAATGAAGAGAGTGCCAGAATACAAAGCGATCTGTAGGGACTCACAAGTGCAACATTACAAATATAACTGGCATTGTGCAAGCATAATAATTTAAACAAATTGGAACCGTAGAGCGCTCGATAATATTAAGGTAATTCTGGCCTTTCAATTGAGTGTAACAGATACAGCTACTGCAATTCCAGGCATTGTTAGATTTATGATATGTATGCACACTTGCATGAATGACACCTCAACAGTTAAGCGTGTCTGTTGACTTAAAGTACGTATGTATAATAGAGTATGAACTCCCAAAACATAAATATAAAGTGAACATCCTGACACCTTCAAACAGAGTTTAATTGTGTCTGCCATAGTCTAAATGATTAAATGTGTGTGGCATATTAGGATTCCATAACAACATGCAAAGTAATGGGAAAACTGGAATATGTGAAGAAAGACAAATGTATTTTTTTTAATCTGTGTATTGGTATGAACATCAATGCAAAACAGCAAAAGGAAAAAGTGCCTCACACTGCAAACATTGATAGTGATAAATAGAGACAACGATCTCTTATCCAGCATTCTTCTACGTGCTCCCTGTCTCATCCTCCTCCGCCCGTCCCAAAAATCCTGGTAAGTCAGATTGGTCAACAGGTAATAAATCAATGCCTATTCCATTTATATCTGAACAGGGGTTACCTCTATACTTGTTCCATCTTCTGTATATCTTTGTCCATTTTTGGGGGCACCCACTCCCATCATACACCACCTTTTCAGCCAACTTGTACCAATCCATGTCATTTTTCCATTCACTCACTTGTGGCGGAGACTCTGCCCCCCAGAATCGTGCAATATTGCGTTTAGCCACCATCAGCCCTAGGGTGATCCAGATACGGTACATACATGTCAGATCACATGTCCCAGATATTGAGGAGGCTCCATTTGGCATCAGGCTCCATACTCCCTCCACCAACAATATTCATACAATTAACTACCGCTGTCCAATAGTATGCAGTACGGGGAAACTTCATATAGTATGACAACATTTGCCTAGCTGACCACAGTGTCTACGACATTGCTCAATGGTTCTGCCCTTCTTCACCAAGATGGTGCTGGAGAAGTATGCCCTATGTAGAATCTTAACCTGCACTTAACGAAATCTGGACCTTACGGTCACTTCCCTGGGGGAAGTCATAGCCTTCAGCCATTCATCATCCTCAAGACTTTCAAGGTCTCACTCCCACTGCTCCCTCAAGTGATGGGAAGGATATTAATTATTTTTTGATAACAGAGAGATTGCCTCGTGGGGCATGCAGGTTTCAAGCAGTCTATCTTCCAGCAGGGAAGACTCATAGAGTATCTCACCCACTGGCAGTGCTATTGGGATTGCATGTCGTATTTGTAGGTAGTGGTAAGCCTTGGTGGGTGTTGGCAGGTATTCGCTCTGCAGATTCGCCATGGGAATAACACCCCCTGTACCCAAAGGTCCCCTGACAGGCCAATGAGATCCCACTTTGACTAGTTGTGTACTGAGAGTACCTAAGCTAGCCGTGTCTCAACGACGGGTCGCCTGAATTATCTGGTCTTTCCATCCAAGTGCCCGGAGAGTTGTGTTCAGGACTTTCAATGTTACTGCTGTTGGACCCAAAAACACTGTAGGGTGCTTGCCACCATATAAGGCGTTTTGATAACCCCTGGGTGCATTACAAATCTATCCATTTGATATGCAGGCTCAATCGGTGCATCCAATAATGAACCGCTGTCAGCTGTGTCACCTAGTAGTATCCCCTAATGTCAGGGAGGGCAATGCTGCCATTGTACAAACATCTAGTCAGGTTTCAGAGGGCGAGCAATGTCTCACCTCACTCTCAATTGTCTTGAATAGTAATCTGGGACTGGATATGGAGTATTTTGTAACTCAAATAAAAAACGAGGCAATGTCATAATTTTGAATAGGGCCGCCCTGCCAATCAGCGAGAGGCGCAGAGACTGCCAGTGTTGCACATCCTGTCTAAGCTGTGCATGCAGTGGGTCTGAGTTATTGGCATAGTATTTGTTGGGGTTGGTGTTTGCCTATATTCCCAAATACTGGAAACCCTCCTAAACCACCCTGGCCTCACAGCCATGGGGCAATCGTGGCACGTCTCCATGGAGAATATATATTGGGGACTTCTTCCAGTTAAAAGTGTATCCTGAGTAGGTGCCAAATTGAGGGAGTATATGCATGAGTCTGTCAAGTGTGCTTGTGGGATCGGAGACATACAGCAAGATGTTGTCCATGTAAAGCGAGATCCTGTGTTCCTAGTCATCTGTCTATTGAAGTCTCCGAACTAAAGGGTCCTCTCTGATCCAGGCTGCAAGTGGCTCCAGAATAAGAGCAGGTTAGAGACAAAAGGTGACAACCCTGACTGGTTCCCCGATGGAGTTAAAATACAGAGGGGGAGGACCACTTCTGTTAACTGTACCCTGAGCTAAGGGCTCCGTATAGAGGAGTCTAATCCACTCAGATAGCACGGACCGAAGCCCATCCTATGCAGCAATTCAAACATATGTGGCCATTCAAGAGTATCAAAAGCCATTCTGGCATCGAGGGAAAGCACCAGGGCATCCTCTTGCATGGAAGCGGCCTGTTCCAGAACCCCGTTAAGGCATTGCAGGTTGCGAGCGGTGTTCCTTGCCGGCATGAAGCCGGATTGGTTAGAGTGGACTAGAGTCACGATCATCTGAACTAGATGGGTGGCCAGAATTTTACCCAATATTTTGACTTCCGCATTTAACAAGGAGGTTGGCCTATAGGAGGCACAGTCGTTGGGTGGTTTACCCTCCTTGGTTATAAGCACAATATTGGCCAGCCGTTGGTCTTAGGGAAAAGTCCCAATTTACATCTGCCCCTGAACATTCTAAGCAAGTACGGGCCGATCTTTGCTGCTGCGAGCTTGTAGAGTTCGACTGGGATCCCCTTGGGTCCCACCACCTTCCCTGAGTTCAACTCCCGTATTGCCCTAACTATTTCCTCCTCACAAAGGTCTTCTTCAAGTAGTGCCCTATCATTACTTGAGAGCCGCGGAAGCTGTATATCTGCCAGTGACTCGTGGAAATCACCCGCCGTAGTGGTAGCAGTTGGGGAGTATAATTGGGTGTAATAAGTGGAGAATACCAGTGCCACTTCCTGTCTCCCCTTCACTCACCTGTATCTGTCTGCACTTCTAGCACCCAGGGGTTTCCCCTTTCATATTTGTCTAGCCAATCATGGAGTTTCCCGGCTCCATACCCGACTTCATAAAGGCTGTTTTGGGTTGCCCGATGACTGGTTTAGGCCGCATTGAACACTATGACTCTATATTCTCTGCATTTTAGGCTAAGTATGTGCTGAACTCCCTGTTCCACTTGGGTAGTGAGTTTGGACTTCAATTTCATGCTCTTGCGTCTCCAATTCCCCCTCGTATATTTCATATGCCTTAAAATCAACAAGAGGCCCTGTCCCTTTATCACAGTTTTATTTGATTCCCAGTAGTTCTGTGCAGAATCCACCGAACCCTCATTTAAAGTAAAATAATTCTCTGTGACTCCACGATGACCCACTTTATACGGGGTATCTTAAAGTACCAAGAGTTGCGCGCTGTACCCTGACGATTTTGCCGATCAGGGAGACTGTACACCGCCCATATTAAAGAGTGGTCTGAAATTCCTCTAGCGAAATGTTGGATCTCACTGAAGTGGGGAGTGAAGTTTGCAAGTGTAAGTACATAGTCAATGCGAAATAGACACCGATGTGCCCCAGAATGGGATGTATATTGTTGCGAGATCGGATTATGGGAGCGCAACAAGAGCAGACAAAAAGTCAGCCAGGTAGTGTCAAACTTGGGGGCAAGCAATCCGTTGCCTCATTGAGTGCAATATTAAAGTCACTACTCAACAGTGGGAGTGTTTTGCACATTAAAATACCCCCCGCCCCCGGAACTAGTGGTGTAACTCGAGTGGGCAATCATTTTGTATTCCCATCTATTCAAAGCCTGACATGTCCTCTCTTTGAGCTAGGTCTCCTGCAGCAAGACTATCTTCGGAGATTGTTTCTTAATATACTGTAGAACAACCCTGCACTTTATTTTATCCGTCAGTCCATTCACATTCCAAGAAAGCATTTTAATGGCTGAAGCTATCTTTGAATTGGCCATGTTAATCTTGGGAGTGGAATTGTGCATCTAAAGAACTAGCTCTAAGTGGTTGACAATGTTTGGGGAGGTTTCTCTCTTTGGGGTGAGGATCATCGGTCGTCTGCAGTGAATAATAAGAACATTGGTGCATCAAAAGTGGAATATAAACAACTAAAACCCCAAATAGAACCTCCATGCCTGCCCCCCTGCATGGCGAACCTTGAACTTTCCCGCTCCCCCCAACTCTGCAGAGTGCCTGTCACCCCATAACATTAGATTAACATTGGGTGACTGTGTCCAACATCAGGTGGGCACCCACTCATCTCTCCTCATAGAAAGGAGACATTTTACTAGAGTAGCTCTTCATTTCTCAGTCATCACTCCATCACCACAAAGTTCACATATCTTCATATAAATATATATAAACTGCAACTCGTTCTTACTAAAAGAAAAGCATTGGTGAACAAACGTACACAAACATCGTGATTACATAGCATGTGCTCTTCTTTGTTAGGTTACATTACATCTTCACAAATACATAAGGCCTTAATATACATATGCGGCCTAATCAATAATAATGAGTTTAGAGACAATTTTATGCTGCTGTAGAAGTATCAGAACCATCTGATTATTCTTAATTGGTTCATTAATACATATTGTATTTCCAAATTTAGATGTTATACCTGTCCTACAATTATAGGAACACAATGGATCCTAAAATGAAATTTGTTCCATCTGTCATAGGAAATAATGAAACTATTTATTGGTGTTTAACCCCACTGATACTGCCCAAAGATGGCATATCCACCTGGCTTCAACCTGCCTCAGGATCAATTCCCTGTAGCCACTCCTTTCATAATCTGTTCAATGGCATCAAACCAGATCTGCGTATTGGTGGGACACTTCTGATGAATATAGGTTGCTAACAGGCATCTTTCATCATGGTGTTTGATCGCCCTAACATGTTCTTGTATCCAAATTTTCAGACACTTGACACTGCTGCCTATGTAGATCTCACCACATGCACACCTCATGACATAGACTGTGAATGTTGTGTTACAATTTATGAACGAGTTAATAATATGTTCAGTCATGATATTATAGCAGAATTTTGTGCAATCCCTGCAACGTAAGGGATGTTCCGTCGCAGGGCAATGTTGTGGAGTATGCAGCAGGCCATGGAGATCTTACACACCTTCCTGGGTGAGTAGAGAAGGGCTTCCCCAGTCTGGTTTAGACATCTGAATCTGGCTTTCAGGAGCCCAAAAGCCCACTCCACTGGCTGCTGTGTCCTTATTGAAGCAGACTTCCCCTGGCTTTGTAAGATTCCTCAGCGGGCCAACAACCAAGGCTGGTTGAGATATGCTAAGTCTCCTAGATGGAAGATAGACAGAGAGACATAAGGGCAACATTTAGTTACCCACTTTTAGATCATGCTACTTGACATTTCCCACACAAAGTTAGGACAGATCACACTTACCTACAAGCCAGGTCCTCTCCGGTAGTGGTTGTGACATCAACTAGGGGCTGCTGTTTGGCACTACATAGGAATCATGAGCCGACCTTGGGAACTAGGCACAGACGTTTAAGATATACAAATCTGCTAGGCAGACAGCTTGCACGTTGATAGAATGGTAGTGTTTCCTGTTCGGGTAGACTTGCTCCTTGTCATGTGGTGGTACTAAGCCAATGTGGATGCCATCGGTAGAACACATCCCATGTGGGATGTGTACATATCAATAGAAATCCACATTCTCAGTGGCTAAATCCTCATGTCCGGGGAATTGGATGTAGTTACCCATGTTTCTCAACATTGCTGTAAGCACCTCTGTGAGGACCTGACTGAACATCAGTTGTGACAGTCCATCAGAAATAGCAACAGTGAATTGAAATGAGCCTGTGGCCCAAAAATTAAAAACTGACATGAGTTTCACTAGTGGGTTACTGATGTAGAATTATTTATGCGAGGTAGGAGGTCAGGATCCAACTGGTGACATAGATCCCAGATTGTTGGCCTATTTTTGCAAAATTTGGTGATGATGTGACATTCTTCTATGGTGGTCTGGTAATGGGTGGCACACAGGTGACTTGCATCTCTTCCCTCTCCCAGGGTACCCATTTAAGGAGCAAGACAAAAGATTTATTGTGGTCACAATGCGTAGAAGATTTGTGAAAAGAAACGCAAAAGTTATGTATCTGAACATAAATGCTTCACGGAGCAGTACACATATCACAAATTCATTGTATAATTCTTGAACATCCACCTGCCATCCCAAAGGTGGCATTCATAGGTCTGAAACTGAACTGGGCACATTATAAACTGTGAAAAAATGTAATTTCCACTATTGTGAAGCTAGCAGCACATGCAATGTGAAAATACAGCCAACCGCAATGTGCGCAGTGCACATTTGGCCTATGTCCAGTTTTCCCAACAGCTGACATGGCAGCTGCCTGACTTCGCTAATAGGACATGTCAAATGCTGGCCGCCAGCGGTAGTCGACTGCGTGGTAGGAGGTCACATGCACGCCGGTCAATACCATTGGCTAACATTGAGCACAGTGGTGGTCGCTGCCCAATGGCTGTGTGTGTTTACGCTGATGACTGCAAACGTGGCGTACATGTACGCGATGGCTGGAAAATAGCTCACTTGTCAGTGTAGGTCATGACCAGGGTAGAGGTTAGTCAACAGATGACCACAAAAGTATGTATCCATTTGGAGAGCCATTAGCCTAAAGGTGTGACCGCAGGGATCTACAACCGACGTAGTGCCCACTGCTGGAAGAGGTGGAAGGACTTGCGGCGCTGGACCCGCAAGGTCACAGAGGTCCAGCTGGGGATGTCCTCCCAACATGGAGGGGGCACGCACCGGACCCTGAGCCCCCTCATGACCCGCATCCTGGCAGTGATGAGGGGGCGAGTTCTGGCCAGAGACAGACATATTACTCTGCCAACTTTGTGTGTTACAGGCAGGCTTGTCCAAAGCAAGATTAGTGATGGCCCACGTATACACAAGTTGAGTAATTGTTAGAGTAAGTATGATAGTAGGTGCATGCTGCTGTGCTGTGGCTATTGTCTTTCTGACCTGGAAGACAGCAGAGTTCTGTCCACATCCAATCCTCGCCTTTTGAGCAGACACCTGGCTGAGTGAAGTGAGTAATCATCTCATGTTCTCAGTAAATCTGGGTGACAATTGTACCACACAGGCAACTTGTCTTGTTTGTGTGAGGAGTGATGTAACCTCACCCCTGTCTCTCATTTAATGGTGGCCCTATTGCATGTGACATGACATAGAGTGCTGAGTACATGCAGTGAATGTACAACAGCTCCCGGTGGTACGTACTGGTCATGCTGTGAAATGAGTGCGCAAACTTCACTGGTGCCATCAGTATTAGTGCCTATATGTTGGCCAGTGTGCATTTGGCAGATGATGGTTCATCTGCAATAGCATTCCTAAACACTCATTCACTGACTGGTGACATGCATGAGTGAGTGAGATGTAGAATTGTGGGGTTCCTATATGACTGTGTCCACTGACCCTCAAAAGGCAATCTGAGTATGCAATACCAAAGAGTGGTGTGATGTGCCTACCCTTCGAGACTCCAGTGATCTCACACCTTCATGTCATAGATGTTCAGGGGCACCAAAAACCTTTAGAGGTGTGTTGGCTTGTGGACTTTCAATCTCTGATTAGCATCTTCACCTGTACCAAGCAGAATTGGGGATGTTCCCCTGGCTATAAGGAGTGTTGTGCTGTGTGATTTCGGAGTATCTATCCCCCAAGTCTTAGGACCTCCTATTTTCTGGGAATTTTATTGCTTAAATGTGATACATAGCTCAAACTACATATGTTGAAATTGTAATTTTCTTTTCAGGTTGTGGTCAAATGATATATTTGTGAGTCCAAAGGGTCATCAGTGTGCAATGAGCATTTGCATGTGACATGATGTCTGCCAGTACAGTAACTGATGGTCCATTGGAGCTGAACTTGACCTTCATGACATCATGATGTGTTATGAAGGATAGGCAGACCTGTAAGACTCTGGGCCTTGTGTGAGCATTGTGTAAATCTCAATTTTGTTTACATCCTATTTGGTTGCATCTCTTTACAATGGTACATAACAAGTGCCAAAGTATGTAGGTTGATCAACTATGCGAGTTTGGACATAAGGTGAGTGGAGCCAACTGTTTGCAGGTTATGTGGCATGCATGCAAGTACTCATGCTAACTTGTAAGCCTAAGGAGTGAACTAGGAAGGCGGTGTGATTTGTGGATTTTTTGTTGTTGTTTTCTGGTGATTTGTGATGGTGAGGTGTCGAAATAAAATTGCAATAAACCCATGCTACGTCTCATTTCAGAAACATCCAGGACAGGAGGAGGAGATGGGGTCAACGGCAGTGGGGACACTGCTGCTCACTGCAGTTCATGATATCAGGCACAGATGGACCCAGTGATCAGGAGGGTGTGAGGAGTGCCCTGGAGGAGAACATCAACATCTTATCATCATCTGAGTCATCCTCCGCTGATCACTCCGGAGCGGTGGGAGACCCAAGAGGATCAGTTCCACCTTTTTTCTTGTCAGCCACCCCCATTTCCATCGCCAGCCTCCCTGTTGTCCCCCCACAAGTTGGCCGTTCCTGCTTCCCTAAGAGGGGAGGCTCTCCCTCACTGTAGGCACCTCAGCCCTGCCCCTTTTAGCCCCATTGCACTGAGTGAGAAGGTGGGTCAGACTGCTGTGCGGAATGCCATCCAGGGGCTAAGCATTCACACTGGAATGTCTGTCCTACTGAGAACTTTTCAGGCTCTGGGCTCCTCTCTCACAGCAGCCATCCCAACCTTCCACCTCCCCTCTTGCCCCTCCCCTATCCACATTCCCTCTTCCCAATCCTATCCAAAGCCCACACACACCTAAGCATGCAAACACTTCAACAGACCCAGGCACCACACACAAATCCAGGACATCCAAGAAACTCACACATGCCGGTATACAGCAGAGACTCGCCTCCATCACCACCCCTGCCATCCTCAGCATACCCACAGGCACCACAGCATCACACATTGGCCCTTCTACAGACACACACATAACTAAAGACTTCACAGCAACAGCCACAGACCCCTCACAGACACTCCAATTCCCACAAACACAGCAATAGCCACAGACCACTCACAGACACACCCATACCTACAGATATCACAGCAACAGCCACATACCCCTTCACAGACATAACCACACCCACAGCCATCACAGCAACAATCAAAAACCCCTCCACAGACACAACCATACCCACAGACCTAACAGCCACACACCACTCCACAACACCCAGCACATCCTCAACACCCCCCCCCAAAAAGGCATACAGTTATCCACACAACAGCCAACAGCCAACATCACAACACACACTGCAAACAGCAGACCCTCACTCTTCTACTCCCGCTTCCTCCCAATCCAAACTCCATCTCAAAGACCTACCCATGAGTCTCCCTTGTCTGCTCTTGCCCTTACTCCTGTGGCACCTGCCCTCCCTCCCAAAGTCCCAAAAACCTCTTCCACACCCAGATCCCTTCCAACTCCCACTCCACCCCTGAATAACAGCCTCCCCACTCCCTTGATCCCAGCCCAAAAAAGAAAAAAAAACTTGCCATCCAAAATCCAGCCCCAAAACACCAACGCCCAAGAAGCCCCTTTGCAAGGATAAACCCACCCCTCCCTAAACCTCAGCCCCCACCCCCATTCCCAAGTAACATCTTAGAGGTTCCTGCTGTGCCCAATGGGTGCCCCTTTGTGAGGAGGTTCCCTGGCAGTGTCAGATAGTGCAAGTGTTTTGGCACAGCATTGCGCTGTGGCACATTTCACTCATTATAGAATGGCCACTGGCCTACGTTTAATGTGATTAAAAAAAAATTCATTGCTTAAAACTTTCATCGTTTTGTAGACCATGTTCCTGGCATTACTTTTCTAATTATTTGATGTTGTTGTATAGTTAGTGATCTGTAAGTACAGTTGTGTGTTTAATCCCTGATTGTATAATGTGCCCTTTGTAGGAGAGTAGGATCTGCTTCACATGGGTACCCCCACTTTTTGCTGGTGTTTCACTGTTTTTTTACCTTAGTCTGGCTGTGGCCCTGCTAATCAGGACCACAGCCTAGCTGCTTCCTCTCTAAAATGGTTTCCATGTACATTAGGTACATATCTAATTGGATTCTGGAGTGCCTTATAAGCCCCTAGTATATGGTATACTATGTACCTAGGGCATAGGTACCTCAGAGGCCTACCAGGGGCTGCAGCATATATTATGCCACCCCTGGGAAGCACTACAAAATGGCACCACAGGTCTGCTACTGCAGCCTGGGTAAGGGTGTGCTTGCACCCCTTACAGTGGTATAGGCTACCTATATCCACACATATATACAGACACATATAAACCTATAAGCCACTCCTATGGCAGGCCTTGACAATCCTGAAGGCAGACTGCTTGGTTTTATGTGAGAGGGTACCCAAGCAAGAGCTTAGCCCCTCTGCAGCTTTCGGAAATACTTCCTTATGGCTGTTCTGTGATACGGCCATACCATATACTCTTAAGTGCATTATAACCTCGCGGTAAATTGTAACTTTGGAATGGCTGCATCAAAACATGTCATGTTTGGTGTCAAACGCTTTGGAATACTACCCCCCCCCCCGCCAGTTCTGGTGGTGGGGGTAGCATTCCACCCTTCTAGAGGGATAGACATTTTCACACTGGCTAAACCCAGTAGGACTTTCCTGAGCCCTGGCATCACGAAATGGATGCCTCTGCCACAGACACGGGTCTGGCCTCCTGCTGCTGACCGAAACTCCGGCAGGGGAGGCCTGGACAATAGGTTTCCTGTCGAAGGCGTGACCACCTCCCCAGACAGGCAGATGTGTATTGGGGCTGGGCGGGAGCACTCTCTGGTGCTTTGAAGTCCTACACTGGGGGCACGTTTGCTGTCCCTGTGCATAGCCCAGTTCAAACCGGTTGCAGGGGCTACCTGCCCCTGATCTGGCGCGAAACTGGACAAAGGAAATGGTTGTAACCAACCCGCTTTCCAGGCCCACCAATAGGTGGGGCCTTAGAGTTAGTCCATCCCCTAAACTTACTATAAGTATAGGAATCCAGTCCTTAGGACTTTAGATGAGCCTGGACAAAACTCTGCAACATATATAACTCTGGGCAATAGCTTGCTTAATCTCCACAACGCCCCCCACAATGCTAAGGATGCCTTGGCTTCACCTTGGGGGTGCTCAGGAGTGGACGCCTCACAGGGAAAAGCCAGGATGGGTTCCACAGCGGTATTCGTACAAGCGCCGAGAGGCCTCCGGGTAGTCGTGCGCTATACAAGTATCCTTACATTTACATATCCTGGACCTTTGACGTTCTACTTTAACTAGAAGACTGAAGAAATCTCCCTTGGGGTCAAGTGGTGACTCCCCTGCTTGGCAGGCACCAAAGAAGCAACTGACCGGTCTGCATTGCTGAAGCTCCCTCCGGACGCCGAAGTCTTTGCATCACCAGAGGTGGATTTCCAGACTTCCTCGAGGCTACTCTGAGTCCACAGCAAAGCTGAGACCCGTGGCTATCGTGGGTGACGTGGAACCGTGACCCCTGGACACCGTGAACTTTTGCAGCAACACTATCTTCCTGGTCCTCCTCGAAGTTGTGCTTTGGGCTCAGAGTAGTGCCAGCCTAGAGCATCTCCTGCACCGAAGATTGTTGGCCTCCACTCTACGAGTGACCCATGGGCCAGCTCCAAGTGCGACCACTTGAGGCTCCTTTGCAATCACTAGTCCATTGGCTAGCAGGTCCCCACGAAGGCAACTCCTTTTCTGCTTGGGCTTTCCTGGTTGCTCCAGACGTGCCCTGACTTACCCTTGCTGGGTGAGTCCCTCAGACCTTGCTGGTCTGCACCGCAGTCCTTTCTCTAAATTCCAGTGACTTGCCGTTGCCAAGGCTTGTTGGTTCCATTCTGGTCGCCGACACCGCAGCACTCGACAGACTTCGTGGGACAGCTCGAATCCGGCTCATGGACTTCATCGACACCTCCTGGACCTCGTGGCTAAAGAGTCAAGACACCCATCAACTCACCTGAAGCACCCGACATCTGTGGGCATTGGTCCATCCTGCTCTCGGTCACAGGCAAGTGACCCAGACTCTGTCCCCTCTGCTTTCAGGTTCCTTCCATCCCAGATCCAGGCTTGGATCACTGCGGACACTTCTCCTCTTCACGGCAGCAGCAGTTCTTTGCAGGCTCCCATTGAAATCGACGACGCGCCAAGACACCTATGCACCCGGCTTCCCTGGGTGAGGGAACTCGAGTACTCCGGTGCTCACGTGGGTGCTAGCCCTAGAACTTCTTAAGTCCAAAAGGGTTTGGTCCTGACTCGATTAGAAGTGTCCCTAATCTTTAAATTTCCAACCGCGACATTGCCCATAGAAGATAACGGGAACCCGCGGTTGTGTTTACACACTGCATACAGTCCCCGTGGGTCCCCTGTGTCACTACCTTGGGTGGTTCCTCGGGGTCCCAGCGATTCTAGAGGCTATAGGCCTAGTGTCTATTCCAGTTGTGGTTCTTATACCACTTTTTTGGTATATGGTTTGGTACACCCCTAGGGTCCAAACGTGTATTTGTGCTATTACTGATAATTGCTGACTTGTAAACTAAGTACTTCGAACTCCAGTCTTATAAAGAGACTAGAGGGGTGTGTTTTATACTAAATATATATATTTTAAATATATACCTGGTGTGGTTGTCTTTTCATTTGATCATTCAAGAGATTATAGACTGGTAAAACAAGCTGCTTTTTACATTCCTTCAAGACTTAGCCTGAAGGCTGCTCTCCATAGCTACCCCTAGGATAGCTTTCAATAAAGGTTGTCTTTAACCTATCACCATAAGGGGTTGTTTGGACTGATACAAGGTGCCCACTAGAACTAGTGGACAGCATATATCAGGCCACCTTCTCACATTGGTGTGCAGAGTGTGGGATTCCAGCTTGCTATTGTTTTACCAGATAATCTCAATTGAATTGATCAACTGAAAACCACTAAAGGTACCTAAGGTACATATAATATCAAGTTTAGCTACAGTAAGTTCTACTGAACTTAGATTTGTTTGTTAAGGGATAGCACACCCTTTCTATAACTTAAGAGAGTTTAGTAGGCCACACTAGTGTAGGTAGTGCAATACACCACACCACATTAGTAATGTCTAACCATCCAGGAACCAGTGGGTCCCTACCAGGAACCAGTGAGCTCCTTCCCTATAAATATGAGGATCTCTCCTTTGCTGAGCTTAGGGCCTTATGTTCCATTAGGAAGCTGAAGACAGGCAAAAGTCCATCCACCCAGCATCTCATAAAGATACTGAAACTGGATGATATCACAGGGCCTAGTGGGCCTGACGATGTAGACAGTGTGGGTGGAGCAGCACCTGAGGGTGGGTCTAGGGGTGGGAAACTCCCCTGACCCTACCTCTAATGCTGACCAGACTGGTGACAATGACCAGACTCTGGTTAACGCAGACCTCCAGGATGAGGAGGATGACAATAATGCCACTTCCTTTATTCCTCCAGGCAGGCCTGAGAACAGGGCTAGAAGGGATAGATCTCTGTCAAGGGGATCTATCCAGTATAACTCCTCTATAGGAACCTCTGTTTCTTCTCACAGAGGGAGGGAAAACTCCCAGGAGAGGAGAGATAGACTGCTGAAGTATGAGTAAGACAAGTTCAACCTCAGAAAGCAGCAGATGGCCTTAGATAGGGAAGCTCTGGAGCTCTACAGAGCTAGTAAAAAGGAGGGACTAGAGTCCCTTGGTGGCAGCAATTTCCCTAGAGATAGGGAGAGGTCTTATGACCATAGAAACCTAAGTAAGATTGTCCCTCCCTACCAGAGTGGGGATGACATCCACAAATGGATAACTGCCTTGGAGAGGGCCTGTAAAGTACAGAAGGTCCCTCAAGGTCAGTGGGCAGCAATCTTATGGCTCTCCTTTGCAGACAAAGGTAGTGACAAGCTCCTCACTGTAAGAGAAGAGGATGCTGATGACTACAAAGTCTTGAAAAGTGTACTGATAGATTGGTTTGGCCTAACCACTGAACAATACAGGTTGAAGTCCAGAGACACCCAAAAGGTACAAAATAAGGACTGGGTTGACTTTGTTGACTGTGCTGCTAAAGCTCTGGAAGGTTGGTTATTGGGCAGTAGAGTATGTGACTTCAAAGGATTGTACAATCTGATAATGAGCGAGAAGATTCTTAATAACTGTCAACATCAGCTGTTGCACCAGTACCTGGTAAACTTGGATCTGACCTCTCCCCAAGAATTGGGAAAGAAGGCAGACAAATGGGTCAGAACCAGGGTGAGGCAGAAGGTACAGAACCAAGGTAGTGACCCAAAGAAGCAAGATTCCAAAAACTCTGACAAGGGTGGGGACAAGGGTAAAGACCAGAAGTCTTCTCAAGGGCCCCAAAAATCTTCTTCAGGTGGGGATTCACAGTCAGGAAAGGGTAAAGGCCAAAAGAAACCTTGGTGCAAAATCTGTAAACAGAAACCTCACTGGACTAGTGACTGCACCAAGGCCAAAGAAAATACTCCAGCCCCCACCAATGCCCCTAAGGCACCTGCTCCCCCTAGTGCAGTTACAATTGGTGGTGGGAATACACAGAATAAGGGTGTAGTAGGGTTGACCCTGGGTTCTGAGATGGACTCTGGCCTAGTCAGAGTACCAACTCAGGCTGTGCTTGTCAATGATGGGGGCATGGATATGTCCCCCTTTGTGAGTCCCAGTAACTTGGGCAAATACAGACAGCAGCCTTTAATTAATGGAGTAGAAGTTTGGGCATTCAGGGACGCAGGAGCAAGTGTCACAATGGTGACAAAAGATCTTGTGGATCCTGGGCAGATTATACTTGGTGAAATGTACCAAGTGACCAATGCTAGCAATGTCAGAACAGACCATTCTCTGGCAGTTGTTAACTTCTCCTGGGGAGGGGTAACTGGCCTTAAGAAGGTTGTGGTAAGTGCAGACCTACCAGTACAGTGTTTGCTTGGCAGTGATCTAGAGACGTCAGCTTGGGCTGAAGTGGCGCTCAGGACACATGCAGAAATGTTAGCGATCCCTGCACATGTCTTTGCTGTGACCAAGACACATGTTAAAATGTCTAAAACTGGACAGGCCCTGGATCCTGGAATAATGGACCAGGTGCCTCACAAGAGGAGGAGCAGTAGGGTTAAGGCAGAGCCTTCCCACCTGACTCAGAATGCTGATCAGTCTCCTCAGGGGGATGATCTTGAGCCCGAAGAAGGAACTGTCCCAGAGGAGCTTGAACCTGACCAGGTTGAGTTCTTGGGGACAGGGGGCCCTTCCGGGTCTGATCTGAGTCAGAGGCAGAAAACCTGCCCCTCTCTTGAAACCCTCAGACAGCAAGCTGCTGATGAGGCTGCTGGGAATGCTAGTGGCACCCATAAAGTTTATTGGGATGATGGACTCCTATACTCAGAGAGTAGAGACCCCAAGCCTGGTGCATCCAGGAGGTGAGTGTTTGATTGGTTCTGATGCTCCATCCATCACCACCCCCTTTTGTACCGCTTTGTTCGCCATAAGTTGGCAGGGTATGCTCAGACGTGAGTCCCTTGCTCACTTTGCCACTGGATTCAAGCAAGCCTGGCTGAAGACGGCTGAAATGCCAGAAACCGGTCCTAGGAAGCTTGTTTCCGGTCCAGGAAAGGCATGGCTTGGCAGTTCGGGCTGGACTGTTCCCATGAGGCACAGGGTCAGACTGATTTGCATATGGCCATGTCTGAACTGGGGTGGCAGAGTGGGCTAAAGAACGGTGATGGATCAAACCCAGATCTGTTGACTGGGTGTGAGTGTTTGATTGGTTCTGATGCTCCATCCATCACCACCCCCTTTTGTACCGCTTTGTTCGCCATAAGTTGGCAGGGTATGCTCAGACGTGAGTCCCTTGCTCACTTTGCCACTGGATTCAAGCAAGCCTGGCTGAAGACGGCTGAAATGCCAGAAACCGGTCCTTGGAAGCTTGTTTCCGGTCCAGGGAAGGCATGGCTTGGCAGTTCGGGCTGGACTGTTCCCATGAGGCACAGGGTCAGACTGATTTGCATATGGCCATGTCTGAACTGGGGTGGCAGAGTGGGCTAAAGAACGGTGATGGATCAAACCCAGATCTGTTGACTGGGTGTGAGTGTTTGATTGGTTCTGATGCTCCATCCATCACCACCCCCTTTTGTACCGCTTTGTTCGCCATAAGTTGGCAGGGTATGCTCAGACGTGAGTCCCTTGCTCACTTTGCCACTGGATTCAAGCAAGCCTGGCTGAAGACGGCTGAAATGCCAGAAACCGGTCCTAGGAAGCTTGTTTCCGGTCCAGGGAAGGCATGGCTTGGCAGTTCGGGCTGGACTGTTCCCATGAGGCACAGGGTCAGACTGATTTGCATATGGCCATGTCTGAACTGGGGTGGCAGAGTGGGCTAAAGAACGGTGATGGATCAAACCCAGATCTGTTGACTGGGTGTGAGTGTTTGATTGGTTCTGATGCTCCATCCATCACCACCCCCTTTTGTACCGCATCCAGGAGGTTGGTTATACCTCTGAAGTTTAGGGGTTTCCTATTGACACTAGCCCATGATATTCCCCTAGCAGGACCTTTAGGCCAGAACAAGACTTGGGACAGAATTGTTCCTCACTTTCACTGGCCCCACATGTCTGAAGACACAAAGGTGTTTTGTCGCTCCTGTGCAATCTGCCAATCCAGTGGCAAAGCAGGTGGCACTACAAAGGCCCCCCTGATACTACTACCTGTGGTGGGGGTGCCCTTTGAAAGGGTAGGGATTAATATTGTTGGTCCCATGGATCCCCAAACAGCATCTGGGCACAGGTTTATACTGGTGGTAGTGGATCATGCCACCAGGTATCCAGAAGCAATTCCCCTAAGGACCACTACAGCACCTGTAGTGGCAAGAGCTCTTTTGAGTGTGTTCTCAAGAGTAGGCTTTCCTAAGGAGGTAGTATCTTACAGGGGTACAAACTTCATGTCTAGTTACTTGACTGCTATGTGGAAGGAGTGTGGAGTGAACTACAAGTTCACCACACCCTATCACCCACAATGCAATGGTTTAGTTGAGAGATTCAACAAAACCTTAAAGGGCATGATCAAAGGACTCCCAGAGAAGCTTTGGCAAAAATGGGACCTGCTCTTGCCCTGCCTTTTATTTGCATAAAGGGAGGTGCCTCAGAAGGTGGTTGGCTACAGCCCATTTGAACTTTTGTTTGGTCACCCTGTCGGCTCCATTGTGTTTGGTGAAGGAAGGATGGGAGTTACCTCTCAAGCCCCCAAAGCAAGACATAGTGGACTATGTACTTGGTCTCCGCTCCAGAATGGCTGAGTACATGAAAAAGGCAAACAAAAACCTTGAGGCTAGCCAGGAACTGCAAAAAGCCTGGCATGACCAAAAGGCTGTACTGACTGTTTATCAGCCAGGACAGAAAGTGTGGGTGTTGGAGCCTGTGGCCCCAGCAGCTCTCCAGGACAAGTGGAGTGGACCCCACACTATTGTTGACCAGAAGGGAGAGGTTACTTATTTGGTAGACCTAGGAACTCCCAGGAGTCCCCACTGGGTTCTCCATGTCAACAGGCTAAAGCCATATGTGGACAGGACTGACATGGGCTTGCTCATGGCTACTGATGAGGGACAATAGGAAGAGAGTGGCCAACTCCCTGACCTCCTCTCACAGAACCCTGATGATGGGTCAGTTGATGGTGTAGCCTTGGCAGGCAGCCTCACTGCCCAGCAACAAACTGATTGCAGACAGGTGCTCAATCAGTTCAGACACATGTTCTCACTGACTCCAAGTCAGACTACCTGGTGCACTCATGAAGCGGACACTGGGGACAGTCTGCCTATTAAAAATAAGATTTTTAGGCAACCTGACCATGTTAGGGACTGTATCAGGACAGAAGTCCAGAAAATGTTGGATTTAGGTGTTATTGAACCCTCAGATAGCCCTTGGGCTAGTCCAGTGGTCCGTGTGCCAAAACCTCACACCAGTGGTGGAAAAAGAGAGATGCGGTTTTGTGTGGACTACAGGGATCTCAATGCAGTCACTAGGACTGATGCCCATCCAATACCAAGGGCAGATGAGCTCATAGATACTTTGGCCTCAGCCAAGTACCTTAGCACATTTGACTTGACTACTGGCAGATCAGACTAGCTGATGATGCAAAGCCAAAGACAGCATTTTCTACCCCTAGTGGGCACTATCAATTTGTGGTAATGCCCTTTGGTTTGAAGAATGCACCTGCCACTTTCCAAAGGTTGGTGAATACAGTTCTCACAGGTCTGGAAGCCTTTAGTGCAGCATATCTAGATGATATTGCTGTCTTTAGCTCCACCTGGGAGGATCACCTGGTCCACCTAAGGAATGTTTTGGAGGCCCTGCAAAAAGCAGGCCTAACTATCAAAGCTACTAAGTGCCAGATAGGGCAGAGTCAGGTTGTGTACCTGGGCCACCTTGTAGGTGGAGGCCAGGTTCGACCATTGCAGAGCAAAATCCAGACCATAATGGACTGGGTTGCTCCAACTACCCAGACTCAGGTGAGAGCCTTCTTAGGGCTGACTGGGTACTATAGGAGATTTGTCAAAGGGTATGGATCAATAGTGACACCCTTGAATGACTTGACTTCTAAGGAAATGCCCAAAAAGGTTCAGTGGACAGCTAGCAGTCAAAAGGCTTTTGATGACCTGAAGCAGGCCATGTGTACTGCTCCCATTCTGCAGAGTCCTGACTACTCCAAGAAGTTCATTGTTCAAACTGATGCATCTGAATTGGGGGTAGGGGCTGTACTGTCACAATTGAATCAAGAAGGTCAGGATCAGCCAGTAGCTTTCATAAGCAGAAGGCTGACCCCTAGAGAGAAACATTGGTCAGCCATTGAGAGGGAGGCCTTTAATGTGGTTTGGGCTCTGAAGAAGTTTAGGCCATACTTTTTTGGTACTCACTTCCTTGTTCAGACAGACCATAAGCCCCTCTTATAGCTAAAACAAATGAAGGGCGAACACCCCAAACTGCTTAGGTGGTCCATTTTCCTACAGGGAATGGACTTTACAGTGGAACATAGACCTGGGAGTAACCATGCCAATGCAGATGGACTCTCTAGGTATTTCCACTTAGAACATGAAGACTTAACTGGTCAAGGTTAGTTTAATGCCCCTGCGTTTGGGGGGGGGGTTGTGTAGGAGAGTAGGATCTGCTTCATATGGGTACCCCCACTTTTTGCTGGTGTTTCACTGTTTTTCGACCTTAGTCTGGCTGTGGCCCTGCTAATCAGGACCACAGCCTAGCTGCTTCCTCTCTAAAATGGTTTCCATGTACATTAGGTACATATCTAATTGGATTCTGGAGTGCCTTATAAGCCCCTAGTATATGGTATACTATGTACCTAGGTCATAGGTACCTCAGAGGCCTACCAGGGGTTGCAGCATATATTATGCCACCCCTGGGAAGCACTCTAAAATGGCACCACAGGTCTGCTACTGCAGCCTGGGTAAGGGTGTGCTTGCACCCCTTACAGTGGTATAGGCTACCTATGTCCACACATATATACAGACATATATAAACCTATACGCCACTCCTATGGCAGGCCTTGACAATCCTGAAGGCAGAGTGCTTGGTTTTATGTGAGAGGGTGCCCAAGCATGAGCTGAACCCCTCTGCAGCTTTTGGAAATACTTCTTTATGGCTGTTCTGTGACACAAAGAAAGAGACAGGTGGATCTCCACCCGTATTCCTGCTGCACAGCTCTCAACAAAATTAAATACAACAAACCTTGTACTAGTTAACAATGTTTATATTGTTTTGATTGTGGAATCATTAAGAAATGATGACATTAATAGAAAAATTGGTCACACATGACTTTTAAGCTTGTTAACATAAAAAAGAACATAACTCACAGTTACAAATCCTGCCCAATGCATTTCGGGATTATCAAAAATCCCTTCTTCAGGGGCGTCTGTGAAAAACTGTAGAAAAACAGCAATTTATGTTGACATGCTGTAAACTGTAAACTCAATGTAACAATGCAGATGCAACATTCATTGCCAAAGTGGTAAAATCATTTCTATACATGTGTTGCTTAAACAGTTATCTTTTTCTTCATTTTTTCACAGACGCCCCTGAAGAAGGGATTTTTGATAATCCCGAAATGCATTGGGCAGGATTTGTAACTGTGACAATAATTTTCATTATTTATGTTTGTTGCTGATGTTTTCAAGCGCAGAATTGCTGAAGTTATGTTCTTTTTTACGTTAACAAGCTTAAAAGTCATGTGTTACCATTTTTTCTATTAATTTCATCATTTCTTAATGATTCCATAACCAAAACAATATAAACATTGTTAACTAGTACGAGCTTTGTTGTATTTTGTTTCTATGTTACTGAATATATGTGCAAGTTTACATAAACAATTTTGTTGAGAGCTGTGCAGCCGGAATATGGGTTGCGATCCACCTGTCTCTTTCTTTGTACCCTAGGTTGGCTATCTTAATCTGGTTCGCACGCCACACTTTGTGCAACAGTTTAAAATACTGAATTCTTTTGCTTCAACTTTTGACGCTTTTTGTCTAAAAGTTCAGAGTGCGCTGACTAGTTCAACATTTAATTGTTCTGTGATACAGCCATACCATATACTCTTAAGTGCATTATAACCTCGCGGTAAATGCTAACATGTCATGTTTGGTGTCAAACGCTTTGGAATACTACCCCCTTCCCCGCCAGTTCTGGCGGTGGGGGTAGCATTCCACCCTTTTAGAGGGATAGACATGTTCACACTGGCTAAACCCGGTAGGACTTTCCTGAGCCCTGGCATCACAAAATGGATGCCTCTGCCACAGACACGGGTCTGGCCTCCTGCTGCTGACCGAAACTCCGGCAGGGGAGGCCTGGACAATAGGTTTCCTGTCGAAGGGAGGTGTAACCACCTCCCCAGACAGGCAGATGTGTATTGGGGCTGGGCGGGAGCACTCTCTGGTCCTTTGAAGTCCTGCACTGGGGGCACGTTTGTTGTCCCTGTGCATAGCCCAGTTCAAACCGGTTGCAGGGGCTACCTGCCCCTGCTCTGGCGCGAAACTGGACAAAGGAAATGGTTGTAACCACCCCTCTTTCCAGGCCCACCCATAGGTGGGGCCTTAGAGTTAGTCCATCCCCTAAACTTACTATAAGTATAGGAATCCAGTCCCTAGGAGTTTAGATTACCCTGGACGAAACTCTGCAACATATATCCTGGACCTTCGACGTTCTACTTTAACTAGAAGACTGAAGAAATCTCCCTTGGGGTCAAGTGGTGACTCCCCTGCTTGGCAGGCACCAGAGAAGCAACTGACCGGTCTGCATTGCTGAAGCTACCGCCGGACGCCGAAGTCTTTGCATCACCAGAGGTGGATTTCCAGACTTCCCCGAGGCTACCCTGAGTCTACAGCAAAGCTGAGGCCCGTGGCTATCGTGGGTGACGTGGAACCGTGACCCATGGACACCGTGAACTTTTGCAGCAACACTATCTTCCTGGACCTCCTCGAAGTTGTGCTTTGGGCTCCGAGTATCCCCAGCCTTGAGCACCTCCTGCACCGAAGATTGTTGGCCTCCACTCCATGAGTGACCCGTGGGCCAGCTCCAAGTGCGACCGCTCGAGGCTCCTTCGCGATCACTAGCCTATTGGCTAGCAGGTCCCCACGAAGGCAACTCCTTTTCTGCTTGGGCTTTCCTGTTTGCTCCAGACGTGCCCTGACTTACCCTCGCTGGGTGGTGTCCCTCAGACCTTGCTGGTCTGTGCCGCAGTCCTTTCTCTAAATTCCAGTGACTTGCCGTTGCCAAGGCTTGTTGGGTCCATTCTGGTCGCCGACACCGCAGTACTCGACAGACTTCGTGGGACAGCTCGAATCCGGCTCGTGGACTTCGTCGACGCCTCCTGGACCTCGTTGGCTGAAGAGTCAAGACACCCATCAACTCACCTGAAGCACCCGACATCTGTGGACATTGGTCCATCCTGCCCTCGGTCACTGGCAAGTGACCCAGACTCTGTCCCCTTTGCTTTCAGGTTCCTTCCATCCCTGATCCAGACTTGGATCTCTGTGGACACTTCTCCTCTTCATGGCAGCAGCAGTTCTTTGCAGGCTCCCATTGAAATCGACGACGCGATCCGACACCAAAAAACACCTATGCACCCGGCTTCCCTGGGTGAGGGAACTCGAGTACTCCAGTGCTCACGTGGTTGCTAGCCCTAGAACTTCTTAAGTCCAAAAGGGTTTGGTCCTGACTCGATTAGAAGTGTCCCTAAAATTTCCAACCGCGACATTGCCCTTAGAAGATAACGGGAACCCGCGGTTGTGTTTACACACTGCATACAGTCCCCATGGGTCCCCTGTGTCACTACCTTGGGTGGTTCCTTGGGGTCCCAGCGATTCTAGAGGCTATAGGCCTAGTGTCTATTCCAGTTGTGGTTCTTATACCACTTTTTTGGTATGTGGTTTGGTATGCCCCTAGGGCCCAAACATGTATTTGTGCTATTACTGATAATTGCTGACTTGTAAACTAAGTACTTTGAACTGCAGTCTCATAAAGAGACTAGAGGGGTGTGTTTTATACTAAATACATATATTTTAAATATATACCTGGTGTGGTTGTCTTTTCATTTGATTATTCAAGAGATTATAGACAGGTAAAACAAGCTGCTTTACATTCCTTCAAGACTTAGCCCGAAAGCTGCTCTCCATAGCTACCACTAGGATAGCTTTCAATAAAGGATGTCTTTAATCTATCACCATAAGGGGTTGTTTGGACTGATACAAGGTGCCCACTAGAACTAGTGGACAGCATATATGAGGCCACCTTCTCACATCCTTGGAGCCAGCGCTGGAGCCAGACAGGACTAGGGTCTATGTTGGATGGCAGTCTATGTACGTTGACATCCAGATGGGGCAGACATTGTATTGGGCGGCATGTTATATGTCAAGTATTTAATCTTGGCCTGGCCACTGTCACCATCATTTAGCTTTCACTTCTTTCTATGATGTATGTTGGGTATGTGTTAGTTTGTTTGTTTTGTTTTGTTTGTTTGATAGTTGTGTATTGACACATGAAGGGTGTGTAGTTCTGCATGGACATGTGTCCATTTCAAATCAGGTGTTTGTTAAGCGCGACTAGAAGAGTAAGTGTGAAGAGTGCAGCTTACAGATACTTCATCTAGATGTATGCCACATGCTGTAAGTGCTGTGTTTGCTTTCCTAAGTTGCGCTTACCCATTGCCTACACAAGCATGAAGTTTGTTATGGAGTTGATTGTCCCTGATATACTTGAGTTGCCAGGTCCAGTGTACATGGAGTTTGTCAGGCATGTGCAAACTGAAGTGTGCCCCTGAACCCCAGCCTTTGAGGGTTCCCCCTGATAGAAGCAAATATATTCTGTAGATAGTTTATCCATTGTGCCCTTCAAATAGTTCGCACAATGATTTTATGTACTCCCATTACTGACATTGTCTTTTCATTTGGGTGAAGTGTGAGAGTCTACTACAGAGTTGCTGCAGAGAAGGTGTGTGTGACTTTACTGACATCCATACAGATGTTTCTTTAACATTAAAACAGAAACTGGGTTGTGTGAAATCATGTGAGATTGTCACATTCACTATAACATCTTGGTTAGAGTTACAATGACAAGGCCTCATGGTAGTCACTTCAATATCACTTTAGCAACACTTGAGTAATGGTAAGCTGCATGAACAGGTAACATCGGTAGTGACATGGAAGACAAGCGAGAAGGGGCAAGAGGAGTGTAGCATCTTTGTTAGACTAGGAGTGACAGGGCCTCGTGGTAGTCAGTTCAGTCTCACTTGAGCAACACTTGAGTAAAGGCTTCATGAACTGGTAACATCAGTAGTGACGTGGGAGACAAGTGAGAAGGGGCAACAAGAGTGTGGCATCTTGGCTATAGTTACATTTACAAGACCTAATGTAATCAGTTCAATATCACTTTAGCAACACTTGATAAATGTTAACCCGCATTATAAGTGTAGATCAGTAGTGACTAGGGAGACGAGTGAGAAGCTGCTAAAGGAGTGCCTCATCTTGGCTATACTTACATTCGCAAGACCTCATGGTAGTTGCAGTCAGTTCAATGTCACTTTAGCAACACTTCACTATAACATCTTGGTAAGAGTTACAATGGCAAGGCCTCATGGTAGTGGTAGTCACTTCAATATAACTTTAGCAACACTTGAGTAATGGTAAGCTGCATGAACAAGTGAGAAGGGGCAACAGGAGTGTAGCATCTTGGTCAGAGTTCCAATAATAAGGTCTTGTGGTAGTTGTAGTAATTTCAATGTCACTTTAGCAATACTTGACAAATTATAACCTTCACTATAAGGGGAGATCTGTGGTGACATGGGAGACAAATGAGAAAGGGCTACAGTTATGTGTCAAGAGATTCATTGGTGTGATCTTGTTAAGGAGGTGGTGTTGTCCAACAAACATTAATGCACACATCACTATATATAATTTGCTGACATGTCCATTTATGTACAGTGTGCCTGTGCAGTACAAGTCTTTTGGTCTAGGAGGCCATTCATTAGCTGTATTTTGGATGATTGTTGAGACACAATTATATATGTGTAAATAACTTTGAAACCCTACCTCCCTTGCCTGGTCCATGGCGGTGTATCGATTGCTGAGAAGTGTAAGGCAACAGGTAGTTGTCTGACTTACTGCTGATTTGGACTGGGTGTGAAGGTGGTTGAGGAGGAAGAGCAGTGTCAGGACGTGCACAATTGGCTCATGACACTAGAAGAGGAGTAGGGGTGAGTTTTGGCCTTTTATCTCTACCTTTCCACCATCTCAGATGTGGTGGTTGGACCGACATGGTCACGTCGGCTGTAAGGCAACTTGTAATTGGGGGAGGTGGTTTCACTGGTGGTCCGAGCCTCCCACGGACTCATAGACCCACTCCGCACCTGGCGCAGTCAGAGCTGGCTGGCGGTGTCAGCAACTCTGCAGCGGTCTTTGCAAAGCCACTGACAATATGGCAGTCCATGGACTGCCAAACTCATAATGAGGCTTTAACAACATACTATAGTATCAATCAGAATGCAAATGCTTTAACTCACTGGTCCATGTACAAATTGCCATGTTTAGTACCAGTATACGGCTGTGTATTTATGTTTCTTCTTAATTGTACAAGACGACGGTTGTGTTTTCCAGCTCAATTAACTTTCAGATGGCGGCCGCTTTCTCTATTATAATCTGTGCATATTGCACTCCCTCGGGCATGCATATTACTGGAACCTATATATAATTTTGACTTACCATTAATGCCCCTTTTTAGTTCTCTTTCCTTTTCAATAATCAATAATAGGGTAAGAGCTCAGATTGACTTCACAGTAGTTGTTAGAAATGTTTGTCCACTCATTTGTTAACATTCAAAGATGCTGACTGTTTCACGCACACTAGCGACATTCGTTGTCATGGTAACCTCAAGTGCTGCCAATAAGCATGGTATTTGAATTCCCAGGCTTAAGAGCGCAGGTTTTTTCGACATCCCTCTTTCAACGCAACGTGCCATTAGTGGGCTATGATACTCACTGATAAGTCTTGGGAGGTTTGGGACAAACCTTGTGAGTGTGAGCACCTTTAATAATCACTCGTCTGTTAGGCCTCACATGCATAGTTCATAACAGTTCCAGATGGTCTTGTTATATGGGGTTGCAATGGTTTATAAAATCCTTTCTTATGCATTGTATGATACTCTTGGTCAGGGTCGAGGGCCGCTATTCCACACAATGTGCACCCTTTTTTCTTTAGAATTACTGCCCACGCATATTGCAAGCCATAGAGCATCTTGCTCTTTTAGACTATTATGTTTGTAACGATGTTTGAAACTTGAATCATGCCCAAGTTATCTTTTTTTAAAGTCAAATTTATTGGTTTTGCAAACAATAACATATAACATTGCTACACAGTAACATACAATAGTCATTTACTTCCCCAGATATTGCCCATATGTCATACAGTCGGGTTGATCCCATATTGCGTCCTCAGGTTACCCAGTCCCAGCCAGCATGTCTTCAGTTCGCCGAACCCAACCACTTGCCCCATACGCGCCCATACTTGGCAAAACAACCTCTCGCTTTTTACACGGTTTTTCTTGCATGGCACACCAGTTCACTCCTTTTTGCCATTTTGCAATGGTCAGAGTCTTTCCAGGTGGCTGCAATGTCTCTTTTGGCCACCATGATGGCCGTCCCTAAGAACACTTTATCAGCTTGGAAGCTTTTCAGCCCTCCATCACCCCTAGGAGATGGGCAAGAGAACTAAGGGGGACCGTCCAACCTAGTATCTTGCTCAATTCAGCCACTCTTGATGACCAATAATTGGTGAGAGTGGTGCAAGACCAGAGCATGTGGTAGAAATCTGCAGGTTCCGCTGCACAACGCGGACATCTAGGGGTAGGAAGGAAGCCTGCTCAGTGCAGTCGGACCGGGGTAAGGTAAGAGCAGTGGAGATAGTATATTTGGATTAGGCGAAGCCTAGCAGAGATGATGAGTACCTGGGGGGTCATCAGGACATCTCTCCAGTCCTATTCCTCTAAAGGGCCGAGCCATTGCTCCCAACGAGTTTTGAGAGAATCTTCGGTGGATGGGGAGTTCGTCATCTGGGAATGGTAGATTTGAGATACTCTCCTTCTCTCCAGGTTACCCATAAGGAGTTTGGCTTCTAGTAGGTTGAACTCAGGGAGTGTAGTATTCTCAGGAATGTGAAGGGCAATGGCGTGCCAGAGCTGGAAATACTTGTAGTGTAGCAAATAAGTGTGTTGTAAGTCTTGGAAGTAGCACATATGTCCCTCCTTTCACACATCCCCTAGGTGTGTAATCCCTATCAGGTCCCATTTCTGTAACCCTTCCAGTGTTCTCACCTCTCTCAGCTAGGTACCATGCCACAGAGGCATCTGTAATGTGATTTTGGCATCCCACTGAGTGTATCGCAGTGCAGAGCGCCATGCCAGTAAGACCGCCGGGCTATTGCGGGTAAAGTGAGAGGAGTCGGGCCCCCGTAGAGCAGGGCCTGGACCTGAGAAAACCCAAGGCTCTTTAGTTCCAGCTGATAGGCCGAATCAGACCATCCACCATTAAACCAGTCGTATATCACCAGGAGATGGGTGGCCAAATAGTCCAGGAAAGGGTTAGTCATCCCCATACTTCCATCTTATAGAGCCCGCTGACAGTGGGTAAGGGCTAGTCATGACCTTGAGTTACCCCAAAGGAATGCCGTGATCATGCCATCTACTCTGCGGAACCAGCTGCACGGAAGATGGAGTGGGAGGTTCTGAATCACATATAAGAGCCGGGGAAGCACCATCATTTTGAACAGAGCAATATTGCCGAGGGGATTGAGGGGGAGAGATTGCCACCTACTGAGGTCCTCTTTTGTGCTTTTAAGTAAAGGGTTGATGTTTAGGGACTAGGTCAGCTCCGGGTGGAAAGCATCCAGATGCCGAGGCATTTGAAGGAGAGGCGTCATAGGGGGATGGTTGTTTTGCTGTTGTATACATTCTCGTGAAATTACGAAGGGGCACCAAGGTTGATTTGGCCGTAGACCTGATACTTCCAGAAATGACTGGAGGACCTGGAGGTACCGAGGACCCGAGCATACTGGGTAAGGCGAGGAAAAGCAGGATGTCATCCTCATACAATACAATGGGATCCTCATGGGCACTTTTCAAGTGCCAACCCTGTATCTGTGTGTCAGGATAAGACCGTCTAACGGCTCTATTGCTACAGCAAAGAGGAGGGCATCCCTGCCGGGTTCCTCTCCTGATAGGGAAGATATCTGAGAGTGCCTCGTTGATGAGGACCCTAGCCGACGGGTTAGAGGAGAGCGCCCTTACAAGTTTCCTGAAATGCGGGCCGAAATCCTGACCTCCCCAGCATATTTCCTAAGTACAGCCAGTCGACCGTGTTGAAGACCTTTTCGAAATCAATTAGTAACAAGGCTAAATATGGGGGGAGGAGGTGGAGATGAGTGAGTGCCACTTGTTGGCGTCGCAGACAGTGTCTTGTGCTTCGGTGCTTCATGAACCCACATTGATCAGAGTGTATGAGGCCGTTGAGTACCCATTTGAGATGCGTAGCTAGGATGGTCGCACATATTTTTATTTCAGTATTTATGAGCGAGTTCAGGTGGTAGCCTGAGCAGGAGGTCAACATAGGGTCCATTTTCGGTATGACTACTACCGTGGCCATGTCAGTTTCTGGGGGGAAGGAGCCTTACTCCACTATATCCTCCTATAGAGCATGTAGATGCTGCATAGTGCTCCAGTGGGAGACCGTCTGACTGGGAGTCTTACTGGTTGCGAGTAGTGAGATTGCCTCCCCAATCTCCTGTCCCGTGATGCACTGGGCTTCTGCTTCTGAAAGCCTCGGAAGGGGTATACCCTGTAGGAATTGGAAGCTGGAGTCTGGTATCTGTGATCGGTTTGCTTTGTTCGCCCTAAGTTGGCAGGGTATGCCCAGACGTGGGTTTCTTGCTCACTTTGCCACTGGATTCAAGCTAGCCTGGCTGATGTGGGCTGTTAGCCTGAAACCAGTCCCAGGATGCTTGTTTACGGTCCAGGGAAGACATGGCTTGGCAGTTCGGGCTGGGCTGTTCCCATGAGGCACTGGGTCAAGACTGATTTGCATATAGCTGTGTCTGAACTGGGGTGGCGAAGTGAGCTAAAGAACGATGATGGATTCAACCCAGATCTGTGACTGGGGGTGAGTGTCTGAAAAGTTTCAGCGCTCCGTCCATCATCTCTTTGTGTTTGCTTTGTTCGCCCTAAGTTGGCAGGGTATGCCTAGATGTGGGTCCCTTGCTCACTTTGCCACTGGATTCAAGCTAGCCTGGCTGATGTGGGCTGTTAGCCCGAAACCGGTCCCAGGATGCTTGTTTCCGGTTCAGGGAAGAGATGGCTTGGCAGTTTGGGCTGGACTGTTCCCATGAGGCACAGGGTCAAGACTGGTTTACATATAGCTGTGTCTGAACTGTGGTGGCGAAGTGAGCTAAAGGACGATGATGCATTCAACCCAGATCTGTGACTGCGGGTGAGTATCTGAAAAGTTTCAGCGCTCCGTCCATCATCTCTTTGTGTTTGCTTTGTTCGCCCTAAATTGGCAGGGTATGCCTAGACGTGGGTCCCTTGCTCACTTTGCCACTAGATTCAAGCTAGCCTGGCTGATGTGGGCTGTTAGCCCGAAACCGGTCCCAGGATGCTTGTTTCCGGTCCAGGAAAGAGATGGCTTGGCAGTTTGGGCTGGACTGTTCCCATGAGGCACAGGGTCAAGGCTGGTTTGCATATAGCTGTGTCTGAACTGTGGTGGCGAAGTGAGCTAAAGGACGATGATGGATTCAACCCAGATCTGTGACTTGGGGTGAGTGTCTGAAAAGTTTCAGCGCTCCGTCCATCATCTCCTTGTGTTTGCTTTGTTTGCCCTAAGTTGGCAGGGTATGCCCAGACGTGTGTCCCTTGTTCACTTTGCCACTGGATTCAAGCTAGCCTGGCTGATGTGGGCTGTTAGCCCGAAACCGGTCCCAGGATGTTTGTTTCCAGTCCAGGGAAGAGATGGCTTGGCAGTTCGGGCTGGACTGTTCTCATGAGGCACAGGGTCAAAACTGGTTTGCATGGTGGTTAGCCAAAATATCGAGTTTTAAATTTCGACCTACAATAATATCGTGTTTTTAATATCGTAGGTACAGAATATCGAAGTCAAGAATATCGATGGACAGAATATCGATCCCAAGGTAAGTAATATCGAAGTAAATAATATCGAAGTAATTAATATCGATGTAAGTAATATCGTAAGTAAAAATTTCGATGTCAATAATATCGATATTTATTTAGTGTAATGTCATTTAATATGTATTTTATTTGTATGTGAAAGATTATTGTAATGTATTTTAATACATTTAAAAATAAATGTTTAGAGATTTATAATTATTTTACATTTAATTTAGCGTTTTAGTATCAGAGCGGGTTGTGGGTTTATAGGGGAATAGGGTGGGAAGTAATTTAATTATAATTAATGAATTAATATGTATTGTTTAATTGGTATTTATGATTAATTAATTGGTAATTAATTAATAATTGGTAATTAATTGATTAATTAATTGTTAATTAATTATTAATTGTACAATTATTTTATTAATTGGTTAATTATATACATTATAATTAGTTTATTATTAATATTTATTTATTGTTAATTAATTAATTGTTAATTAGTAATTAATTGGTGATTTAAATTTATTAAGTGATTAATTGATAATTAAATTAATTATGTGAATTTTAATGTGTAGTGGGTTGTGGGTTTATAGGGGAATAGGGTGGGAAGTAATGTAATTATAATTAATGAATTAATATGTATTGTTTCATTGGTATTTATGATTAATTAATTTGTAATCAATTAATAATTGGTAATTAATGTGATTAATAGATTAATTAATTTTTAATTAATTATTAATTGTAAAATTACTTTATTATTTTGTTAATTATATAAATTATAATTAGTTTATTAATAATATTTCTTTATTGTTATAGTTAATTATTAATTGTTAATTAGTAATTAATTGGTGATTTAATTTTATTAAGTGATTAATTCATAATTAAATTAATTATGTGAATTTTTATGTGTAGTGTGTTGTGTGTTAAAGGGGGAATAGTGTGGGATGTAATTAAAATTTATTTATTTAAATATTTATTTTACATAATTGGTATTTAATAATATTTTTTTTTTTAAAACATTGTTAACATGCAATTTTTTTATAAGAAATTATTAAATTGGTTATAATGTTAATAGAATCACTATGCTATCTAGTGCTTTCCCAACTGTTTTACTATCTGGAGTGGGAATAGTAATTTTTACCCCTACGCTATCCAGCGCTTTCCCTACTGTTGCACTCTCTGGAGTTGGAATAGTAATTTTTACCCCTACGCTATCCAGCGCTTTCCCTACTGTTGCACTCTTTGGAGTTGGAATAGTAATTTTTACCCCTACGCTATCCAACCTTTTCTCTACTGTTGCACTGTCTGGAGTGGGAATAGTAATTTTTACCCTTACGCTATCCAACACTTTCCCTACTATTGCACTCTCTGGAGTGGGAATAGTAATTTTTACCCCTACGCTATCCAACGTTTTCCCTACTGTTGCACTCTCTGGAGTTGGAATAGTAATTTTTACCCTTACGCTATCCAACACTTTCCCTACTATTGCATTCTCTGGAGTGGGAATAGTAAATTTGACCCTTACGCTATCCAACACTTTCCCTACTATTGCACTCTCTGGAGTTGGAATAGTAATTTTTACCCCTACGCTATCCAATGTTTTCCCTACTGTTGCACTCTTTGGAGTTGGAATAGTTATTTTTACCCCTACGCTATCCAACGTTTTCTATACTGTTGCACTCTCTGGAGTGGGAATAGTAAATGTTACCCTTACGCTATCCAACACTTTCCCTACTATTGCACTCTCTGGAGTGGGAATAGTAAATTTTACGCTTACGCTATCCAACACTTTCCCTACTATTGCACTCTCTGGAGTTGGAATAGTAATTTTTACCCCTATGCTATCCAACGTTTTCCCTACTGTTGCACTCTTTGGAGTTGGAATAGTTATTTGTACCCCTACGCTATCCAACGTTTTCCCTACTGTTGCACTGTCTGGAGTGGGAATAGTAATTTTTACCCTTACGCTATCCAACACTTTCCCTACTATTGCACTCTCTGGAGTGGGAATAGTAATTTTTACCATTACGCTATCCAACATTTTCCCTACTATTGCACTCTCTGGAGTTGGAATAGTAATTTTTACCCCTACGCTATCCAACACTTTCCCTACTGTTGCACTCTTTGGAGTTGGAATAGTAATTTTTACTCCTACGCTATCCAATGTTTTCCCTACTGTTGCACTCTCGGGAGTTGGAATAGATATTTTTACCCCTACGCTATCCAACATTTTCCTTACTGTTGTTTTTGTTGAAGTTGGACTAGTAGTTTTATTGTGTCTGATATTAAATATGTTTTGTAATATTTTAGCTATTGTAATATATAATTAATAATAAAAATTATTCAAATTAAAATTATTGATTATTATTTGCTATATGTAATTATTTAATATTTATTAATGTTATTGTTTTATGTGTATAGATGTATTGGTAATTTAAATAAATATTTAATAATTTATATGTTATAGAAATTATTATTAAAAGTAATTATTAAGTAAGTGTATATATTATATATTATATATATGTTTAATTAAAGTTTCATTTAATTATATATATTTATTATAAATTTTACATATTATACAATATATTTAATTATGTTTCTTTGATTTATAAGTATTATTTGGTTTATTTTACATATATTTTTAAACTAAAAAAAACCGATATTTTTGAATTACGATATTTTTGACATCGATATTAAATTATCGATATTTTTGTACTTACCATGTTGTAGATAGGATGTCGATATTCTTGACCACGATATTTTTGTTGCGATATTTTTGTAGGTCGAATTTTTGTCTTTCGAAATTATGTCATACAATCGGTTTGCATGTAGCTTTGTCTGAACTGGGGTGGCGAAGTGAGCTAAAGAACCATGATGGATTCAACCCAGATCTGTGACTGGGGGTGAGTGTCTGAAAAGTTTCAGCGCTCCGTCCATCATCTCTTTGTGTTTGCGATGATCCTGCATCAAGCATTTGTGTTTGAGATATCCCTTAGCGTAACCTCGGATCGTGGCTTTACCCTCCTCCCATAATGTAACCTGAGATTGTACTGTTCGTGTGGAAATACTGTTGAAGTTCATCATCCCTTATCGTCCTTTTATAGTCCTGATCTTGGAGAAACCAGGCATTAAGCCTCCAAATAGGCCACCCCACCTGGAGGAGGAGGGGAGAGTGATCCGATATGCCTTGCGCTAGTATTTTGATGTTGGTGGCTGTCCGGCAGTCATTAAAATTAAGTCAATACGGGAGTGGGTATGTTGTGCAGCAGATGTGTGGTTATATTGGAGTGCTCTGGGGTTCCAAGTTCGCCAGACATCACAAAGGCCCAACTTGGAAGTCCAGTCTGCGAGTCGTTCAGTACCCATCTTTCAATGGGAAGAAGGTGTCCCCATGGCGTCCCTAGTGGGTTGTTCTAAAACTGCGTTAAAGTCCCCTCTAATCACTGTCAAACACTGGGGAAGGGAGGATATTACCTCTACAGTGACTTGGAGGGTGGGCTCCAGGGTCGCTGGAGGTATATGAGGTGATACTAGATTCATAGTGGCATCTCCTAGGGTCCCTGTATGGGTCACAAAGCAGCCCTATGGATCACTGGTTGTTTGGACCAGTGTCAAGGGAAGGGAACACTGCAGAAGGATTGCCGCTCCTGAGGTTCCCCGGGAGAACGATGAATGCCAGACCCTGTTGAATCCCTGATGCGCTAAAAAAGAGCAGTGATTCCTCATTAGATGTATCTCTTATAGCAAAAGGACATCCGGGGTGACTCTCCGTGAGTATTTTAGGATCACTATACACTTGACTTTATCTAGGAGCCCATTAACATTCCAGTAGAGGACTCTGAGGGGTTCACTTTCATAATAGGCAGTGCCATGTTGACTAGGTGGTGGTGCGTGGAGCCATTGGTCTGATCCACCTAGTGGATCTGAGTACTTAGAACCTGGGAGTATCTGGGGGTGTCCAGCCGTGCTATGAAGGATGCCTGGCAGACTCCGTTGATGTCATACTCAGTGTTGCATCTAAACAGAATAGCAGAACAGTGGGATAATAGCTGCTTGACCTGTTCCTTAAAGTGTGATACTTCCACTTCCGACAGTCAGGATTCGGCTTCTGTTATCTGGGCGGTGGCATTACGAAGATCCTGGCGGATGCGGGCCATATCCACCCGAACTTCTCCTATATTGGTCTCTACAGAATCTTGGTAGAACTTTATAGCTTGCAGGATCGTAGTGAGGTCCCTTTCCGGGTGAGTGATCTCAGTCGGCGCAGTCTCCCCGTGGCTGGGGCCACTGGTAGTATATTATTCCGTGCAGATCTAGGATGTCGGCGGTTTCACCCCCTCTCTTTCCCCATGGTGGTGCTGTGCCAAAGGGGGCAGTGTGAATCCACACTGTATGTCCGCTGTCAACATCTCAGTTCCCTAAGTGTCTGCGGTGGTGTGTCCAAGTCTTCAGCCCTCACTCTCAATGGAGCGTGTTCAGGTCCCCTAATTCATGTCATCATTGACCCCCACGAGGATCCTCCAGAAATGACTTCACCAGAGTGAGGTTCAGAGGAGTCCTCATTCCTACACTGGGGTGTTCAGGGAGGCAGCAGTTCTTCTGCCTCTTTTTCAGTTCTCGCAGTGACTGGCGAGATCACTTCGCTTCGCTGTTTAGCCCCTTACTGTGTCTACACGATTCAGGCAATAATGCAGCCTGATCCAAGGTGGGGCCGGGCCCTGACCGTCAATCCAGATTCCTCACGGCCCAAGCTGGAAGACCATCTCCGAGAACCATCCGGAGCACCGCATGGACAAAGGGGCCAGGGCGCAGAGTCCACCGACACACTGGCCAACTCTCTCATGGCCCCAAAGTCCTATGGGAGTTGCCTCGCATCATTGATTTTAGCATCACCACCGCAGGGACCGGGACATCTGCACCTCGTTCGGGGTCCAGCAATTGCATCACGGCTGTAGACACTGGAGTGCAGGGCAGCAGAAGGCAAGGCAAGTCGCCTGTCCGGACCGGGGGCTCGTTATAGTTGGGTCCCTGGGTCCACCAGCGTGTGTTAATGATTTCTTGGCAGGCCCCCAGCAGAGATGAGACCCTCCTGTCTCTGGGTCAACACGACTATAGGAAAGCCCAGTCGCCTCCTGTCCCAATGGCTGCCCTGCCGAGTTACAAGTCGAATGCACTGTCTTCAGTGTGCCAGGGGAGTGGAGGGGCACAAGAGAAGTGGTCCAAGCTTGGAGGGTGTTGGGCGGATGCCCCAGAGGCCGTTCGCCACACCAGGCTGGCGTTGGACCCAAATGGGGGGAGGCCCAGAATCTTGCCGCATCTGCCAATCAGACCCACACTCTTACAAACTTAGCCCTCTTAGCAGCTCTTTGACCCATACCTTGCTTCAGCCAGGGCATGTGGGGGGCCTGTCGGCCCTCACTAGTATGCCGCTGTCGTGTTGCCGTATATTTCCTGTAGGCTCTGCATAGGTTTAGAAAATAGCACTCAGCCTCGTCTCAGGCACACACCAGGAAGGGATTTATTGCCTCTGGCTCCCGTTGGCGTGGTTGAGTTCTGGTGGCCGTATAGTCAGCTCGGGACCAGCAGCAGTTGAAACGCCCATGCTGCCTTTCCTTTCCCACAGGGCCGACACAGCTGCAGGGGAGGCGGCTGCCAATGCATTGTCCTGCCAATCGCAGGCCGACTGTCTTTACCACCTTTCTTCACAGGGGGTAAAGGAAGCAGGAGGGCCACCATCCTGATGTCAGCAGGTCCGGCCGTCCGGTGGTCCCTACATGGTTCTTCACTTCTCGGGGGTGTTGTTCCCGGCTGGGCTCACCATCTTCCGTATACCAGCCGCCATCATGCCAGATCACAGAGCGGGTTTGCGGCGCTTCGTCCCTCCTGGGCAGTCCTCAGGGCGTATGGTGCCTCCGACAAAGTATGTCTGCACAGTGGGGGCCTCCGCTAGCTCCCAGCTAGGCACATTTGCACTCTGCGGTCCGCAGACCGCAATCTTTTCAGACCTGAGCTATTCCACCACCATCTTGCCGCAGCCCAGTTACTGCCACGGGTCAGTGTTACAGGTATCCGTACCCAAGCTTAGAGCGCCCCTCGGACTGGGGCGCACTGCTGCTTTGGTCACCACTCCATGCTGGATGCCTTGGAGAGGTTTCTGGTTCTGGAGAAGTACAAGGATTTGAGTGGATGACGTAGTGGTCCGGAGCACTCTTAAAGTGCGACCGCCATCTTGATGCTCGAAGCCACGCCCCCTCGCCCGAGTTATCTATGTTTTAAATAATTATTCACGTGCACTAAAAGAACCTTCTGAAATCATTAGAAGTTTTGAATTGACTTCAATGTCATAGGACCGACATGTCAACATTGTTTCATTTACAGCGATTTTTAGGATTATGTTAAAACTATATTTGGCTTCCGTCACATATTCCAGTGTTACTTTCCGTGTAGTTATGAAATTCTAATATGCCACACACATGTAATCATTTCGAATATGGCGGTCCAATTAACATCTGTTTGATGTTGTTGTCAGGATGTGCACTTTATGTTTATATTTTGGGCGTTCACACTCTATTATATATTCGTACTTTAAGTCAACAGCACACTTAGCTGTTGAGGTGTCATTTATACAAGTAGTGTTGTGCCTTTGAGCCCTAAGAGTAGTGTAATATGTGTGCACACATATTATAAAACTGACAGTACCTCGAATTGCAGTAGCTGTATCTGTTACACTCAATTGAAAGGCCAGAATTATCTTAATATTATCGAGCGCTCTACGGTTTGCCACTTTGTTTAAATTATGATGTTTTCACAATGCCAATTATATTTGTAATGTTGCACTTGTGAGTCCCTACAGATCGCTTTGTATTCTGGCACTCTCTTCATTTTATTATGTCGTCACAGTGCCATTTATACACTCAGTGCTGTGCTTGTGAGCCCTTATACAAGCGTGCACGTGCATGTAGGAATGCTGAAACATATCTGACACAATATTGAGCTCACTGCAGTTTTGAGCTTACTTCATTTCATCATGTGTTCACAGTACCAGTTATATTTTTAACGTTGCACTTGTGATCTCAAATACAAGCATGCACAGGCATTTGGGACTGTTGAATTAAAATTATTATAGGTTTTAGAGTGCATCTTACAAAACATTCACTTTATCTGAAAGAATGCATCTGTGTTGCTTTTGAAATAGGTTTCAGGACCACCGTAGGTCCCGTCCCATATGGTACGGATAATAGGCAAGGAAGTACATAGAGCTCTTCAAACTTTGCTGCTTATCCATTTTCGCTGACATTCATAATCCACTACTGCCATATAAAGAGGACATACCAAGACAAGATATATTTCCTATGTACTATTTGGAAAGGTTCTTATGTCACCGATGATCTCAGGTCCCTAAAATTCTGATATTGTATTGACAAAATCCTTTTAGAGAATTCAGAGAGATTTCTTTGACCAGCAATGGTAAACTCTCACACTCGGATGATTGGTTGGAGTAAGACTACATATTTCCAGTTTCTGTACACTATCTTCTTAAAGAATGATTCATATGGCCATCATGGTACAGAGACGAAACTCCAACTCTAAGGTACGTGTCAGCTGTAATGTATAGAGTAAGACCTGGTCTCATGTATGATTATGCTGTTCTCTAATAATTCTTAATATAAGTAACATATGGAGGTATTGATCATCTATACACCCTAATAGGTCATGAATTGAAAGGGATATCTTAATTAGGAGCAGAACAGTAATCCCCTTATGCACAATTTAATGTCAGTTCATACTAAAGATTAATATCCTCAATAATATTGGAATTTGATTGACAAAAAAGTCTCAAAACAATTGCATGGTGCACAGTAATTGTCACTTAATATAGTATGAACTGAACTGGGTTTTGATCTTAATTAGTCACATTAATATTTAATGATGTATACGAAGAAAGAGGAAACTAGTTCAGTGCTATACGTATTATATGTATGTTTATGGCGTTTTGTGCAAAATGTCAAAAAAATGTGTAAAGTGATTTTACTTTTGTATATATTGCCTGTGTTTTGTAGCCCTGAAGAATTCCCAGTTTGGGACAAAATGCGTTGGCTACATCAAGGAAGATTGTTTCATAAATGAGAGAAAATTATAAATAAAGAAAATCGTTTAGAGAAAAAGAAAATCAAGTTGAAATCTGTGCGTTATGTTATTAAAATGGGATACAATCATATACCTGTATTTAATTGAGTTAAGAACTTTATATGGAAATTAGTGGGGGCTGAATCACTTTATCTGTTAGAACTCATCAAAAGGTATATTCACCTAGCGCAACATAGCCTCAAGGCCACCATTAAAGCCTACCATTCCCAACATAACATTTCTCATGAACACTAATTAGAAGCCGTTTGCAAAGTAAAAAGCCTACAAAAATAAATTAAGGTGGCAGTCTACACTACTCTCACTTAAGTGTTTACCTCACCTTAATCAACCTTCATGAAAATTATAAATGCATTACAATGGAATATTAAATAGCCATAAACTCAATATTTCATTAAATGCAAACCGAAGGATAGAAAACAAAATCATCTCACAAGCTTACATTGTTATGTCTTAATCAATCATACCATGCATGTGCCACATAGTCTATATACTCAAACACACATAACAAAAACTCTTGCCTGAGCGCTCGTGCAACACTAAAGTTACTGTAAATTGACTTATCATTTTAAAGTCCCCTTTGTGCATTGTTAACATTTATTGCGTCACGTGTCATTGCAATTGTAGCAATTGAGTGCCTTTGTATGTGTGTGGAAGGAGTTGTGTAAGCACATACTATTCGAAAATAAAAAAAATAGGCCATTAGATCACAAACCCACACACACGTAATAAGGTCTACTCAAAAGTTTGATTAATGAACACACAGCATACAGACACCACCATTAAAAGTACATCAATATCGACAGAGATAGTGATTCACAGTCTGTTAATGTTAGCAGGTTCGGTGTGTTACTCCAGGTCACGAGATGTCCATGTCCTCACTCATGTGAAGGTACCCAACTAGGCCTCTACATACACACCACATACGCATAACGCAGTACATAAAAGCTAAAACCTCAATGTGATGTTATTTAATTTTTCCCCAAAAATAATTTTTCATTTATAAACTTAATCATGGACAATTATTACTCACTTTCTATAAATATATGCACACTAAACATTATATAAAACAAGAATTACTTGAAGAATAATGTAAAGGGAAATATGTGTCTGAACTATTCCTGATAGGTTAAATGTAATAAAAAAAACCTTTTTGTAGGACGAAAGCCCTTGCCTGCCTAATAGGTGCCATGCTTCATCACAGTGCTTTTCCTAACTTTGGTCACGCTGTGTACCAATGTGGGCTACCACCCTTAATAAAGGGGAGTTCTTAATGTCGCAAAATGAGTTCTTTTTGTTGTTGAAGTGTCCTATAGATGGGTGATTATAAATACCTATTGGTTGACAACATTTCTTTATTTGGGTCTTCCTTGGGTAGGATTGGAAAGTTCAGGTGGATAATCTGACCCTTATGAGTTTGACAAGTTTCTGCCCAAAGGAACAGTCCCCAAGTGAGTCATCTGGCTTTCCTTAGGGCTATAACCGTTTCAGCTGAATCACTGCTTGTGATCTGTCGTTTAAAGGCAGTATCGAATACATTTTAAAAAACAGTTTAGAGGACATTTTGGCACTTTCAGAGCATTCACTTGCCCCCCTTGCACTTCCTAGACACTGTACGCATTTCGCAGATTCTGCAATAAGCTTCCTACTGATTATCTAAAGTCCAAAAGATATATGTAGGCATTAAGAATTCATAAAATACAACTACACGTCCCCACTACTTAGAATTCAAAGTGAGAAGGATCTATGGAAAACGACGTTCCCAAAATCTTTTAATTTTACCAAACAGATCCCACACTTTTTGGTTAAAAAAAGACAACAATAGTTATTTCCTGTAAGGTTAATGCTCTCCTTGAGTTACCTCAGGCTGGAAGGGAAGGAGAGGGTTCCTGTCTCCTCTGCTGTGAAGGGACAGAGGGTCAATGCTTAATGTGAGCTGGTGGTTACCAGTCAGGGCAACTGGCGCTCCGTTTTGGAGACTTGCTCTCATTTTGATGAATCAGACATTTACTGACAGCAAGGTACATACACGTAGAGTGATGTATAGTAAAACTTTGGTTAACTATAGAAACTTACCTTCATGATATTTTTGTCCTTGAAATTTTATCCCAATATTCTAAATACCCTGCAGACAGCGAAAGAAGAAACAAAGATTCTCTCCAGGGTGCCTGTCTGGTACCTTAAAGAAATATAAATGTGTATAAACAGTGTACCAAAAAATCAAATGGATCCAGTAAATGATTTCATTAGTAGCACTGGCAGAATCATTTAAAGCATTATGGTAACAAAGCATTAGTGATTTTGAGAGGTGATGTAAGGATATTACACATTCTGGAATGCATCCCTTAAGAGGATACTGTAATACAAATGACTTACAGATTCACAGTGCTTTGTGTAAGAGGCTGGAACCACAAAACACTCAAAATATACATTTCGCTGTTTCCTACTGCACCAACCAGGATTCAAATAAGAAACCCGCTGGTTTATATATACAGACGTCTGAAGTGATCTCATTCACCAGCTGAGATTTCCTACCAGAAAAATGAATTTCACACAAATTAGTTTGAGTTTAATTTACATTTAGTTTTGAATTTTGGGTGTGTGGATTACATTTTATTTGCAGTTACCGGTAGGTGTAGAGCAAACACTATAGTGGCAGACAGGGGCGCAAGTTGGCCCGAAATTCGGGGGGGGGGGGCTAACAGGGGTGGCCGTCATGGCTTGTGGATGGGGTTGTGGGGGCGTTGTGATTGGTCTGAGCGCCGTGACATGGCACTCAGCCAGGAGCTGTAGGGGTGGGCATGTTCTCAATGCAGGCTGTAATGCAGCCTGCATGGGGAAGGGGAGAGTGCGCATGACTGTTTGGGCAGCCCGAGAGGGCCGACCAAATAGTCACTGCACACTTGGGAGTGGGCATACCACTCCTCCCCTTCCCTGCTCCCTGAGCAGAGCAGTCTGCCCACCTGCCCGCCCGCAAAGGAAACATAAATTGATAATAACTTAAAGTTATTTTCATTTTATATTTCCTTTCTACTGCTCGAAAGCATAGCGGAGGAGCCCCCACTGGGGACTAACACTCCCATCCATTGCTGGCCCTAGCACTGGTCACACACGGTGCAACAGTCTTTTTTGGCGCCCCTCCCCCATTTCCTCCTTCTCCATACATTCCATCACTACCACTCACCAACAATTCATCTCATCTGTCTGTAGCACCGTTCTGACAAACATTGAATTTTTTTATAGAGCTACTCATAGTTTACTCACACTCAGTTCTGTGATCTGCATGGTACACATTCTTTGTAGCAGGCACATTAACCCTCTGCGGGTGGCAGGAGTGCCCATGTGAGCGCACGGTGAGCGATGCGACAGTGTGAGAGTAGGGTAAGAGGAGTGACTGCAAGGTAAGGGAGGTGACCATATCAATTTGGGTGCGGATGTAGATGCAGAGTGGGACAAATTAATACACATGGTTAGTGATGGGCTTGTTTGAGTGAGATTGCATACTGAGCACTGAGGGGGACAGGTGAGTGAAGTGTCACATGAGTGCAGGGTGAGTAGTGTACTCATGTGACTGCAGGGTGAGGTACAGGGTGAACAGCGCAAGTGCATTGCGAGTGGAGAGTGATCACTGTGAGTGCAGGGTGAGTGGGTGAATGGTGTGAGTGCATTGTGATCGCTGTGAGTGCAGGGTGAGTGTGAAAGTGAAGGGCGAGAATGAGGAGTGTGTCTGGGAATGCACCCTACATTGAGACAACACTTGAAGTAATTCAGCATGTTATTGACGGCGGCGTAGGGTTTAAGATATGAGTTAAACTACTGCTATTATGGCATTAATCAGGGATCGAGGGTGGAGGAAATAAATAATATGCTGAATCTGCATCAAACTTCCAGTTTTCTGATTAGAGTTGCCCGCTCATTATTTTGATGTCCCAGATGGTACAAAAATGAACAGTCACCTAAAGCCGTATTTTCAGCACTTATCTGTGCATACTTCGAACAGCAAATATAAATAAAAAGCATTTTCAATTGTTAAGCCCTTTCAGCCCAATGGGCATTGTGCACCTGATTGCAGAATACTTTGCTCTTTATAACCAGTGCTTAATTTGAGCAGGTGGGTTTCCGGTGCTTTGCACCAGCACTTAATTATCAACACCGCACTTGTGACAGTCTGCCACAAGTTGGCGCTGTATGGCTAATTTAGAGATGACCACAACATTAGTCAATTGTTAATTCAACATCTTTAAACTGTCACTAAGGCAGTGGGGGTGAACGATATGTGAAACGAGGAACACTATAATGTATATTGTAAGTCTTAAACATGAGGCAGGGCATGCACTCTCTCAAAAGGGAAGACTTGGGACCTGTGAGCTACAGGCACTGCCACAAGGTGGCGCTGTCTGGCTAATTTAGAGATGACCACAACACAATATTAAATTGTTAATTCAATACACATTAAAAATTAAAATTGCCTGTGGCTGATGCAATTCTTATAGCTTTGGGGGCCTGGAATAGTCCTAATTGTCACAGTTGTAGGAGTGTGATGGTTAATAGTTGTGTTGGTATTATAATTGGCAGCATGTCAGGGACTATGTGTGGTGCAAGCTGCCCTGGCCTCCTGATGAGAGCCATGGCACTAATTTATTTACAAATTAAGCACTGTTTATAACTGTGAGTGGCCCCGCTCTGCCCCCTTGCAATCAGAATCACATATTTTTTATGTACGTAAACCGCTACGACTACGTTGTCAAGTTAAATATAGGGGGCAGGCATTTCTGGTCGGAAAGAACAACATCTTTAAACCGTCACTAAGGCAGTGGGGGTGAGCGATATGTGAAACGAGGAACACTATAATGAATATTGTAAATTTTAAACATGAGGCAGGGCATGCACTCTCTCAAAAGGGAAGACTTGGGACCTGTGAGCTACAGGCACTGCCATTCTTCTTACTTCTAAGTTTAAAACTAGGAATAGTTTCGGCACACGAGTCAGGTGTAAATAGCACGGCAGCTTTCATACCGATCACGGGCCAACAATCCTGTTACTCTGGCAACCGTGAGCGGCTGTAACGTCACTTCCTCCGTGGAAGCTCTGCCAGGGTACGCGTGTTGTCTCTACTGCTCCGCACGGGGCGGCCGTGTAAGATCCCGACTGAAGAGAAGGCTGCGACGCAGGAGGGCTCGTGGAGGCGAGCACGGAGGATGGCCGCTGCCACAGAGTGCCAGAGCGGCGCCTCCGGCCGCCACGAGAAGAGCCTGGGTTTGCTCACTACCAAGTTCGTCACCCTGTTGCAGGAAGCTAAGGACGGCGTGCTGGATCTTAAAGTGGTCAGTGCGACTTCCGTACTCATTGGAGAGGCGTCCTACATGTGGAGGGTTCTAAGAGCGCTGCATTCCCCATTCGTATGTGTTTGGTGGTGGGGTGCAGTCTTAGAGAGCCGAATTTTTTTCCACATGTGGCACGGTTAGGAGAGAGTGGCAGAGAATGAGACACCTGAAAATTGATGGTTCTCATCTCGAGTCTCGCCGTTTGTCCACGGTGATTGAACATGTTAGTCTTTCGTGGATCTGAACCTTTGCTCTCGTTGCGAGGTGCCCTTCTCAAGCAGTTCAGGCCCCAAGTAGGGGGGATGTTTTTGTAGGATCCCCACGAGAGCCATGTCCTTAAAATATAATCAGTTATATGGAGGCGAGATGTCGTGCTTGTAGCACAGCATGCCTTTACACAAATGTGCAGTGGTGCATGGAAAAGATCAGGAGTGAAAGAACTCACCATAACTCAAGAAAAATAAACAAGCAACCCTACGAAAGTAGGGATCAGGTCCCTCAAAATGCTGGGAAATAATTAGCGTAGGTGATTTGCATCAATGTTACATTATCATTGGGAAGGCTGTCGCAACCTTATCAAACCCTACTCTATTAATTAAAAGCTTAGCAGTGTGTTTTGTAAAAGCATTTGAATATATAGTTTACAGTTAATTTTTTCATCAATGGATTGCATACAGGGATTTCAGAGATTTATAATAATGCTTTGTTTTTATTGGTGCTCTTAAGACTCCGCCTGATGTTGAGCTCTATAAACTAAATTAACTATATTTTATCCAGAATGGAAATATGAAAAGAACAGGTTAATTTTTTAAATTTTTTTGAAGTATCTGTTTTATTGACATTTGGAAAAAAAAAGCATTATCACTTTCAATACAGTTTCATATTCACTGCAAGGGTATTATTCTTAAAACATTTTCTAGCAGCTCTCTCTTTTTCACATTATTTATATAACATGGAATCAAAATATTGTTCCTCTATATCATTGAGTTCATGGTTATTGTCTCCAGCGTGACCATCTCCTTTGGCTTTACGTTAATGGTATAGTGAACCCTCGCTATGGCAAAGTGCGCGGTAGGGAGCGGTTTGGGTCTATTATCCCCACTATACATCATAGATGTATATAGTGCATATATGACTGCCATACAGTAACTTTAAAAAAAAAAAATAAGGAAAAAACCTAAAGGGGAAAAAAATAAAGAACGAAATAAAAACTACCTCAGTGCATCCGTAAACTTGATGCGCAATTAACAACTGTAAAACTACCAGGGGTCTTCAGTCAATTCCGTAATCAAAGACAATGTGATTAGCGCTACTATTGGTTTGGGGGCCTCCAGGGGGAGGGGGAAAGAAGAGGGGAACACCAAGAGAGCCCCAAACGAGCGCAGTGACAAGCAACAAACATGTCCAGGGAGCTATCCAAATATATGAAAAGAAGTTAGGTTATTTTACCCCTTGCAAGTAATTTGCATGTTCCCCACATATTGACGAGTTGGCCTGATGAGTGAATCAGAAGGACCTTTTAAAACAAGGGAGTACGTTTGCCTGGTGCATTGAAAAAGTATCGTTTTTTAAGAAGTAAAGTAAATGTCTTGCATTCAACGTTATAATGCCTAGGTGCAAACGGTGTGAGAAATGAGCGACGGCTTTAAACTACAGCCTTATGTTGTCTATGACATCCCATCTCACTAGTCCCCTTTTTGAAATACTGATAACTATTTTACACATTGTCTTTTACGAAAGTAGGCATCTAGCAATACATGAGTCTTGCATAGTCCAGCCAGTAAGCAATGTTAAAGATCCTGGCCCAACCCATGAGCTCTTATCATAAATTATTGGTGGGGCCTAAACCCCACAAGTCCTCATAACTAACCTAGTGCCTATGAGGGTTCACTCTTTGTAGTCGATATGTTGTTGTGAATGGTGTGAAAGTTTTGATAGGGGGGGTCTAGTTTAAATTTACATGAGGAGGTGGTCTAGTTTAAATTTACATGAGAGACTTGCAGATACGATGAAGAGGATTTCTCATTTGAAGAAGTCTAATGTTGGCTCATTATTCCCAGTGTACTGTTATCTGTCCACTTTTTAGTGGTCAACATTATTTATGCAACATTTTGCCATGATATTCAGAGAATTCAGTCTTCTCCGTGTAATACAATTCCTTCAGTTTATTGCGTTGACAAACATTCTCACAAGGTGTTCCACTGTATGCATTGCATTGCTCCAATACCTTTCGAATTTGGCCCTCTGAGACAGATTGTAGAAAAGATTTAAAAATTGAACATTTCTAGGTCTAGTTGAATGTCATCGTACAGTCCGAAATGTAGACTGCTCATTGCAGGAGTAAGTAAAACCAGGTCCCGTAAAACCAGATGGGGGAATGTGCTTTTTCGCTGGCTACAGCAAAGCAGGGGAACAGCCCTCCTGAGCCTATCGGGAGGGTTGACCCTTATCGTAGGTATGTTAAAACTTTGCTCTTTGCGTCTCCTTAGAAGGGTGGTGGCTTCTCTGTCTAGGTGGTTGGCCAGCTGGCTTTTACCAATATGCTGATGTGTCTGACCTAAGCTCTTTGATGCCTTTTGGTTATGTGCGCTCTATAAAAATATCCAAATACAAAATAAGTAACATGCCCTGTAGTTTAGCAGTCTAGTCGCCACTCGCAGTTGCTGGAATTCTGCGCACCCATTCCATTATGAAGAGGTTAGTTAGGCCCTAGGAGGCAACACCTGTGCTGAACCATTTTTAAGAAAAAGTTCCATTGATTTGCCCTCTATCTTTTCTAGGGACACACTATCTTGAGGCTATTGCTAACAGAGTGTCCTTCTGTCTCATGCTATATTCCTAAAACCTGATACTTGCCTGCGGATCTGTGATGCAAGCCTTCATCTCTTTTGCATCAGGGTATATAACCAGGTCAATTGTGACTTGGTTTCGGTGATTGTATTGGAAAGCCTTCTTTCTGTGATCAGTTCGTAAAACCCCCAGATCCAGGGCAGTAGTGCCTCTATTCTAATCATTTGTGATGTCTTACCAGAAGTGCCAAGTCCAGATTGTGAGAGAAGGGGTGTAAAGCAGTGTGGCTAGATTCAGAAAGGGGGAAAGCAGAGTACAGGGATAATGAGCTCAGCTGAGCAAGGATCCAATCCCTGTGTGTTCCGTGTACATTTGATTTATTACAGAAGCAAGCATCGTGGCTTGAAGTGAGTAACCATGGGCAAATCTGAATGGTGTCGATCTGCTGTCTGGCCACTCCCCAAAATTATGTATTGACAACTATTACTAACGATATTTTTAATCGAAGGTTTCTGAGTCACATCAGACAACATGAATAAAGGACAAGTTGTCCATGTCACTCCGAACCCAGAGGTGAAAATTATTGTCTTTATTTAAAGCCTTCCTTGAGTCTTTAGAGATCTTAAGAGGGTGTTATGGCAGATCACAGCCAAAGAGGGAGCAAAGGCTTTGGAGACCAATTTTGTAAATTATTATCATTATCATTATTTTGCTATTCTGTCAGCAGTGAAAAACATAAGTCTTTTTTTGCTGCTCTGATGTTGGAGATTGGAATAACTGGTTCTGAACCTGATAGTTGAAATTAAACTTCCTATGAAAGATGGACATCGCAATTAATTAGAGTGTTACTGTGAATTTCAGGGGCCCTGTGGTTAATTGCATGTCACTTGTAATTTTATATTCACTCTAAGATTTCGTTATGTCCCACAACCTCAAACTTAAATAGCAGTGAATGGCCAGGAACTCTGCAGTCACTTGCATTTGTGGTATTTGTAGAAAAATGTATGATGCCCTCTGTAGTGTCCTGCCAAGCCTGGGTACAGACAAATGATAACACCACACAAGAAGCTTGGTATTACATGTCTTTATTCCCCAGTCTGTAACTTTTAACTGAAGATTCTACATCGTCAATTCTATCACTGTTCTACCGAGTCCATCAGGAAGCAAAGGGTCCCATCATCCCTAACTCACAAAACATTACATTTCTCTCGTCAATTAAAAAGTACAAATAATACATATATACATCACTACTCTTCAAGAAGTCATTTTGGTGCTCAAATCAATCGCCCTGATCTGGTCATGTGAAATTGCAGAGATACTTGAGAAGTATCCATGACTGGCACTGGTGACAAAGACATTGATATAGTAGTTGGGCTCTCTGGATTCTCAGGCAGATAAGTCTCTCTTCTGACATCTGGAGCTGGCGAATGCCGAGTCAGGTGCTTGAAATGCAAAGAATCTCCCATAATAGACTTTCCAGGATGGTGGGGAGTCACCATGTGTCCTTTCCTAGTCACAACCCTCAGTGGGTCAGCATCAAAAGCAGCATCAGAATTTCATTTCTGTTTCTGCCTGACAATAACTTGGTCTCTTTTGAACACAGTGCTCCGAACAAAACATCGTCTGTCCAAATAGGTCTTCATTTTGCGTTTGCAAGACGAATCAGTGGTGCAAAGTTTATCGATGTCTATGGATCTGTGTTCCATTGTGGCAATTTGGTTCCTGTGGCTCTCCCAAACATTAAGGTGGCAGGGCTTTCACCCGTGGTAGAATGGGGAGTTGACTTGTATGCACGAAGATTAGACTGAAGAACTGATTTCAGTTCAAGCTTTTCCAGCTCAGTCGCTGAACGGTCTTCTTGAGGGTGCTCATGAATCTCTCAACAACACCATTCACCTATGGTCAGAGAAGTGTGCTTTTCTGATGCTTGTCATTTAGATGAGTGAGAAAATCTTTACATTCTTGACTATTGAAAGGCGGGCCATTGTCAGATTACAAAATTGGAGGAACACCCAATGTTGCAAAAGTACTTTCTAATCTCTCAATGAATTTGTCATGACTAGTTGTCAATAGATCGGCCTCAAGGGGAAAACGAGAATATTCATCAACAATTCCTAGTAGATGATGTTCATTGTCAGTGGGTCCAAAGAAATCAATTGCAATCTCCGCCCATGCATACATTGGATGATCAGACATGTTTAACCAATGCAGGGTTGTTTTGGATGATAAGCAGTTGCACTGATTACATGCCCTTGACTCCTTTTCGACACTTTCATCAAGACGAGGGAGCCACAATTGGTTCCATTGAGTTTGTTTAGTAACAGCAACTCCACTATGTCCCTCATTGGCCAGTTTAATAACTTATTTTCTCAGACTCTCTGGTATATCAATTCTCGACCTTCGTCAGATGATGCCTTCTGGGGTAACAAAGTTCTTCCTGCACATTTTTGATTTTCTGGTATTCAAGGCCAGCATAAAGAGGTCGGGTAGGTTTTTGACATGATTGACGTCTAATTATGTCTTTGAGTAAATCTCTGTCAATGCTTCTGGCAGCAATGACTTGTTCCACCAATAGGGCAGCAGATGTACTGGATTTCATGATGAAATTAACATAGGCTGCTTTAGAAGTAATGTCAGGACACTGTATTGTTACACATGAGAAGTAGTCAGCAGGGTTTTGATCTATTCCTGTATGATGCACAATCGTATAATCATACTCTTGCAGTTGCAACCCCAACCTCGCAATGCTAGGGAGCATCTTAACTTTAGGATTGCTGAAATGGTGACCAATGCTTGGTGACAACTGTGAAATGCTTTCCATATAGGAACGCATGAAAATGCTCACAAGCCCACACCACTGCGAGGCTTTCCTTTTCATGTGGTGAATATGCACATTCCGTCGATGACAAACTTTAGTAAGCATTAGCCATAAAGGCATTGGGATGTCAAGTGTGCTGGGCAAAGATGGCACCCCACTGGGCTTGCATCAACAACAACCTGCATCTGCAATTTCGGATCAAACTATGCCATTTCAGTCGCATTCTCAGTTGCAGACTAGATTTTCTTGAAGTTTTGTTCACATTCACGTGACCCTCGAAATTGCACATTTCGTTTAGTTACATCTCTCAATGGGGCACTTAAAGTGGCAAAGTCACGTAAATATATATCTTGAACAATAACTGCCCATACCAAGGAAGGATCACAGCATAGTTGCATCTTGTGGGGGGACAAGTTGATGGCAAGACTTGTACTTAATTTGGATCCAGATTCATTCACCCTTTAGAAGAGATATGACCAAAGAACTTGAGTTTGGTTTTATGAAACTCACTCAATGCGGCATTTAAAGTGAGACCTGCATCAGTAAGTATAGGTCACACTTGAGTAAGAGCTTTATCATGTTCCTTTCGTGTGACCTCAAAAACTAGTATGTCAATACTGTAATTGAAAGCATTTGTGACTGGCTGTATTATGCGATGAATGACATCCTGAAAGATCTGCAGCTGAGGACACTCTGAAACGTAGACTTTTATATCTAAATAAGCCAACATGAGTTGAAAAGGTAGTAATGTACCTACAGTTCTCTTCCAGTTGATGATACACATTTTTCAAATCAGAGCAGGAAAAGACTTTAGGTCCATTCAGCTGCTAAATCATGTGAGCTAGCTGCGGACCTGGATGATGTTCTCTTTCAGTCGCCTTGTTTTCTTGTCACATGTCAACGCAGATGAGCACAGTTCCTCCACTATCCTTCACCACTACCACTATGGGTGATACCCTTGGCTTTGGACTAGTGGATCGCTTAATGTTGTGCTTTAATATTCTCAACAGTCTCCTGTAAATGAAATGTAATTCGACAATGCTGTTGAACAACAGGACGGATGTCCAGATTTATGTGAAGTTGCACTTTCATGGTCTTAAGTCTTACTAGAGCAAAAACAACAGTTGATGGACAGAATGCAGAACAATGTCATACATTCACCCCAGTACAGAGATCTGGGCCTAAATCCATCATTTTTTTGCTCACTATGCCATTCCAGTTTGAACCCCGCCATATGCAAATCAGTCTTGACCTTGTGCCTCATGGGAACAGTCCAGCCCGAACTGCCAAGCTAGGTCCTCTCTGGACTGGAAACAAGCATCCTAGGACCGGTTTCTGGGTTTCACCCCTCTTCAGCCAGGATAGCTTGATTCCAGTGGCATGGAGAGCACGGGACCCACGTCTGGGCATACCTGTCCCACTCGGGGTGACAAATGCAAAAAGTCTTACTAGCCCATGAACCAAGGATGGAAACTGGTTTGCTACCTCATGATAGGCATTGACATTGCAGTGTACATAAATCAGCCCCATGTCAGTAGCAGTACTGAAACTGAGTAAACATGCACTCGATAAAGTCCCTTGCCGGACATGAATTTGGTGCTTGTACTTTTTGTCTTTTTTTTGCTTTACAGTTGCTATGAATGAACATTGACTTCTGCAGTGGCGTCAAAGCAGCCCACATAAACACTTTGGTTTTCGACAGGCGTAACTGGGGCACTGGAGACAGTTCATTGTACTTTTTCACCGGCATAATGTTTATCAATGCACCACTGTCTATGATAAATCTTATGGAGCACCCATTAATTTTCAGTGTGATTTTTGGACAGAGTCTAAATGAACATTGCACTTTGACTTTTCGACCTAGCTTCGACTGGCATTCTTCCTTGCAAGAAGCGAATCCTCCATGCGCACATCGTCTACCAGTCAACATTGACTTTGCACACCCATCTTTCTCACCGCCCCTTGACAATGACGAACTTTTAGATGAGGAATTTGATGACAGTAGATGTCGTTCAGTTTCTAGTTGCCTTAACTGATGTTGCCACTTGTCCTTGTGGGTGTGGTTGGGACGTCTCTGGAACTTTCTGGCATCCATTTTGTTTTCTCAGTGCGATTTACTTGATCTTTCCCTTTAATTTGACTGTATGTCACTTCACCACTTTGTAGGTATTTTCTTTATCGCTCCTTTTACTCCTCCACCCACTAAACACTTCTGATATTTAATGATCTTTTTGTAATTTGCTTCTTCCAACGCATCAATGAAATCATCGAAAGATTCGATCCAGTCAGTCCATCTGTTACCAATATTCTGCTCTTTGTATTGAAGAGAGGCAGTGGGTTTAGGAATGCTGAAGCATCATAACTTGTGGAACTTTATGCTGTTTGGAGCGGATCTCGCTCCGGCAGTGTCTGCTGCCTGCTTGGAGACCGGCACCTTCGCCAAGCACAAGCCATGTGCCAATATTTGTATCATCGCGCCCGCTCTCTGGTTGTGAGGCCCTGTCTACTTTTGTGGCAGTGAGGAGTGGCTTTGTTTCTTGCACAGGTTCTTCGCCCTTCTCACCTCTTTGAATTGTACTTGATTTCTACTGCCTTTAGCATTTCTTTGCATAGGCAGTGTTTCCACTTTTAGCGCTTTCTTGCACTTGGCTATCACTGCATTTAGAGATTTTCTAGACCTGGTTATCGCAGCCTTTAACATTGCCAATGAATGACGGCTCTGTGTTAGGCTGTGGTGCAGTATCTCTTGTCTCTACCAGCAAATTTCTAGCCAACCGCCAACTTTCTTTTAAGGCCTTCACTTTCTTCACAGGTCTTTCACTGGCTGGAGTGGCGCTTTGACTTCACATATGCCACCCGTCGATTTTCACTTTGACTGAGGTACACATAGCATGCACGAGCAGTGTGCTGGACCACGGCAAACGCTCTGGAAGAGTACTCTCAGTTCATTGGATTGCGGAGTTAACGTAATTCCCCTATCTCGTCGCCAGTAGTAGCGTCCTTCCCAGCCAATACAGGCAAATGATCATGCCACACAAGGAGCTTGGTATTACATGTCTTTATTCCTCAGCATGTGACATTTTACTGAACATTCTACATAATGAATTCTGTCACTCAACACCCACTCACTAACATCAGGAACCAAAAGGGTTGCGTCATCTCTAACTCACAAGACATTCCTTTTCTAGGCCAGAGCATCGTGGGGCGTGTAGGACAGTAGCACACCTCTATTCTAATAGTACTGACCTGATGTTACTCAAAATACACGCTGTCAAATTTATAAAGCTGCCAGCCAATCATTCAGGCGCTGGAAGCAAGAAGAGAGCCATGGAATGAAACCAATCATTGGCTGAAAAGGCAAGTTCTTTCCCAAACTGATTTTCATTAGTAATTTGACGATGAAATGTAAATGTAAATTGATACTTGTATAGTGCACTACTCACCCGCAAGGGTCTCAAGGCGCTTGTACGAATACCGCTGTGGAACCCATCCTGGCTTTCCCTGTGAGGCGTCCACTCCTGGGCACCCCCAAGGTGGAGGCCAGGCATCCTTAGCGTTGTGGGGGCCGTTGTGGAGATTAAGCAAGCTATTGCCCAGAGTTGCAGAGTGGGACTCCATGATTAGAATGGCACCGAGGCAAGAATTGTCAGGTCCGTGGAATTTTTGAGCCCAAGACCCACCGAGGCAGGGAATTGAACCCTGGTCCTGGGCTAGACCTCTGCATCAGGGTCTGCCGCTCTAATCATTGAGCCACACTTCTCCACGAGAGCGAGGCAAGGCGTTCCAAGCCCTTGTGATCAGATTGGTAAAAGAAAGGAACCCCCTTGTCATTAGACAAAAACGAGGGATCTTTAAAGTGGGGCTTTCTCTAATCTAAGGCTGACAGGGCAAGTATTGACACAGCCTCTTGCATAGGTATTTGGGGCCGACCTTATGAAAAGAGCAGTAGGCAATAACCAGAGCTTTAAAAATGATTTTTCACTAGATGGAGAGCCAGTGGAGTTCCTTGAGCTGCAATTTAACTGATTGATATCAAGGTAGCTGAAGGATCAGTTTGGCAGCAGTGTTTTGAACTATTTGCAAGCGATCAATCAAATATTCTCGCAGGCACATATTATAAAGGGTTTGCATAATCAAGACTGGAAGTAATGGACACATCTATAATGTTTTTTGCCATACTGTTGGTACGAATCCTAAAGAGCATGTCAGTGAAAAGCACGTTTCCACCACTGATAAGATCTGGAGGTGATGAGAGAGCTTGTCATCAAATTTGAACCCACGATTTTTTGCTACAAAGGTAGGAATTGGAGCAAGGCTTAACTCAGCATGCCACCAATCATTACACCAGCTAGTGGCGGAATGTCTAAACAAAAGAATCTGCATCTTAGAGGAATTACATCTCAAACAGTTCCTGTTCATCCAATCCACCACCTCAGTTTCTTCAGCAGTTTCTAAGTATTTCCTAAAGGCAAGCTGCCCAACTGTTGCCTTTTCACCAAATGAGGACATGTTGATTCAGTCCTCTAACGTTCTTAGTGTGTACGTTTTCCTTGACCTTATTCATTTTGATCACTCGCCATGACCTTCTGCACATCTGGTATGCAAGCCTTATGTCATATAACATTCATACTCCATGACTAGTAATTGGGAAAAGAAAGATAATCATTATACCTTCCCCACTCTGACTACCTTCTGTTAACAGTAAAAAATGATCCCTCCCCACATTAAATGTGTCGAATATGCTCTTACAATTATGACCTAGTTCTGTACAAAGAGCCAACATGTCCCGCCTCCCGGACCAGGCAGATGATCACAAGCTTAATTCAACATTCACAAGGAAGGCCTGGAATTAAGAAACCTTTGTAGATATCATTTGTAGTAACCATTCTATATAGGTATTTGATATATTGATCATTCTAAAACAAGCAAGTCAGTCCATCATATCATTTGATGGTTTCATCTGTTCCGTCTCCAGTTCTTGGCCACATCCTGACTGAGAGGTTAGCTGAAGCATGGTGTTTAATTGATTTAGCTGCATCCTTTTGGTTGCCACAAATTTTATTGAACTTTCAAGACTTGTACGATCCTACGGCCAACAAATCTGGAAACAGAGAACGTATAAAGAAAATGCAAAAACAAATACTTGTACAGTGCCCCCCCCCTCCACCGCATTCTTGCAAGATGATACATAGTAAGCCTGGAAATCAGATCACTCGATGCAGTTTCATTCAATCCCACCCTAACCTGCAAATAGGCGAATTTCGTTGTTTACCAATTATCTTACAGAACTGACCGGTTCTAACACTGCACCCCTGTACTCTGCCCAGGCCTGTCATATCTTTGTGTGTTTTTGTGGTCAGCCCTGGGCCTTACACTCTGCCACTTCCAGACCCATACTATAATCTAAGCCGCCCTTCCACACCACGAAGGATGGGGAGCCGTGGCCTTCCACTCCCTTGCTATGTAGTGCTTCGCCAGGATCAGGACTAGAAATAACATCGGCAATTTGTGGTGTTTGCCTCCTCAATGCATCTGTAATATGAAGGAGAGTGAGTTTCAGGTCCATTGAGATTATCTAGCTCGAGACCCTTGCTAGAAGTGATTCAGAGCGGGACTGCCCTGCCCTTTCCCAGTATGATGACAAGTCGGGGAAGCAATCCTCCCCATCCACCACAGCCGGTGACAGGTGAAATACATTCCGAGGTGTGCCTAGAGTCTCGATCCAATCCTCATCCTCCAATGCCCCCACATAAGCCTCCCACGCCCATCGGAGAGCCATGAACATGTCCGAGTGGTTAGAGATAAGCGCTTGGTAAACTTGTGCAATCTTGCAGTCACCTAGAACTCCCATAAGGAGTTTACCCTCTAACTGATTACATTCGGAAAGATCAGGTGAGGATGCAATGTATGGGATTATGGCATGGCTGAGCTGCAGATAACGATGGAACGGACTACGGTCCCCGTATGGCCCCTTTGCTCAGCTAACCTTAAGCTGGCCACTGTTTCTTGTGTTAAGAAAGTAAGAGCGGGAGGCCGCTCGTTTTGTGCAAAAGCCCCAGTGTCTGGAATGCACTTCCACCCCCTATCAGGAAAGCCCAGAACCACTTAACCTTCAGGAAACTTCAGAAGACCTGGCTTTTCTACGCTTAGGATTTTCCCTGGTGCATTCTGCCTCCCTGGCCATTGTTTTGTTTTTATAAACTTTATTTAACGTTTTCAGAGAAAAGAAAAAAAAAGGAACATTACAGCAGTACTTGCAGTATATACACAATACAATTGCTTTAGTGTACACAATGATTGGTATAGCAATTTAAAGCCAGAATAGGTAACATTTACGACACTTAGTCCACAACCCCCCTGTTCAGTACTCAAAGAAGGCTGTAACGTCCTGTGGGTACCTGTAATACACGTAATTTTCATAATATTTTACAAATGCAACATATTTTGTCGTCCCTCTTAATTCGATCCATTTCCACCCACCTTTATATGCACCATAATTCGACCATCTAGTGATAACATTGTTCAACCGACACCAGTCCTATCCAGCTCTGTGTGTGTAGAGTCCTCTACAGCTTTTTTCAACAGATATGTATGATATGGTCCCCAAATATCTTTAGGTTGACATTTGACAGGCATTAACGCATTATAATTCTCAGACTGCGTAGAACAATAGGCCAGATCAGTGTGCCATTCAGATAATTTAGGCAAGGGGCCATGCATCCACCTCATTGCAATCCTACGCTTGGCAAGCAGTAGGCCAATAGAGGCTAGCCTATTCACAGCTTTTGGAATGGTTTTATCAAACCCCAGTAGAGCAACCAACGGGGACTGTGGTATTACCTGATCCAGCATTTCGCTCAATGCGGTGGACACCCCTCCCCAAAATGCTCGGATACCAGATCACTCCCATGCCAGGTGTATGAAATTGGCATTTATTACTGTACATCTCATGCATCTGTCGTCCGCCCTCAACCCATATCTATATAGCCGTCCTGGGGTATAATAAGTTCTATGAAGGTATTTAAAGCGAATTAATCTGTGCCGTCTGTTCTGCGAAATAGCTTTAATGTTACTAAAGCAGTGTTAACACTGCGCAACTGTGATTTCCATTCCTAATTCTTCCTCCCATTCTAGCTGAAATTTCTGCTTTACTTGGATTGCCTGCCCCTTAAGGAGTGTGTAAAGTATTGTGATGCCATGTTGTGGAGATTCCGATAGTAACATGTACGTCAGTGGTTTCATTTCTTGCATTTCGAACATGGTCTGATTAGGTTTTCCCATTTTACTCGAGGTTGTTTTCCAGCCCAGGCGAGGCGTGTTAGCAGTGTGCGTAAGCTATGAACAAAGGATTAAGGCAAACTGATGGCAATGTTTGCGAAAAGAAATAGAAAGCGAGGGAGCACCGCCATCTTCATCAGTGCAATTCAACCCACAAGGGACAATGGGAGCTTAATCCATTTTTCATTGACCTCTGTTAATTATTGAATCGCACATCTGTAGTTTTCAGATAGTATGACATCTGGATTCGTATGTATATTTATGCCCAGGTATCTTACTGGGTCCATAGTCCACTCTGTGGCAGCCGTTAACGGAAAAACTATTGACTAATGCCAATTGTTGTATAGCCCTGAGTGTTGCCCAAATCTTTCCACCTCTTGCAACATCGGTGCTAGGTTTTGCTCCTGATTGTGTATATAGAGTAATGCATCATCCGCACATGCTGCAATAGTGAGGTCATATTGCAGTGATCGTATCCCTCTATATGCGTGGTAATCATGCATTGCACACACCAGTGGTTCCCGCCACCAAGGCGTACGGAAGGGGGAAAGTGGGCATCCCTGCCTTGTGCCCCTGGCGATATCTATGGGGTGTGACAGAGCACCATTAACTCGCACCTGTGCTACTGGCTGTGCATACAGGACCGCCACTAGTTTTAAGAAGATGTCGCCCAAGCCCACTCTTCCCAAAACTGCATATAGAAACCTCCACTCCACCGAGTCGAATGCTTTCTCGATATCTATAAATAATTCTGCTGCCTTGACATTTGGGTTGATTCTTGCCATGGTTCCAAATAGGGTACGGAGATTACTAGTTAGCGAGCGCCCCAGGACAAACCATGTCTGTTCCGGCCGTACCAACTTAGGCAGAAGGGGTGCTAGTCTGTTCGCCAGCACCTTGGCAAACAGTTTTGTATCTGTGTTTAGCAGTGACAGGGGTCTGTAGGAGGAACAGTATTCGCAAGGTTTTCCAGGTTTTAATAGGGTGACCAAAGTGGCCCCTCTCATAGATGGTGGCATCTTGCCCAGTTCAGCCATTTCTTCAAATAGATTTAACGTGGGATCAGTTTATCTTGATATGCCTTATAGAAAGCAACAGTTAATCCATCTGCTCCAGGGGCCTTTTCGTTAGGCATTTCTTTTAGTGCTGCCAATATTTCTGTAGGCCTTAAGGGGGCTATAAGTCTCTCTCTGTCGTTATTCTCCAGCCATGTCATAGCTATATGTGCAAGATATTCCTCGTCTGATTCCGAGGCAGAGGACCCCTTAGAGGTATATAAGCCTGGGTAATAACTGGCAAAACCCTCCAATATCTTTGGTGTGCTGTCCACCAGTTCACCACTTTCGTTGTAAATTGTTGAGACATAGCCATCCCCTCTGGGGGGCTAACTGTCGCTGCTAAGGTGGCACTGGGTCTGTCTACCTCCGCATAAACCCTAGCTATGGCATATTTCCCTTGGTGCTTAACTTCAGTTTCTGCCAACTCATTATACTCGTCAATCTGAGCTGTAATTTGTGCAAGTATATGGGGATCCCCCTCTACCTGGAGCCTACCCTCAAATATTTTAAGCGTGTTCTCAAACTTTTGTAATTGAGTGCGAATAGATTTTAGAACTACAGCATGTTTAGAGATCGTCATACCCCTTATGTAAATTTTAAAAGTCTCCCAGATGGAGCCCATGGTGGATACGCTGCCCAAGTTCGAGACAAAGAATTAGTCAATTGCGTTGCCCAGTTCTGCACGGAAACCTGTATCCAATAGCTAGTATTGAGGAAATTGCCATGCTCGCAAGTTGTTGCTTAGATTATTTAGCGTTTTCTGCAGAGTTATCAGGGAATGGTCAGATAATGTACGCGCCAAATGCGTGCAGTCTTGTATGAAAGGGAGCACTGCCTGCGAGGCATACCAATAGTCTATTCTAATGTGCGTATCATGGACAGAAGAATAGTGCGTGTACTCCCTGCCCAAGGGAGAACGATGACGCCACACATTGCAGAGACCCTCCGCTTCAGCGATACCAGCTATTGCGCTTGCGGTTCTAGATGGGTGCCTAGGGGCCCCTTTAGACATGTCCAATTCGGGGTTCTGTACACAATTTAACTCCCCCCCCCCCCCCCCCCCCCCCCCTAGGGTATTGGCATATGGGTGTGTCTCATTATTTTGTCTTGTAGTGCATGATAAAATTGTGGATCATCGTAATTTGGTTCATAGACCCCCACCAGCAACACATTAAAGTTCTCTTTGCAGCACTTTGCCAGCACATACCTGCCCCCTGTATCTACTTCTATTTCATGTATATGTAAGCCTAATTTCTACGTACCCAGATGAGCACGCATCTAGCATGGAAAGTAAATCCGAATGATATGCATGTGCTTTTTATTAGGTCTCGCCTGAGCCAGCGCATCCGCTGGTCTGGCGAGACATTTAGTAAGTGGGCTTTAAAAATCCGACCACATGCTTATGCTTGTGGCCTAAAGCTTGCGGTTACGGCCGCGTCACTTTTTATTTCGTTTTAGCGCGCGCGCACACAACTCCCGGGCTTGTCTTTCCTGTTGCCTGCCTCTCGCCTCGCATACCCGCCCTTCTCCCTCCGATTCTTCGTTTCTGACTGCCTTTCTCTTTCTGACTCGCCCTCTCCTCCTCCTGCCTCGCATGTTTGCCTCTCTGCGGGTTTCCTGTGAGTGACTGTCTCAGATTACAACCCCAAACAGTCGGGCCCGCAACTTTCCCTTAACCCGTCTGCCTGCCCTGCACCTCATTCTCTGCACTGCCAAACTGCCCGACCTTGCCATACAGTGTTTGCCCTGGGCTCTGTCCTGTATCTATTTCCCGCCACTGCTCTTTTCCTCTGCATCGCCAGCTTGCCTTGCACTTTTCCCTTTCACTTTAGTCTGCCTGCAGCTTGGCATCAACTTTAATACCAGCCTACCGTGCCCCCACTACTTTGCGGTGCATATCTGCACTGTACCGCTTACCAGCATTCCCCTCGCCTCTTTCCAGTCTGCCCTGTACTTTAACGTGTGTGTGTTGTTCCTCCCAAAGCAACACACATTTAGAAATAGCAAAAATCTGCCCCAAACCTTTAAAGGATCATACAGGCCAACATTTTAAAATTAAACAAGCATTGGCATAGCCAATAGGTCTCGCCTTTGGGACCTTTATAAGTATTTAGTTATGCAGCACAATATCCTTACTGCAACAACATTAACTGTTGCATGGCTAAACACTTATAAGGTCCCAAAGGTGAGACCTATTGGCTATGCCAATGCTGGTTCTTCTAGGGGTCATTAGTCCTGATTTTGGGGTAAGCTGTGTTTCTTGTAAGATAGCGACATCAATAGTATGCCTATACAAATAGGCCGCCACTTTACGTATCTTCCTCTGATCATTAAGGCCCCTGACATTCCAGGGCATAGATCTGATATTGGTTCTAGCTTTTGGGGGCTGCGGCATGTGGTAATTTCCATATCCAATTTGACTTATCATGCAATATATATGCCAAACGTATTTCATTGTGTACATTTCCTGCTGATACATTAGACATAACATAAAGACTGCAGCGTGAAAAGCTCCCCGTCCCTTACCCACTCCATATCAAAACAATTAGACATGGCACTTTTATAACGCCGCAACTAACCTCCCTCCCACCCTGAATTGAACCCTCCCGCCCAAAAACAGTTTCCCCACAAATACTACCCAGGTGTAATACACTCAGAGGCGGTGGCAGCCAGACCTGTGGTTTTACTAGATAGCCTACGACTGCACACCCGCTATATTACCATCCAGGCATCTGGTTGATAGTACTGTACACCTATGCAGCGGTTTTACATTATGTGAATCTTTACAGGGTTATTACAACAAAGCAAATATGACCCAGGCAGTTCAGTGCAGATATTATCTATAACTGTTCCATAACTAGTGTCCCATTTACACTTACGAAGCCGGCTCAAGCAGATTATCCTCGGGCGCACTGTCCCTCTAAGCTGACGTTGGCCGAGATGGTTTTTGTGATTTTTCAAAACTGTACTTTTTGAGGTCCTACTGCAATGGGTTAGGATTGCCATATATTTTGGATTTGCCAGGAAAGTTCATCCGAAGTCTAGCTGGGTATAGCATTGCTTAGTCTAGATTGAGTTCCCTTAGTTTACGCTTTACAGACCCAAATTTCTTGCGTGCCTCCTGTACCTGCGGAGTAAAGTCCGGAAAGAGAGCTAATTCTGATCCCTTGTATTTAAGTACTTTCAGGTCTCTAGCGTGCCTCAATGTTGCATCTCTGTCTCTATAGTTTCTGATTCTTGCAATCAGAGGGCGAGGTGTAGCACCAGGAGGAGGTCTGGGGCCCAGTCTGCTATGGGCTCACTCGACAAAGAACACCTCTGAGAAAGTTTCACGGCCCAACACCAGTAGTTGTTTAACGAATAATTCCATGTTTCCGGTAGCTGTCTTCTCAGGTAGGCCCAGTATACACACATTATTGCGCCTATAGCATGCTTCGAGATCTTCAGCTTTGTCGCGCATTGTTGTTAGTAACTTAGCCATTTGTTTATGCGCCATCCCCATTTCGGTTTGTGCATCCTCGACTGATATTCTGTGCTCCGCCATATCGAGCCTTTCGGTGTGCTTGTCCACACATTCGGACATCTGGTTCATTGGGAAAGCCAATGAGTCCATCTTGCCATCAATGGAGGCCAACCTCTGTTGCATAGCCGCTAGTATTTGCTGGAAGTCATCTCTAGAGGCAGTTGGATCCTCATTCTGCTCCGCAGTTGGGGGATGGGATCCTCTTTTCTATTCCTGATTGGCTTACACTAGTCGAACTGGATTTTTGTTTGTGTTTTGTCACCTTTCCCCATGATTTCCACTTCTGTGAGGGATCGAGTAGGTTTAAGATATTCCAGTGTAGACAAGCAAGCACCAATGGCACGCCAATTAGCAGTGGGTATCCTAGCTGCAGTCCGCGGATGCCCTGATGAGTGGATCAATTTTTATCACAAAAGAAGCCCTCGGGTCCAATAACAAGTCAAACGAGTGTGTGGATAGAGCCAACCATTATGGGGGGGAGGGTTCCTTTTAAGGACTGTTTCCCTCACACACCAAAGGTTTCAAGCTTCATTATAGGGATACCTCCTCGCGTCACATAGTCGTGACGCGGGCTACAACCCCCTCGCTGCGAGAGAGGAGCTCAGGGATGTTTTTTTAGGAGAGGGGCTATCCTAAAACCCTATGTGAGCCAGGTGTGTGGTGTGAGGAGTGCAGTGCTAAGGAAAATGGTGGTTAAGACTGGTTACGAGGTTAGCCAGACAAGGTTTATTATGTTACCTCGTGCCAGGATTAAAACAAATTGCAGGTAATGTAACTGCCACCATTAGAGACTGCTGCATTAGGAAGCGATCAACATGTATCGGCCTTTAGACCTATAAAAGTGTCACGGCCTTCATCAGGATCTTATGCTAGCTACTGCTATACGTGAGTGAAGACAATAGTGAAAAGTGTGAGATAATAAACAATAAGCGGCAGAGTATAATACTGAACCAGTGATCCTGTAGTTCAGCAGATTCACCGGTGGAACCTGTAGTGAAACAACCCACCGGGCCATTTACATTGTGGTTAAAATATAGCATGGTCGAGCCACAGCACATGAGACAAATATGTAAAATACATGATTTGCTCAGTCATACCATTGTGAACGTTCATCTAGTGGTTGTTTATTTATGCGAAACTCGCCTACAACTGTCAGGGAATTTACCCCATCTGTCCCGTGCTATGAGCCATAGGTACATACGCCAAACAAACTTAAGGAATAAAATTGGTGTTAAAGTAATAAAAGAATATGTTTCAACGAACGAGAACAAGTGAACAGAGTGTGAGCAATCATTAGCAAAAGGGTCATCTAAACAGAAGTTCCACCAAAGAGCTGTTGGAACCAACGCGCTGCTGTGAGCCATTATTAGCAAAGAGGTCATTTATTAAGAAGTTTCACAAGAGAGCTGTAGGAACCAAACCGCTGCTGTGCGAAATAGTTGTAACGTGATAAAATGTCACTGCATGCAAATCTGCATGGGTGCAACATCTGCGCTGATGGGTGTGAAGTTTTAGCATGAAGGTCTTGAAGAATCCACAGGGTAATCCGTTAGGCCCCCGGGCCTCCCTAGTGACAGCATTGCCTAATAAGTCCGGATCTAAGGGGAGAGAGTTTTAAGAGGGATTGCTGTCACAAAGTCCTCCACCCAATCCATCCTGAAAGTAGGTAGTGAAACAGCAGGCCACCTCCCCAGGATCATTGAGTAAAGCGCCTGTTGAATCACGTACAAGAGGAATGGAGGAAGAGAGTCCGGAACACTGGCACAGCCTGTGAAGCATTTTACTTGATTTGTCACCCCACTGATATATGTGGCTCTGGTCCGCTCACATGACTGTTTGGCCTCCTCCAAGAGGGTCTGTTGGTACTGTTGTTGCAAAAACCCAAGCTGTCTACATGCCTGATGCCCATCTTCTGGTTAACCCTGTACCTCTAAGTCCGACATCCGAGCCTCGAGATCCACCAAGTCCTGTGTCCGACGTTGCCGCTCCCCAGAAGAAAAACGAATATCAGCCACCTGCATTGTGGGTTTCATAGCTGCCCATAGCATCGCCTGAGACATCACTGTACCAGTATTAACTACATGGTATTCCTCTATGGAGAGCTCAATACAGAGACTATAGTCCAGACTCTGGAAGTGCCAGTGCGACAAGCACCAGTGGAATACCGGGGGCGCTGGCGACCCACACGATGTCGGATAGCTCTTGGGGAATGATTGGAGAGCCCCTGTGCCAGGACAGAGATGTTTGAAACTCTATGTAAATATGAATGCAGGATAAGGAAATTGTTGAGACCGGAAAAGTAGTTGTGTGCTGAAGGGAAAAAAAAGCATAGCTCCCCGACGTGGGTGTTGTAACCTCCAGACATTTACTAAACCTAGGGCAAACAGAAAGAAGGGTAGAGGAGATCCACCAGGAGTTTCGCCGTGAAGAATGCCACAGATCGGCTGAATGGCTAATGACACCATGCCAATCATTCCCAATCACTGTGCGCCCCTCAAGAAGTTCCCCAAACCCTGGTGATCAAGTCTATGATGACTGACGGAGGGGAGGAGGGGCATATATGCAGAGAAGAGTGAGGGGCTATCCATATAGCATGCCTCTCACAGCCGTATTCCGACCCCGGTGTTCTCCCAAAGTCTTAAAAAGCTGGAATGGAACATGATTACTGTTTAAGTTACATGTGCCTCTTGAACCCGGAATGACAGACCCATGTGAACCCAAACCAGGCATGACAGGGGACTTTATATCCCAAGAGATGAGTCTCTGTTTAGCGTGTTTCAAAACTGCCCCCGCTTGACTTTGTCGAGTAAGCCACTCACGTTTCAGGACACCACATGCAATAATTCTAGGGTTTCAGCTACTTTAGGGTACTTCATAACATGCTATTGTGAACGTTTCAACAGGTGAGGACGGCAAACGGAGAGGCCATTAGCAGTTGTATGAAAGAAACATAACAGTATGGATACCAATAATAACTTGACCAAACCCCAAATAACCTCCCAGCCCCCATACGTCGTATAACAGGAAGTATCTGTCATGGAGCTGACCACAGCCTGGTCCCAACAGGGGGCCCCTTCGGGCCTGCCCCAATGGATCGCCATACCTAACAAAGTCAATTAACTGGGAAAGTTAAGATGCCACTCCCACAGTTTGGTGGTCGCTAATCATCAGAACGACGACAAGGATCACTGTAGATTTCGTACACAATTATAGCAGACAACAAAGCCAAGTAGTAGGAGAAGAGACTGTCCTCCGAGTCGCCGACGGCCACCACGTCAACTGGGGCCTCTCTATCCTGTCGGAAGCTCCTCTACGAGGAGTGACACCTGGTGCACTTCGCCGTCAGGGTTTTGATAGGTTGGTTTTGTCTACCCCCTTGGGATGAGTCGGAATCCATACGCGGGGGAATGTGTGGCTTCACAAGGATTTGTTCATCAGTCCACTGAAAAACCTCCTCAGGTGTTCCGAAGAGGAGATTCTGTGAATGGTACATGATCTTCAGCTTTCCTAGCCTCATATGGCTACATGTACTAAATGTTGAGGCCACAAAGTTGTTGTTGTGCCCCAAAGAATGAGTGCAGTTGCTGCTTGCACCATCATGGTATAATTGAGGAAGACCATGATGGTGAGTGGTTGGTAGGAGTTCTTGTCCTTTTGCCAGGCATGTTCGAGAACAATGTCCCTATCTAGATAATTCAGGAGTCTTGTGATGACTGGGCGGGGGGGTGCTGTACCAATGCCCTGTAGGCTCACTCAATAAAGAAAGGTGACAATCCCTCCAGAGTCATCAAGGAGCGGAGCCATTGGTCAAGAAAACATTCCATTGAGGGACCTTCACAGCCTTGTGGGAAGCCCATAAACCGCACGTTATTACGGCGAGCCCTGCCCTCTGCATTCTCTACTCCTGCCGCCAACTCCGTTGTCACTGCAGTAAGTCTAGTCTCTGTCTGCTGTAGGGCGCTAACTGAATGCTCCACCCCAGACACCCTGGTCTTGGCCTTCGTAATCCGCTCAACTGCCTTTCTGAGGTCCTGGCGAAGCGAATTGGCTAACATACCCACAGCTCAAATTTTAGCATCGAGCATGTCCTGTGCCTGAGTGATAGCTGCCAGGAGGGCAGTGTTATCCGTGGCTTTACCATTGTGTCCGCATTCCCCAGTAAGTGAGGACCATCCTCTGGGCTGCACATATTTTTCCAAGGTGCTGTGCTTGGCCCACGGAGGGGCCTTGTCTTTAGCCATGTTGGTGGGTATAACTGTAGGTATCAAATTTTTTACCCTCTGGGGCGCAAAGAATCTTCATTGACCTGCCTAACTTCCACCTCAGCATGGCATGTAGAGCGGCACGAATAATCCGGTCCTATGGCGCCCTCCTCGGTAACAGTGAGACAGAACTCTCCATGAATGCTGCTGTATGTGGATGAATGATCCTGGAGCAGAGCAGGAGGGACGCACCACCATAAGACTCACCAGGTCCTAACCTGGTGCCTCCTCAATGGGGTGCCCTAGCCGGCAGGGCCCCCTATCGGGACTAGCCACAGATACAGCGAGCAGATCTTTTAGGCACACCAGTAAGTAGGCACAGCAAGTGCCAGCAAGGCAGGGTGAATGTCACTACTGTAGCAAGATTGATGTAGGCCTCCTAAACCGGTACAGATGGCTTAGGCAGCACCATCCGCCCGAGGCCCGGCCCGCCACAACCAAAGATCCTGGAATAACTCTATTGGAGATCAAAAAGGGCTAAGAATAGGCCCCAACATGCCGTGCTTGGCGACTGTAGCAAGCCTCAGGGCCTCACCCAATCCTCAACCAGGGCGTAGCGCTTGTAGACGGGTCTGCCCCCAGCAATTAAGGCCAAGCCACCCCCTATGGCCAGCTGGGGATGGCAGGAGAAAAAGAGGCGCCTCCCTCGGTGGTGCACCTCACAGTTCTGTCCCGACCCAAGCACATAAAAGACCTCAAAGCCACAGACCAACTGCACAGGGCTCAACAACTCTCCCTCCGTCCTCCCCATCAGAGTACCACGCGGATCTCCACGGTCTGCTGTATGGGCTGCACCAGCATTGACAAGCAGCCCCCAGGCTGCTGAGTCAGGGTGTTATGGAGCTGTGTCCCGCCCCTGGCTGCAGCATGCCAAAAGAGGGTGCCCCCCGCTCCGGGCAATGTTGCCGGTGGACCTCCAAGGGGGGGAAAGAGGGGGAGAAAATTCCAATGGGGGGAGGGAAGGGCCCCTCACCAGAGACCCTCATAGTTGACTTTTCGATCGCTTGTGAAGACATCCCTAGTACCACGAACAGTGGCACGATAAGCACTGACATGCAGAGTCGCTGGTAGCACGCTCAAGTCTGTGGTGCAGAGGACTATAGAGTGCTCCCGCACTCAGCTGATCCATCGGCGGTGGTCCCCACGTCCAGGGGGGAAATTTGAGGGAGAGAAGACTAATCAGATCAGCGATCCATACCTCAGACCCAGCCGCAGGGTCTCCAGCACTGCAGACTGTGGTATTCCCTTGGACCAGGGCACACAGCTACACCTTCCAGTCTCCATGCGGCCCGCTCGTCATGAGTGGCTCACCAGGAAGGTCACCAACCCTTCAAACAGCTCACAAACCTGGCCACAAAAAGCTCGGGGAGGGGCGTTCTTAAATCGAGTGCAGTGATTTCAGCTTGATTCAGCCGACGATATTAGGCAGATTAACAATAACCGCAATGAAGTGGTTAATCGTGCGACTGCCATATTCTGCATCCAAGCCACGCCCCCGATTTAGCTGCATCTTTCAGTCTTGTAAAAAAGTGAGATTTGTCATTCAGCTCTACTCTCTAAGTGCAACCTATCTAGCAAGTTCTATTGTACGCAAAGTCTACTTCATCTCTGGAAGAAACGATTTACATGCTCACTGCACACAAAATTATGATTCTAGAAACTTGATATTTTCAATTGCTTATCTCCGCACATGGTAACAGTCTCTGTAGGTTCAGTAACTTGGCATTTATGTCACAGGTTGTGTCTTGGCATTGTCCTCGGTGCATGTGATTAGTAATGTGGAATTTGGTCCAGTTGTAAAGTTGCTCCACGTCTGCACACCTGGGCCATAACGCCTGTTTAGTATACTCCGAAATCAGCACATAACTTGCCTATGTCAAATATTTTCACCTTGTATCTAAAATTCACAGACGAAACTTTTAGTATCCCCTGCTGAATTCTCCATCGTGATTGAACATGTCCTTCAATGGTCTGGTTTAAGCTGTCTCATAGATACCAAAGAAAACAAAAAAAGTCCCTTACCTCGAGACAAAATTGTGAAAATGGATCATGTGCTATATGGCTTGTCAGTGTCTAAAAACAAACATTAAAGGCTTTTAAACAAACATCATTTTATCTGCTATGTATATATGGCAAAAACAACTTAACAATTAAGATTTGCAATAAATTATTTGTTTATTTAAAAAGGCTTCTTACTCTTGAAAGATCAAAAGCATAACAGTCAGTATATATAAAAAATATCTCCTCCTAAGGAAGACATGGTGCATAACAGAATTTATTACAGATACAAATTTTATGATACAAAAATGTGTCGACGCGACGTTTTTTGTGAGCAATTTCTATTCTTTCACCTTCTTCAGGACATAATTTTCGAATCAATCTAAATTGACAAAACATTTACAAAAACATTATTTACAACCTTGTATTAGTAATAATACAGCAGTCAATTACAAAAGGACACTGTTTATTATATAAACGGAGTCCCTATTATTTGTAACATTAGTTGGCATTTCAAAACATATTCCATAAAGCCATTGATATACTCTAAGGCAGGGGTACTCACAAACTTTCTCTTGGGGGCCAAATTTACAGTGTGGTTTGTGGCCGAGGGCCGTACCTTGGGGGTGGGGTCATTGGGGGAGGGGGCGGGGCTAGAGCAACAAAAAAAACTGTGACCATGAGGTGGAACACAGGTCCCTGCAGCGGACGCCTTCGTCCACTGAGCCACCGGACCCGGCATACACATATCTCTCTCTCTCTCTCTATCTCCCTCCCTCCCTCTTCCGTCTCCCTCCCTCTTCCGTCTCCCTCTCCCTCTTCCGTCTCCCTCTCCCTCCCTGTCTCCCTCTCCCTCTCTGTCTCCCCCCCTCTCTGTCTCCCCCCCCCCTCTCTGTCGCCCCCCCCTCTCTGTCTCCCCCCCTCTCTGTCTCCCCCCCCCTCTGTCTCCCCCCCTCTCTGTCTCCCCCCCTCTCTGTCTCCCCCCCCCTCTGTCTCCCCCCCCTCTGTCTCCCCCCCCCTCTGTCTCCCCCCCCCTCTGTCTCCCCCCCCTCTGTCTCCCCCCCCTCTGTCTCCCCCCCCTCTGTCTCCCCCCCCCTCTGTCTCCCCCCCTCTCTGTCTCCCCCCCTCTCTGTCTCCCCCCCTCTCTGTCTCCCCCCCTCTCTGTCTCCCCCCCTCTCTGTCTCCCCCCCTCTCTGTCTCCCCCCCTCTCTGTCTCCCCCCCTCTCTGTCTCCCCCCTCTCTGTCTCCCCCCTCTCTGTCTCCCCCCTCTCTGTCTCCCCCCCCTCTGTCTCCCCCCCCTCTGTCTCCCCCTCTCTGTCTCCCCCTCTCTGTCTCCCCCTCTCTGTCTCCCCCTCTCTGTCTCCCCCCCTCTGTCTCCCCCCCTCTGTCTCCCCCCCTCTGTCTCCCCCCCTCTGTCTCCCCCCCTCTGTCTCCCCCCCTCTGTCTCCCCCCTCTGTCTCCCCCCCTCTGGTCTCCCCCCCTCTGGTCTCCCTCCCTCTCCCTCTGGTCTCCCTCTCCCTCTGGTCTCCCCCTCCCTCTGGTCTCCCCCTCCCTCTGGTCTCCCCCTCCCTCCGTCTCCCCCTCCCTCCGTCTCCCCCTCCCTCCGTCTCCCCCTCCCTCCGTCTCCCCCCTCCCCCTCTGCCTCTGTCTGTCTCTGCCTCTGTCTGTCCCTGTCTCTGCCTCTGTCTGTCCCTGTCTCTGCCTCTGTCTGTCCCTGTCTCTGCCTCTGTCTGTCCCTGTCTGTCTGTCCCTGTCTCTGCCTGTCTGTCCCTGTCCCTGCCTCTGTCTGTCCCTGCCACTGTCTGTCCCTGCCACTGTCTGTCCCTGTCTGTCCCTGCCACTGTCTGTCCCTGCCACTGTCTGTCCCTGCCACTGTCTGTCCCTGCCACTGTCTGTCCCTTCCACTGTCTGTCCCTGCCACTGTCTGTCCCTGCCACTGTCTGTCCCTGTCTCTGCCTCTGTCTGTCCCTGTCTCTGCCTCTGTCTGTCCCTGTCCCTGTCTCTGCCTCTGTCTGTCTCTGCCTCTGTCTGTCCCTGTCTCTGCCTCTGTCTGTCCCTGTCTCTGCCTCTGTCTGTCCCTGTCTCTGCCTCTGTCTGTCCCTGTCCCTGCCTCTGTCTGTCCCTGTCCCTGCCTCTGTCTGTCCCTGTCTCTGCCTCTGTCTGTCCCTGTCTCTGCCTCTGTCTGTCTCGGTCTGTCTCTGCCTCTGTCTGTCTCGGTCTGTCTCTGCCTCTGTCTGTCTCGGTCTGTCTCTGCCTCTGTCTGTCTCTGCCTCTGTCTGTCCCTGTCTCTGCCTATCTGTCTCTGTCTGTCTCTGCCTATCTGTCTCGGTCTGTCTCTGCCTATCTGTCTCGGTCTGTCTCTGCCTCTGTCTGTCTCTGCCTCTGTCTGTCTCTGCCTCTGTCTGTCTCTGTCTCTGCCTCTGCCTCTGTCTGTCTCTGCCTCTGTCTGTCTCTGTCTCTGCCTCTGTCTGTCTCTGCCTCTGTCTGTCTCTGCCTCTGTCTGTCTCTGCCTCTGTCTGTCTCTGCCTCTGTCTGTCTCTGCCTCTGTCTGTCTCTGCCTCTGTCTGTCTCTGCCTCTGTCTCTGTCTCTGCCTATCTGTCTCTGTCTGTTCCTGTCTCTGTTAGTCTCTATCTCTGTCTGTCTGTTTCTGTCTCTCCCTACTGCCCTGTCACCCTCTGTCCCCTTACCCGACTCTCACACCCTGCTGTTCTCTTGTCATTCTTTGTCACCTCTCCCACCCCCCCCCACACCCCCCTCCGCTTGTGTGGCAGCTGAGGCAGCTTCCCTTCCAGGGTGCACATACAGCCCCACCCGAGTACTTCACAGGTCTTTAAGAGACCATTTGCATGATAACGAGGCTTTGTTGTATTTCACCTCTTAGCGCCCCAGCAGCTCTGTAGGAGAGTAGGGTCTGCTTTCTATGTTCACCCCCACTTTTTGCTTTTGCTTTACTGGTTTTCGACTTAGATGTGGCTGTGGACCTGCTAATCAGACCCACAGCCCTGCTGTTCTCTCTCTAAATTAATACTATGTACTTTAGGTGCATAACCCATTTGGATAGGATCACCTTATTGGCCCCTGTACAGTGTACCCTAGGTACCCAGGGCATAGGTGTACCCTAGGCCTACCAGGGGCTGCAGCATGTATTATGCCACCCCTGGCCTGGCCTTCCATTTTGACACAACTGGCTGATCACTCAGCTGGGGCAAGGTCGTGTAATCACCCCTTGCTTAGGTGTAGTATTCCTATACCTAACTTACATATAGACACATGTGTACCTATCAGTCACTCCTATGGCAGGCCTTGACAATCCTGGAGGCAGAGTGCTTGGTAACATGTGAGATGGTGCTCTAGCATGAGCTGAGCCTGTCTGCAGCTTTCGGAACCTTGTCCTTATAGCTGTTCTATGATATAGCCTACCATATACTCTTAAAGTGCCTTATAATCTTAGACGGTTATGGTAACTATGGTTTGGCTTTATCAAAACATGTCGTGTAAGGTGTCTAACACTAGGGAATAATACCCCCATGCCATTTCTGGACATGAGAATATTATTCCCCCCCTTCTAGAGGGAAAGACATGTTAAAATCATACTTCAACTGTTAGCCTCTGACCAAAGCCTCAGCATCACAAAATGGATGCTGCTGCCACGACACAAGTCTGACCTCCTGCAGCTGGGAGTGATCCCAGCCAGGGAGGCCTGGACAATAGGTTTCCTGCTTGGGGAGGTGCTAGCACCTCCCCAGACAGCCTTTAGTGTATTGGGGCAGGGTGGGCTGAAAGGAATGAGACATGCCTGGGGCACACAGTTCAAACCGGCGCTGGGGCACTCCAGCCCCAGCTCTGGCGCGAAACTGGACAAAGGGAAGTGGGTGTAACCACCCCCTCCCAGGTCCCACCCATAAGGCGTGACCTAGCAGGTATCCCAGCCCCCCAGATTAGTATAAGAGTGGGAGTTGGGCCTCAAGAGATTAGATTATCCTGAACCTGCAAAACTGAACAGAAACTCTGGACCTTCGACATTCGACGAAAGAAGAAGACTGAAGAATCTCCCTTGTAGCCAAGGAGTGGCTACCCTGTGCAAACAGGCACCATCAAGAGACTACCCTTTGCTTTGCGACCGTTCTACGAGGAACTGACTGCAGAGCCCGACCAGAGCCTTGACTTCCAGACTTCTCCGACCCTCATCCACATCTGCAGCAGAGCTGAGATCCGTGGAGGCGACGAGCGACGTGGGACCGGCTACCTGGGAAAAGTGGCTAGTAACTTACAGCGCAGCTTCTGAGGTACCCTCGAAGTTGTGCACCGGGGATTGAGAAGCCCCAAGCACCATCTGCACCGAAGATCAGCCCCCCACACTCCACGAGTCCTGCGTGGGGCCCTTCAGCATTTTCCTGCTTGCCGCGTCTGTCCGGTTGCTTGCCCGCTGGCTAGTGGCCTCTGTGACGACGCACCCTGAAATCTTCTGCGCTGGTTTGGCTCCTCCAGACTGGCTCCCGCTTCTCTGCAAAGAAGAAGCACCCCAGACCTTCCTGGTCTGCACCAGAAGCAAGTCCTTCGTTCTTCGTGGGTTCCGCTTGCCAAGGCTTGGTGAGTCCTAGTCCAACTTCGACGCCGCCGACAGCAAGAGCCTTCGTGGGACAGCTCGCCTCCTGGTCCTGGTCGTCCTCGACGCTTCCTGGTCCTCCTGGCTGCAGCGACAAGCTTCACCTTCACCTGCAACTCTTCACGACATCGCCTGGTTCCTTCCTGGTTCCACGTGGTCACTGGCTAGTGACCTTGACTCTGTCCCTTCTGCTTGCAGGTTTCTTCTCTTCTTGATCCCAGCCTTGGGATCCACCGGACACTCTCCCCTGACTGCCTGTCAGCATCTTTCTTCAGGCATCCATAGGAGTCGACGACGAAAACGACGCATCTTCACCCCTATGCACCCGCAGCCTGTGGGCTAGGTAACTTGGGTACTCCGGTGCTCATCAGGATAGTGACTATCCTAGTGTCTAGTTTTCAAGTCTCAACTTCCTAGCTACTCCGGAAGTGTCCTAAATCTACCGTTTTCTAAACTGTACTATTGCTATTGACTTTTACGCATTACGCGTGAGTGTTTCCACTCTGCACACGAATCCCGTGGGCCTCCCACTTCCTAACTAACGCTAGTGTAGTGTAGCCCCAGCGATTCCCTAGGCCTAGGCCTATTCTATTTCCGTGACAGTGGTTCTTATACCACTTACTTAGTATATGGTTTGCGTGGCCCCTAGGGCCTAACTGTATTACTTACCTGTGTGACTTACTGTATGCATTAATAAGACTGTGTTGTACTTACCTCTAATCTCATAAAGAGTGCTGAGGGTTTGCTTAGAATAAATACACTTTATTTTATATATATATCTGTTGTGGTGTCCTTTCATTTGGTATTCAAGGGATTATATATGGTATCACAGCTGGCTTCACATGCCATTCAGAGTTTAGCCTAAGACTGCTCTTGTCCATGCTACCACTAGGATAGCTGGTCTATAAGGTTGACTTTACAATCAATCACCATAAGGGTATTTGGACTGATATAAGGTGTACACTATAACTAGTGACATCATACATCAGGCCAACTTCTCACAAGCTCCACTCGGACTATCGCTTGAATCCCCGGGCCCCCACAGAGCAGAGTCTGTGTTTGCTGACACTGTTAAAAAAAACCCAAAACACCGGTACGATGTCTGCAAGGTCCGCGGGCCGCCAAGAAAGGCTTGCCGGGCCGCAGGCGGCCCACGGGCTGTACTATGAGTACCCCTGCTCCTAAGGAATTGATTGCTATTGCAGCCTAAACCTCTAGCTTTATAACCCATGATCCATACATTTTTTTAATTTTTTTTTATCTATATTGTAACGTGGAAGAAAAGGGAGATGAGACCCACAATCTAAATCGACTCGGAAATTTCAATCTCTCCAAATCTCCCCAATCTTGAGTGTATGTAGGGGTATATAATTTATAACGAGGAAAAAACTTTATAGCTGGGTCTTAAACAAAGGTTAATCATCTTTATGAGTAACTGCGTTCTTATTTAAAAAAATATTTTTGACATGCCTATATAGTTGGGCAAAGTCTGTAATGATTCTAATAGAGAAACATCCTTTACAACGCAGGAATTACAAGGCAATGCCTTTACAACGCAACCATTACAATGCAGGTACACTTACATCGCATGATTTTACAACGCATGCTATTACTACGCATATATAGGTACAACGCATGCTTTTACAACACATTGGTGAGTATTGTATGGTAAGTGTTTGTTATATTTTTAGATAATGTACGTTAAATAATTTAAGTAATATTTATTTATAAAACATAATGTATTTATAGTTCATTAGTTTGTATATATTAATATTGTTATTAAAGATTTAATGTTTGTTAATCATAATATATAATTTATGGAATTGTTAAGTTATGAGTAAATTAATACTTAATACTTAATTGGACCGGTTTCAGGGTATGTCACCCTTCTTCAGCCAGGTTAGCTTGAATCCAGTGGCGCAGTGAGCAAGGGACCCACGCCTGGGCATACACATCCCACTTAGGGCGAAAAGTGTTACAGCAAACAAATGGTGGACAGAATGCTGACTCACTGTGCCACTGGATTCAAGCTAGCCTTGCCTGAATCTAGTGACCTGAAACCGGTCCCAGGATACTTTTTTCCAGTCCAGGTAGGACCTGGCCTGGCAGTTCGGTCTGGACTGTTCCCATGGAGCACAAGGTCAAGACTGATTTGCATATGGTTGGGTCCAAACTGGGGTGGCGTAGTGGGCAAAAGAACGATGGATATAACCCAGATCTTTTGACTGGGGAAGAATGTTTGCATTGTCAGCATTCCGTCCATCATTTGTTTGCTGTAACACATTTTCAGACTCAAGCACCTTTTGGAGTTGGAATAGTTATTTTAACCTAAACATTATCCAGCATTTTTTCTCAGGCAAGCATCTTTTGGAGTTGGAATAGTTATTTTAAACACTATCCAGCATTTTATCACAGGAAATAACCCTTTGGAATTGGAATAGTAATTTTTATATATTATATTTCTGCACATTTTCTGAATCCAGCACCTTTTGGAGTTGGAATAGTTATTTTTACCTAAACACCATCCAGCATTTTCTGCGAGGCAAGCACTTTGTGGAGTAAGAATAGTAATTTTAATACATTATTATCCTGCACATTTTCAGAATTAAGCACCTTTTGTAGTTGGAATAGTTATTTTAACCTAAACACTATCCATCGTTTTATCACAGGCAAGCACCCTTTTTTGCACATTTTCTGAATCAAACACCTTTTGGAGTTGGAATAGTTATTTTTACTTAAACAGTATTCAGCATTTTCTCTTAAGTAAGCATTTATTGGAGTAGGGATAGTTATTTTAACCTAAACACTATCCAGCATTTTATCTTAGGTGAGCATTTTTGCAGTTGGGATAGTTATTGTATCCTAAATACTATCTAGCATTTTCTCAGAGGGAAGCATACTTTGCATTAGTAATAGTTATTTTAACCTAAACGCTATCCAGCATTTTCTCACAGGCAAGCACCCTTTGGAGTAAGAATAGTAATTTTAATACATTATTATCCTGCACATTTTCAGGATCAAGTGTATAAAAATCTTTAAACTGCAACATTATTTTAACTTGAAATATATTTTGTAAAGTGAACAATAGTCATTTTTTTGGGTGAAGTCTTGTTTGTTTTAGCATTATTTACTATATAACAACTATTATAGAGTTTTTTTTACAAACTTTATTGCACACCAATGAACGGTACATTGGCAATATTAAATACATCATGGCATGTTCATTTTGTTTTTGTTGAAACATCTCCGTTAAACACATTCTTATCATAAATGGTTATACAGTGGAGTGCGCCTCATAAGTCAACAGGATGTGGCTGGACATATGTCCGGCCAATAATGTTTGCTAGATTACTACATAAGTATTACCTATGACAGTTACAAGTGGAATGCAATTTGAAGTATTACTTTTTCAGAACAACCCCATACCCCACCCCCCTCCCTCCTGGTCTGCGTCTCGGTATTGTCTTATGGCCCTTTACTATGCCTCTATCTATGATCTCTTGATTCCTGTTGTCTGTGCCTCAGTGTCTGGGCGGCAAGATAACCTCAATTAATTGGCGTCGTGTGTGTTGGTGCCTTATGGGATAGGTGTGAAGGGCCCAGGTGTAAGGTCTAAATGTCGAAACTCTTCTAGCATGCGGTCCCAGTCTAGGGAGATTCGGACTATAGAGTTTGTTTTAAATGAGAAAAAAAAAATATGTTGTGACTTACTTTAGATCTATATTGTCCCCGATAGAGTATTTAGTAAAGTTGGTTGGAGGTCGTAAAGTTTTGTAACAGTCTGGAAAAAATATAATAATATGTTGCATTTTAGTTTATTTGCGTCTCTACAAATTATTAAGTAGCTATACATTTCTATACTTTGTACTTACTTCGAGTTTCAGCTGGCTTTATTCGACGAGTAGAATATGCAGTGTGTAATCTCGCGTGCAGTCTCTGGTAATCCGGTAACTACAATTTTAAAAATGGTGGATGGCTCCTTTTATATGTTTTGTTGTCTTAAACTTTATTTGAAATTAAATTATGTTTGCGTTTCATTTTTCTTTGTGTTTTTAATGGTGTGTGAGAATATAAATAATTATTTTGTTATGTTAGTTTTCGTATCTTTTTACATCAGTATGTTTTAACATCCGTTTTGGCTATTTCCTGGTCAAAGTAATTTCATTGAAAGAGTTGTAAGACTTATTTTTTTCACATTTTTAAAACGGAAGTTCTCTTTTTGGTGTTTGTATTAGTTGTGTTATATTGTTTTTGTTATGAGAAAATTTACGATTTATTAATAGTAGTTTAATTTGTGTTATTAAGTAGTGTTTTCTTGTTTATGTATTTTTTTGTGTTTACATGATAAAATTCAGAAAATGTTGGTTAAATGTATTTTATGTTAAAATGTTGTAAATAAATTAGTTTATATTTAAGTTTTTTAATTTAATTTGTTCGGGTATTATGCATTTTGGTAATGTTTATGAAAATTAAGTAAAAAAAACAAAAAATCCTGAAAAAGTACTCGAGTATTAATTTGGTTACCCTAGTGTTTTCTTTTACCATTGGGTACTTTAAATATTGTGTTATAAAATAGTATGTGTTGTAGCAATTTATTTAATACATTTATCTAAAGTTTATTTTTTAAATTATTAATATTAACCTTGCGTATTATTTTAGTACTCGAGTATTAATTTTAATTCTTGTGTATTAATTTCCAATAATTACATTTTAATACACTTCCCGTCCCAAAAAAACCCTATTTTCCCTGCTTCCCCTCCAGGGGTTTATTATACAATAAAAAACCCTTATATTGCGTTGTAAATGTGTGCGTTGTTGTAGTATGCGTCGTAATGGATCATTCAATGGATTGCGTTGCAAAAACGTGCGATGTAATGGTAGTTGCGTTGTAAAAGCATGCGTGGTATTTGTTTGCGTTGTAACGTCATATATTCATTCTAATAGAGCAGCCTGTAATCCAAAGTTTAAAATCACCGCATCGTAAAGTGGCTGCCTCCTTGCTCTATCAGTATCTTCTGGATGACAGACTACGTAATCACTATGCGCCATCTTCTTTTATATCCATCTATTTCCCACGCAAGAGGTGGCATTGGATAGAAGCTCGTTAGTGACTAACGCTGCCGCCTCTTCTGTGGGGAAATAGATGGATATAAAAAGAAGACGCGTCTAGTAATTACGTAGTCTGTCATCCGGAAGATACTGATAGAGCAAGGAGGCTGTCTTTTTACGATACGGTGAGTGTGCTTAAACCGTAGGTAAAGCCGTAGCCAACTTAAATCTAAAAGAATGGTAACGATTTAAAAACTGTTATCTCTTTCGCTGATTACGCCAGCGCTTAACTTGCCGCAATTGCAGTATAGATAATTCGTGTCCCGGGACGGATGCTATTTCTGAGTCGCCCTCTTGTGCTAAGTACACTAGCGCTTACCACGCTGTACTTTTAAATATAGATAGACCAAACACAGGGGGCCATTTACCTCTTAGGTGGCTTTGTTGAGCGCATTACTGTTTATTCCGCCGTACCTCTAAGATGTAGATATACCAAATATGGGGACAGGTTTAGTTTGGTGTAAGCCTCTCTGTTGCGACAAACATGTTGCAGCTCGATTTAGAAACTATCCAAAGTTAATTCGAACTGAAAATATAAGAAACGGATAGCGATAATCCTTTCCGTTTTCGCATCATAACTACATACTAAAACATCCTTTTAAATATCTAAAATATAGACAATAGGACCCATACAAAGTTCATATATAACACTAAATCCCAAAATGAGGCAAAGTAGAATGCAGAACTATACTCCTAAGTGATTTTATGAACATTTTTTTTGCAGAATCTGACCCAAGACAGTGATATCTTCAAACATAGCATGGCTCTAGTACCTATTGGATTGAGAGGTAAAAACACTTAATAAACCTCTGTAGATAAATGATTGAAACTGTGAATAAGGATGTTAGAGTGTTGCATACGATTTATTATTTTTTGCTACAGCTCGAAGGCCACATTGAAAAATGGCCCTAAATAACTGAACATGGCTGCAAGTCAATATACAGCTGTCATCGAGCTTTAATTCTAATTTTAAAGTGGTAAGATTTTTTTCCCCATACAGTGAAGATTATTAGCTATATAGCAGTGGGAGAAACTTTTGATACTTAACTTGCCTTTCGTTTCTTTATAGGAACGAATACCCACATCCACATTGGCCCGCAATTGACCTAATTTCGCATACTTGTATATTTCTGACGCTATCTGATTTTAAAAATACATCTTTTTAACTGTTTTTACCTTTGCGATATTTGCACGCTCTCTGCCCTCAGTTAGAAGTCTTCCGTAGTGCCTTTCACGGGACCTCGGATACTGAGGCAGACATTTTGAAGGTAGGCAGGTCAGCGGGCTAGTTCTCATGCACCTGACTACTTAAACGCTGGCGTGAGCGCGCAGCGGGCGTGCCAAAGGCAAGCCCATCTGCGCCCGTCCGCGCTCGCAACGCGCTCAGTGCCAGCCCCCCTGCAAAAAATCTCTCGGGTATGAACAAAAGCATCAGATACTCCGCTAATGATTTGTTAAAGCTCAACCGAATCTCCATAAATCATAACTGTCGCAAGCTTCATCTTGAAGTTGCACTACCTTGTGCTCTTTCCATTTGCCATTGTTGCAACACCAAGATTCCAGAGCTTATCGTCCAGCCCATAACAGACACAAGTCTTAAACAAGCCCCAGCAAGAAAGGACGTTTTTCACACCCTCGTATGGAAATTCACACTTTTCAATGCCAGGTCCCTAGTTAAACATAGTTTAGAAATTGCATTCCTCATAGGTGAAGCCAAACTTCACGCTGCATTTATTACTGAGTCATGGACTGATCTTGCGTCAGGACCCGATCTTGTAAAGGCCACACCCCTGATTACTTCTGCTACACTCTGAATAGACAACAAAGGCGGGGGGCGGTTTAGTTGTCATTTACCATAAATCCATTAAGGCCTCATTTAATCCTTTAGCCATTGAGGAATGTGAAGCGCTTGAGTTTGGGCTAAGTCTCTCAAATCATTACACCTTTAAAGGCACTCTCATATACAGAGCACCAGGCCCTTGAGGTCACTTTCTAGAACAAGTAGTCACTATACTAGAGAGGGGGATTAGTACAAACTCCTACACCCATACTAGGGGATTTTAATTATCACCTTGAACTGCCCTCTGACCCAGACACCTTCAATCTGATGGACCTGATGAAAGGTGGAAACCTTGAACAAAAGGTACATGGTACAACCCATCAAGCTGGCCATACCTTAGATGGCATTTTCTCTAACAACCTGCAGCTCTCATTCACAAAGGTTTTGCCGTTAGTCTGGTCAGACCACTCTGCAGTCCTATTTGAGCTTACGGTGCCTGATCGTATGGTGCCAAAATTAACGGCAAAACACTTGGAGAATAGGGCCTGGAATAAAATAAAAGCAGAAGACTTGCATCACCTTCTAACCACTTCTTCCACCCCAATACCCAGCAATCTGGATGAGGCTACCAGCTCATACACTAAGTGGCTAGAAGAGGCAGGAGACAAGTTAACTCCCACTAAACGCCTCGGCCATACGAGACAGCAGCCCTCCTCACCGTGGTATTAGAGGGAGCTGAGGGATCAAAAGCTGGCCTGCAAATATCTGGAAAGAAATTGGAGGAAGGGCTATAAGGAAAAAGACAAAAAGGAATATAAAGCAGAATTGGCAATTTATAAACAGTTACTTAAAAACACAAAACAAAACTTTTTTAGTAACAAAATTAAATCTGCCAAAAATTCACCCAAAGAGCTTTACAAAATTGTAAATTTACTAGCCCATCCTTGCGCCCCGCCAATATCAGCTAGTCAAGAGCTCTAACACTATTGCTAAATTTTTCTTTGATAAAGTCAGTAGCATTTTTTCAACATTTTTAGACCTGGCCCCCAATACCAACACCAATTTGGAATTTGATCAGTCTAAATTATACTTGGATGCGACTATCTTGAATAGCTTTTCCACTCTTAAGGATTCTGACACTCAAAAAATACTGGAGAAAGTGAAATCATGCTCACCCTATGATTCCTGCCCTATTCAATATTAAAATTGGCCCCTGAGCCAGTCTCACGGCAACTGACTCTTATCATCAACAGTATGGATCTAGAAGGTTACTTCACTAAAGATTGGAAGCATGCATGCATTTTACCTCTTTTGAAAAAATCCAACCTGGACGCTAGTGATCCCAATAATTTTAGACCGATTTCCAGGCTACCTCTCCCAGCAAAAATCATCGAAAGCAATCTGAACACCCAACTCAATACATTTCTGCAGGACTCCCATGCCCTAGATCCAACTCAGTATAGGTTTAGAGAGGGTCACAGTACTGAAACGGCATTCTTGAAATCTACAGAGGAAATCCGGACCATTCTGTACCAAGGCTGAAAGGCAGTACTGATCATGTTGGATCTTTCTGCGGCCTTCGACACCGTCCATCACGCATTGCTGATGGACTGTTTGGAAGAGAAAGGAGTTAAGGGTAAGGCGTGGAAGCTTATTAAATCATTCCTCTCTGACAGAATTCAAACAGTGGCATTGGAGGAATTTGAAGCGGAATCTTTCTCCTTACCCTGCGGGGTGCCGCAAGGCTCCTCGCTGAGCCCAACTTTATTCAATGTCTATGTGTCGTCACTAGCACCCCTAATTCAGACTTTTGGGTTTACTCTAAAGTCCTAAGCGGACCATACCCAAATAGTGGTGACACTACTTCCAGGGGCACTCATGATACCGCGTCAAGGCTGCAGGAATGCAGGAATGCAGTGGGGGTTTGGATGGCCCAAAACTGCTTGAAACTTAACTCCGGCAAAACTGAGGTGGTGCTGTTTGGTAACAACCCTACTTTCTGGAATCCTAAGTGCTGGCTGGAGGACATGGGCCCTCTACCCATGCCAATCAAGAAGGTGAACAACCTGGGAGTTCTGATTGACGATAAACTCACAGGGGTGTGGAATTTATTAAAATATGTACTTGTCCATGGGGCAGGTTGCTTCATAAATCTACTTGTCCTGTAACAAAATCGACTTGTCCCTTTGGTGCCATGTTGTGCGGCGACAAATTATGGCGGCAATCTCATTATATAAGAGCTCTTATATAGTCTCTCTGATTATGCCAGGGCTCATACCATAGTAGTGTTTGAATACTAGCACTCCCTTTATGTTGCTACGTTTCCGCAGATCGACATACTGGGACTGAAGGTAGTGGTAAACAATAGTTCCAGGGTTGGAATGTCCTTCTGAGTCTGTGCAAACCTACTAACTTGCATGATTTAAGGGTTTTCAACAACTCTTCTCTAATTTTTTCCAATACTGAGAAATGTTGGAAATTTACTCCTGACAATGGCAAAAGTAATCTTTCTTCCAGAGTTGGGAAAATAATGGTTGGAGGGAAAATAAACTTGCTAACACTCAGGTTTTTGCATGAGCAAATCTACACATGCATATTTGCTCATGCTAAAACGCAGTTCACAAATATTTTCTAGGAGTATTATCTCTTGCCCTACTGCTGTAAATTTGTGTGAATTCACGAAAGCCATATTGCTGCCCTTAATGCGAGGACATCAGTGGCAGCTGGTGTTAAGGGGCGAAAGGAGCTTTGCCCCACTAGCTTCAGGACTAGGATCCGACGGGGAGGAGATAAGAGAATGTTTACACAATGTAGCAGCTCCCTTCCTAGAAAAAAAATTGAATTTGTATTCAACACGATGCAGTGAGCACTTCATTTGATTCAAATGAAGTGCTCACTGCTTCGCGTGAATACAAATTCCGTTTCGTTTTTTTTAGGAAGGGATGAGGTCACGTCGGAGACCTCCTGCGCATGTGCTGGCCGGGGCGAGGACTATTGCTCGCCCTCGATGCAAAATCTAGAAGAGGGATGTCTGCATGAAGGGAGTGGCCAGAAAAAGGAGAAAATGGTTGGTTTTCAATAGGGCGCATATACTGTCGCCCAGGGAATATTAGCGCGCTATTTAAATGAATGGTAAGGGGCAGGGCTAGTGGGTGAGTGAGAGAGTAGTGGGTGGCAACAATTGGAGCACCCATTGCCTTCACTGTACTTTTAGGCCTCCTGGTTGGATAATGGAAGCTGGGGGCGTGGGCTGTGGAAGAGTTGGCTGCACAGCTCTGATTCCGGCATAATCGGCATGCAGGCATCAGGTGTGCTGTATTCCTGTTAGCTATGTTTGATCAGGACGGACTTGCTGTGAACCCTACTGCCGATCCGGTAAGTACAACATTTGAGATAAAATCATGTTATGAAGATCGTGATATATATGATGGATGGGGACTTATTTGCATGCATACGAATATAGAAGCAAAACCCTGTGAATGTGGTGTGGTGTACAGTTTGTGTCTCCTAAACATAAACTGCGCGATGGCTGTAACGCGAGGTAAGCTTTCATGCTCCAAGCCTCCCCCTTTAAAAAATCACATTGCTACCTCTGTTGAGTTAGACATGGTCTGGAAGAATTCTGAACTTGCTTTTAACTAGGGCTTCCTATTACATATTATAAAGTTCTCGAGGGCACTGCAGCTGCTAGATTTCTGCAGATAAGTCACACAATTCTGATAGCGTTAAAAGTCTGGCAGTATGTGTGAAGGGCATTGGTGCACATGCACGGCCTCTTGGCGCTGTGTAATATATCTCTGGCTACTTCATTTTCAGTGCTGAATTAAAATTCGGGACGAGAACAATCCGTGCATAGTGTGTATATTGCTCAGATTTTCAGCAGGAAAAGAGGTAAACGGCCACAGGTACGGGGTAATGAGAGGTTGGGACTGGTGCAAGATACAGCAGAGAGGTACTGAGCAGCAACAAGTACAAAGAGAAAGCGGCAGGGACAGTGAGACATACGGAAAAAGAGAGACGCAAGGCTGGATGAGACAGGCGTACAAGCAAGGGCACTAGCTCTGTTCTTGCTACTTTGCATCCCTTCACTTCCCTGCATGAGAATGTCTCCTATTTTCCTGCATGCCCGCCCCTCCCACTCACAAACCTCACCAGTGAGTGACAGCATTCTGCTCTTTCACAAAGAGCATATTGGCACACAAATTAGTTTTGTTCAGTGCTAGTAACTAAAGTGGCAGTGTGTGCTTTTTTGAGACCAAAAACTATTTTTGCTTTAGCCAATGTTTGTTATAATGGTGAGGGTCCGCCAGCTCTCACATCAATAAGGTTTTACAAAAGCAATGTCAAAACAAGTCACGCATTGCCAAAACTAAAAGGCTGACCACCATTTCAGACCTATTGGCTTTGCCAATGCTTGTTTATTTTTGTTTCCCAAAATCCTATTGAAACTGGTTACACTGATTTTCTAATATGAATATTTTGGGGAAATACTAGCATGCATCAACATATTTTACTAAATGATGCTGCAAAGAAATGGTGCCTGAAATTTTACAGTAGTTTAGCAAAACAAAATGTTTCCTACTTTCATTTTTTAGTAACATTTTATATTGAAAGCAAAGAATCATTAATCTTGCTTTCAAGCTTCTGCAAATATTTGCATCTAATCAGAGAGCATTCTGGGAGCATTATGCATAACCTCATATTGTTAAACTTTGAAACCATTTGTACACATTTTTATACTGGAACCACTGTCAGTAGTGCAATCAGAACTTACATTTACTGAGAGCGCTCACCCTAATAATAAAGGCTTTCAATTAATGAACCATAAATACAAGTTTGAACAGCATTAACATATGCACACAAATATTAACTTAACTGCAGGCATTGCCCTTCCCTGATCCTTAATGGGGTGCTGCAAACTGGCAGCCGAAGGGTTTGTGCTGCTGGGGGTTGCCAAACAATATGTCCTGGGCGTCGGGCTATAGGAATTCCACATCCCTGAACTCAATTTCAGAGACCAGGTTAATCAGGTTGCATCTGCCACATCGTTTATCCTCAAATCCTGCAAAAAAAGAATGCCTCTCCTCCCGATAGACGCACAACAAACTGTAGTGACAGGACTTATAATGTCCTGATTAGATTACTGCAATAGCCTATACCTATCCATCCATAAAGGGGTCGATGAATAAACTGCAGATGTTGCAGAATGCTGCGGCCAGACTCATAACCGCCACACTAAAGTTTGAGTCAATATTAGCCAAAATAAAAAAACTTCACTGGTTAACAGTCAGAAAAAGAACTCAATTTAAGTCCTTTTGCTTGGTTTTCAAAGCACTTAATGGAATCGGCCCAGAATTCCTCAAACACCAATTCCACTGGTATTTACCAAAGCGAACACTGAGGTCTATTGACGCAAAACTCGTAAGTGTCCCGCGGGAAAAAAAAAGTCAATTGGGGCGGTAGAAGTTTTACCGTCAATGTGACTAAATCTTGGAATGCTCTTCCTCTAGATCTTAGAAATATGACCACTCTTCTGCCATTTAGGAAAGCACTAAAACGTGGCTTTTTGCAAACTGATCCGGTGTATTTTCTTCTCCCTCTCCATCCCCAGCTGTTTCTTCAAATAGCGCCAGGACACCTTCGGGTGTCAGTTCGCGCTCTATAAGCACTCATAACATTAACATCCTAGTGTGGCCCTTTTAAATTATTTTAAATTTTGGATTACTGGCTGCTCTATTAGAATCATTATAGACTTTGCCCAACTGTTTAGGTATGTCAAAAATATTTTTTTAAATAAGAACGCAGTTCCTCATAAAGATGATCAACTTTTGTTTGACATATCTATAAAGTTTATTCCTCTTTATAAATTACCCCCTGCATACACTCCAGATTGGGGAGTTGGGGAGAGATTGAAATTTCAGAGACAACTTAGATTGTGGGTCTCATCTCATTAAGTGGGTGCATTTAATCCCCTTCTCTTCCAAGGTACAATATAGATTAAAAAAAAAAAACAATTATGGATCATGTATTATAAAGCTAGAGGCTTAGGCTGCAATAGCAATCAATTCCTTAGAGTATATCAATGGCTTTATGGAATATGTGATGAAATGTCAACTAATGTTAAAAATAATAGGGATTACGTTTATATAATAAACAGTGTCTTTTTGTAATTGACTGGTGTTATTAACAATACAAGGTTGTAAATAATGTTTTTTGTAAAATGTTTTGTCAATTTAGATTGAATTGAAAATTAAGTCCTGAAGAAGGTGAAAAAATAGAAATTGCTCACCGAAACGAAGCGTCAACACGTTTTTTTCCGTATCATAACATTTGTATCTGTAATAAATTCTTTTATGCACCATGTCTTCTCTGTGAGGAGATATTATTTTTTTTTTTTTTGTAAAACATTTTTTATTAATGAAAACAAAGAAGCAAGCATCAGTAATAGCATTACAATACTGTAGGAGCAGTACAATAGGCCTCGGCGGTACAGTAGGGAATATTACACTTGGTACATGTTTATAGTGGAAGGTCTAGGGCGACGGGAGGTCATCCCACACAGAGGCTAGTGGGGGCTGACAAATTTCTCCCCGATAGGAATTCCACGATCCCCACACTCGAGACCATCTTCTGGGACATCCACGGGACACATACACCGATTTTTCTCTAAACATGGCTCAATCCATATCCTTCTCCCAGTCTTGTGCCATGGGCGGACCTGCCGCCCCCCACTGCTGGGCAATGTTTCTCTTGGCTAGCATCAGTCCCAGCGTTACCCACTGCGTAAGGCAAACATTCAGGTCGGTCGGCTCCCATATGTTCAGGAGACACCTCCGGGCTTCCACCCTGAGTTGCACGTCAACACTGCATTAATAATGTCATGTATTTCCCGCCAGTAGTGCTGGATAAGTGTGCATTCCCAAATTATGTGAAAGAAGGTCCCCAGCTGGCCACATCCCCCGCCTGCAAGCACCCTCCTCTACCCATCCCATTCGCACCAGCTGAGGCCCCGCCACGTATGTACGGTGGAGGATCTTTAACTGGACTAGACAGAGACGCGCCGATATCGCTACCACTCTGGGAGAAGAGACCGCCTCCTGCCACTCCTCATCGTCCATTTCAATGCCGTCGCTGATCCATTTATCTCGGAGCACCCGAAGGGGATCCGAGATGTTATTGACCAGTTTTTGTATATCAAGGAGATTGTGCTGTCTGGGAGATGGCCATCCAGCACCCTGTCCTCCAATGGGGAGGATTCCGGCAGCGTGGTCCCGGGTTGTAAGTTCTTGCGCAGTGCATGCCGAACCTGCATATATCGGAAGCGCTGCGATTCGGCCAAGTTATACTGTTGCTGCAGCGCTGCAAACGATTTGATATCCGATTTGTCCCACAAATCCCCAATACTTACAATACCTATGAGATCCCATTTATCGAATCCCTTACATTTCCATAGTTCACCCAGTTGCTCAGAATCCCACAGCGGTGTTGCCAGCGTCAGCTTTCGACTCCATCCCAGGCAGTTAGTGGCTGCATGCCAAATGTGTACTGCATGCTTAGTGGGGCCCGTTAGGGGATAACGTCGGGGCTTAGAATAAAGGGCTCTTCCATAAGTCCCTCCAGAGAGCAGCCACCTGTACATATTATAGCCCAGATCGTACGGCTGTGCATAAGTGCAATGGTTAATTGAGGATAGGTGAGCCGCCCAGTAGTACAGTTGTATGTCAGGGAGGCTGATACCTCTGTCATACCAATTTGGGGTAAGCTTCCTGAAAGCGATACGGGGCCTACCGTTCCACAGGAGATCTCGCTGAAGACTCTCGACCTCCCGGAAATAGGACGTCGGTATCGGGTCCATGGAATTCTGGAGGGCATAAAGGAAGCGGGGCAGGGATATCATTTTAAAAATGGCGGCCTTACCCAGTAGGGAGAGAGTGAGCGACCTCCACCTGGCTATGTCCTTACGCAGCCGAATCAGAGGGGGCTGGAGGTTACGGGAATAGCGAAGAGAGGGGTCTAGAGAAAGAAAGACACCCAATTACGTGAACCCCTCAGTACATATTTGCAGTGGGCACCCACGTGGTGTAATCGGGGGCTCACCCGCCACCACTAAAAGGAGGGATTTGCCCCAGTTTATAGAGTAGCCAGAGTACCGACCGAAAACCGTGAAAATGTCCAAGACCACTATCCGCGATCTCCTTGGGGAGGACAAGTATAAAAGGATATCATCTGCATAAAGAGAGATCCTGTCCTCCCAGTCCGGGGACCAACGCATACCCCTGACCATCCGGTCCTGGCGTATACATGCGGCCAGCGGCTCCAGCGCCAGGGCAAACAGCAGGGGGGACAGGGGGCAGCCCTGACGGTTCCCTCGGCCCAACACAAAGGCCGCCGACTTCCTATTATTGACCACCACTTATGCCATTGGACGTGAATATAACAACTGCACCCATTGTAAGTACTTGGGGCCAAATCCGAGTTTCTCCAATACCGCCCACAGGTATGGCCATTCAATGGTGTCTAGGGAGACTATAACCACTGGTTCCTTAATCGAAGCCACCCTACCCAGGACCCCGTGAAGTCTACGCAGGTTCAGCGCCGTGTTACGGTGCGGTATGAACCCCAATTGGTCTGGGTGGATCAAAGTCCCAATCGCCTTCAATAGGCGAGTCGCAAGGAGCCTAGCCAAGATCTTGGGCTCAGCATTTAACAGGGATATCGGTCTGTAGGAGCCACAATCGGTCCTGGGTTTCCCTTCTTTGTGGATTGTAACTATTATGGCAGTACGTTGGTCTAGTGGCAAGAGTCCCACCCGCTTTGAATCCTCATACATGGTCCTCAAGTACGGGGCCAATTTATCTGGTTTGAGCTTGTACAATTCGATCGGTAACCCGTTTGGACCAGTGGCTTTACCCGGCTTGAGCGATCGTATAGCAGCCACTATTTCATCATCGGATATATCGCTATCCATGAAGTCGTGATCAGCCTCTGACAGAATAGGTAGAGCAATATCGGCAAGCAATTGTCGAGAGTCTTCGATAGAGTAGGGGTCTACTGAGGTATAGACTGCCTTGAAGTGGGCCGCAAAGCCATCCGCAATAGCTTGTGGGTCAGACATGGAGTTCCCCTCGCGTCCCCTGAGTTCAGGTACTAATCTGCTTGCCCATTCCTTCTTATCTAACCAGGCCAGGAGTTTCCCAGCCTTGTCACCCACCTCATACACTCGTCCGTGAACCGCTCTCCCAATGGCCCGCCCTGTAGTCCCGCTGCTTCAGCCGGAGAAGATGAAGCTTGTCGGGTGCGATGTCTACCTCTAGGTCCGCTGTTCTTTCTTTTTCCCAGAAATTAGAGAGAGGGCCTGACCCCGCAGCACTGTTTTGAATTCCTCCCAAAGTACCCGTGGGGAATCCACTGAGCCTTCGTTCTCACTGAAATAATTATTAATGACCTTAAGGAGTTCCTGTCGGACACCAGGGTCGCGAAGGTACCACGGGTTAATAGGGGCAATTCGCCCCACTTGTTGATAGCCTAGCATCACCCGGAGCCACAACGTGAGTGATCGGAAATGCCCCTAGCAAGATGTCTTACCTCCCGGACATTCACAATCTGGGACGCAGGCACCAGAAAGTAATCTATTCTGGACAGGCTACCGTGAGCCCCAGAGTGGAAGGTATACTGGTAAGCGCCAGGGTGAAAGATCCTCCATCCGTCCACCAGCCCCAGGGAGTCCAAGAAATCCGGAAGCCAGCTATGCGAGGGAGAACACGAGGAGGATGGCGGTCCAGCTCTCCAGAGGCCACCGAATTGAAGTCCCCTCCGAGCACCAAAAGGCCCTCCGGGATCTTCAGTAGCAGCACACCTAAATCCCGGAACGTAGTTGCCTGAAGCCCCGGGGGTACATATATCGAGAGGATGTCCCTCCCACGTGCCCGAAACTCCGACGTATCTCCCACCAGCGTCCGACCAGGTATCCTGCACTACAAGGGGAAAGGATTTTTTCATCAGTATTCCGACCCCCGCGAGAACCCGAGGTGAAACCTGCATGGGCTAATAGAGTGTAACCCCCTCTGTGCAGTGCTTTACAGGTGTTTCCGACTAGGTGGGTTTCTTGTAGGAGAACAATGTCAGGGGCATGGCGCCTAATACACTGATGAACAACACTACGTTTAATTTTGTCCCCCAGCCCATTGACATTCCAGCTCAACAATTTAACCCCACTTTCTCCCACCGCTGCCATATTATAGTACATTGGTAAGCGCTACATGTAATGCCATTCCCCCAATCTTTGTATCAATAGCAGTCGCTGATGCATTTAAAACGGCAACCTGAAAACTAAACACACACCCCCCACCCCGCTGCCCTGCCCTCTGGACTTAAAACTGCCCATGAAAAATCGCAGAGTGCCTGTCGCCCTAGAAAGTGCTCAAAAGAGAAATGGAAAAAGAATAAAAGGGGGGGGACCAGGGGAAAACCCCGATTCCGCCCCTACCCAGCCCTAATACCTACAATGTACCCTTCACTCTTAAGCCACTCACGGCCATGCGAGTCCCTGTATCAACTAATAACAACGATAGGAGCCCCCGACCCACCCGCCACAAGCTGACAAAAGTACTAGTCCAATCACCGGACGGGCAACCTCTCAGGTCGGCTGGTTGGTGTCCGCATTACCCCCACCGCGGCTGGCCGGACCTCCAGCATTTCTGCTCTCAATCCAGTCCGCAGCCGCCTCGGATCGGTCGAAAAACCACACTCGCCCCTCCGCCTCGATCCTGAGACGAGCAGGGAAAAGCATGGAGTACTTCATCCCCAGCTCTCGAAGGACATGCTTGATGGACATGAATGATTGTCTTTGTTGTTGCACCCGTCGGGTAAAGTCCGGGAAGAAGGAAATATCGGAGTTCTTGTATCGCAGGGGGCCCCTGGCCCTGGAGTTTTGGAGAATTACATCCCTGTCACGAAAGTTCAGGACCCGTGCCAACATGGGCCGCGGGGGAGCGCCCAGCCTGGGACGACCGCCCGGGATCCTGTGGGCACGTTCGACGACAAAGAACTTACTGAGGCCTTTGGGCTGCAAATGTTTGAGGATAAGATCCTCGACGAAGAGGTCCGGCGTCTGCCCCTCCGATTTCTCTGGGATCCCAAGAATGCGTAAATTGTTGCGACGCAGGCGGCCTTCGTAATCATCCAGCTTAAGGTCCACAAAGGTACGAAAGTCCTGGAGTTCCTTGACCGCCCCCTGGAGGAGTGAGACGTCGTCTGCAAGGCTAGCTATCGTGAGTTCCACCTGTTTGACCTTTTCGTTTAATTTGCCCATATCTGCCCTTATGAGGTTGACATCTATGGCCACTGTGTCCAGGGAAGTTTTGATTCCAGTGATGGCGGCCATCACGTCCTTGAGCGAAATTTTTGGCTCCTCTACTTCCTGCTCACCGAGTCCGGAGTCCCCAGGCGTCCGGGCCTGCTGCGTCTCCTTAGGGATGGTGTAGCAGTCCAGTTTGTTGCCTTGCGTATGTTTAGATCCACGGGGCCCCCCGGTCTTGCCGCGCTCCATCATAACCCACACCAGTCCGCCCCCACCAGTAGCGTCCAAGAGATGGCCAGGCGCCACCCGATCTGTGCCGCAGCTTCCAAAGCAGGCGAACCCAACCAGGAGGCAAAGAAAAGACAGAGGGTCAGCACCACAGTTGGGGGGCCCACTGCCCTCCACGATCACTCGACCACCGGTGCCCTCATCCAATCCTAAACACTTCGGCCTACTTGGCCCTGCTCCTGTCGCAGCCTCCGGCCCCCGAGATCCCCCAGGCTTCTCGGGTCACTTCTCCCCAGCCGGGGGCCACAAGTACACACCGCAGGCACCGCGCCGGGCTCAGGAGCCGCTGTTTAGCAGGGCGAGACAGGTCCAGTCTTCGATGGCCCCTCTGCCGGCCTGGATTCCCTCCTATGTCTTCCAGAGGAGGGTGAGATAGCTGCAATTCATGCCCCACACCGGCCTTCACCTTGCTTGGGGGGTGCTTCCACTTGCACGATATATCGCCGGCAGCTCCATGGCCCCCGCCCAGTCGCCTTCTGTCTAGTATGGCAGCACGAAGGCGGCGTGCTGGGCCCTTGTAACGCCGCCGCAGGGGGCGGGGGAAGAGTCTCCTCCAGGCACCCACCAAAGGGTATACACCCCTCCCCAGACGCAGGCCGCCGCTCCCCCGGAGGCCGATCTACTCAACCTCACAATGAGTAGTCAGGCCGTCCGCCATCTTCACTTTGAGACCGGCGCCTCCCCCCTCACCTCCACGCACAGGTTCAGGCCCCGGTCCAGCGCCGTCCCCGCCGCTGATAGCGGGGGCTCTCCGATAGGCGGCCTCCGCTGCGGAGCCTCCGCCGCAGACCTCCGCAATGCCGCGCCGCCACCAGGCTGCCGAGGGGCGGCTGGATTCACGCCGCCGGCTAGGAGCGGCACTGGGGGTCCCGGCTTTAGGCCCTCCCGCAGGCCGATGACTCCCGGGCCGATATCTTCGCCGCCAGGCTTGCCACGGAACCAGCGGGATGGGCTCCGCTGATGTTCCAGTCGCTCAAGGGTACTACGGATCTGTGTCAGGATAGACGCGGGCTGGGTAGGACGGCGGAGCCCCTTCACTACACGCCCATCTTCAGCCCGTGCTTGGCCACGCCCCCGTGAGGAGATATTTTTAATATATACTGACTGTTATGCTTTTGATCTTTCCAGAGTATAAAGCCTTTTTAAATAAACAAATCATTTATTGCAAATCTTTATTAAGTAGTTTTTGCCTTGTATACACAGCAGATAAAATGATGTTTGTTTAAAATCTTTTAATGTTTAATTGTTTTTAGACACAGACAAGCAATATAGCACATGATCCATTTTCACAATTTTGCCTCGAGGTATGGGGCTTTTTTGTTTTCTCTGAGATTAGTACCCGTCCCTTCTCTTTGCATTAGGGTATCTCCCTTTATTTATGATCGTCTCATAGATACCATTCATCAAGTAATAACATTATAGAGAAGGTGTGTATTCTAAGAGCATTCTCGTTCAGTATTTCTTCTTTTACTCTAAATCCCCACCAGGCCATTATGGCTGCATGTGTGATATCAACTGTGAAAAGGCTAAAGTTTCTTTACAGATGTGTCCGCGTCCTCCTGTTGAAACCCCTCACATTTCTGAAACCACTGCTGTCATGCACAGCACGCAAAAGGGAAGCTAGCACAATCCCTGAAAGGACTGGCCTTCTTCATGACTTGCACTATCTCCCATGCACGGTAATACATAAATACACTGAAAAACACCACCAGTGATGGTTGCAAGCTTCATGGACAGAGTGGGTGGACCTTAGGAACCGAGTTCTAGACTGGGACTGTGCTGAAGACAGCATGGGCACTGGAGATCAGCACCTTTCAGTACGCAACCAAGCTTGCCAGACCATTGCCTCCTCAAGTTCCATTGAAAAGAGATTTAACAGCGCCAGTTTAGGAAGGTGTGGAGCAAGCCACCCACAATTGGGTGATGGCCCTTCCCCTCAACTGACTTTGTCAGGTATAGTTTCAGCTTTCACAGCAACTATGTGCTGGATAGGGAGGTCTTTTCAAACGCCGCAGGCCGATGTTTTTCTGCTCATGGTTACAGCACCATTCTACACCGGTTGTTTGTTAGGATTCTTTTTGACACAATCCTTTTATTACTTGTATCTCTCAAACATGCAGGGTTAATATCGGATATTAAAATCAGTGAATCAGTTTTCTTCTTTACTTGTTTTTTTGCTTTATTGACAATATTTATATAGTCTGGAGCTAGCCATAGGAGTTTGGGTAGCTCAATGCTCATATCAGGCTTGGAGTATGAGAAAGCTTTAGGATAGTATGACAACTGGCAAAATGCCTATACATTAAGAAACATCTGACCAGTTACAGTGAGCTGATTGTAGTATATTTGGGAGGTTGTGAGCAATAATAGAAGATGGGGCATGTTTTAAGTTCTTTTCTGAAGATCAAGTCGGTGGGGGCCAGTCTTTTACAAAGTGTAAGGTGAGCTCATCGCAGATATTGTGGGTGTAGAAAAAGGCATGTTTTACTTTCTTTTTAACTTGCATGGTCTCCACTTGTATTTGGTTCATGCTGCAGATGACTCGGTAGCAGAAAGAGAGGAACAGTTTTCAGTCAGATAGTTCTGCTATATATATGAAGCAGAGTAAATGGAATGAGCTCCTGATGGAATGAAAAACTGCAGGTCCTTTATTGTGGTTGTCGGACCCCATTTTGGAAGAGCTGGGGGAGGGGGCATAGGGCAGAGGGGCCACTGGGCCCCAACTGTGCCGTTTGAGGTTACAACTTGTGTCCTGGGTCATGTCCTAGTATGGCTCTACAAACTGGGCCAAGCAATACCCTTTCCATACTTAATTCTCAGCTTTCTGAGGAGGACCAGTAATAGGCTTTTCAGTGAGGTAGTGTTAGGGGACCACAGCTCAAAACTCAACAATAAATCAAGAGACTGCTAGACCTGTCAGCCTTAGGGTCGTCTTCCCCCAAACTTTTTGCCTCCCCTCTTCCATTTTTGCTGCACTTACTTGTGTCGGCCTAGGGCTCTGTGCACTTTACCACTACTAACCAGTGCTACAGTGCTTTTGCTCCTTCCCTAAAACATGGTTCCATTGATTTATACCTAATTGGCATATTTCATTTATTTGTAAGTCCCTTGTAGAGTGATATACCATATACCCAGGACCTGTACATTAAAGGCTACTAGTGGGCCTGCAGCACTTATTGTGCCACCCACCTAATACACCTATAACATGTCCCAGTTCTGCCACTGCTGCTTGAATGCAGTTTTTAACTGCCATGTTGACTTGACATGAAAATCCCATTGATATGCCTTCAACTCCGCTTTTATTACATATGTCACCCTTAAGATAGGCGCTGGGTAGCCTCTAGCACAGGGTGCTGTGTAAAAGGTTGGACATGTACTTTTGAGTTTTACATGTTCTGGTATTGAAAAACTCCTAATTTTGTTTTTTACTACTGTGAGGCCTAACCCTCCCGTAGGATAACATTGGGGATTCCTTATTACTTTTAATAAGCTGTCATTTCCAGTTGGGGGCAGTTAGTTATCTCATGTGTGGTGTCTATGAAACTGCAATAGAAACCCCATTTAATGATAGTTTGATTTTCCATTTTGAAAGTGCCACTTTAGAAAGTTGGCATTTTCCTGCCCTTAGCCCTTTTGTGCATGTAGCCTGTCTTGGGTCACCTGACTGGGGGTAAGTGACAGACCTGGTGAATTCCTCCCAGACAGTCACACAATAGAGGAATTTGATGTGCCTGAATAGGCTATCTGCTGGCAGGATGGGAGCGGGAGAGCTAAACACAGCCCCACTTGCAACTGAATAGTCTGTACCCTTGCCTTCAAACAAAGGGACTAACGACCCCACATTTTTACTGCAGCCAGTGTGGAGCCACTGTAGGGGAGGCAGGAAATTCCAGGCACTTCAAAGTTGCTATGTAAAAGTTTTTCCCACCTTCCAGAACCAGGGCATACAAAGGTGACCTGGGACACCAACTCTTCAGTACAGTTCTGGACCTGTGGATACTCTGCCAGGAAGAAGGACTGCCACTCTGCTGGATTGCTACTCTGAAGGACTGCTTCCCTGCTGTCCTGCTGTTCTGCCACCTTTTGCTTGGGTACAAGGACTGGATCTTCAACTATCACAGGACCTGCTGAGTGACTCACAAGGGCTAGTTTGCTGCCCTCCTGTTCTGACTACAAGACACAAAAGGCTTCCTCCATCTTGAACACGCACCTGGACCTAACCTGAGTTAGTCCTGGTGCTCCAAGTGATGCCCTTCTAGCCCTGGACCCTTGGAAGTGGTGCTAATGGTGCTCAAATAGCCAAATTCCAAAACGAAGGACTTACATTTTGGCCCAAAAGTGCTCTGAGAACCAGGAGGAGAAGGGAACACACCTGCTCATCTATCTTCCTGAGATGCATCACTGGTAGAATTGACTTTGTGGCTTTTCCTGCTACTTTCATCTCCTGAGCAACAAATCTGTTTCAGCTGTAATTTGCCAAAGGGGTATCCAGCCTTGTGGAACGATCTTCAGCTGCCACCCTCTGCTTTGTCCAGCTGGAGATTTTCTACTTCAATTCCAGAGACTGAGGGCCTGATTACGAGGTTGGCGGCATGGGAGTGAGCTGCCGCACCAGTGCCCGGCTCCCACACCGCCAAACTAGACTGGCACCTGCCTGCCAGATGAAGAGTTTCCTTGTGGTGTGGCAGGCGGTGCCTTGGCAGTCCCACGGAGGTGCATTTCTAAGTCTCCTAAGTGCTCCTTTGAATTGCAGCGCCGAGGTAGTGCCAAAGCAAGTTCCTGCACTGCAGTAATGGGGGTGCATGCACAAAGAGGGGCACAACATGTGCCCCCCTGCATGCATCTCCATGCACAGTGCCAGTAGGGGGCCCTACTTTACTGACCGCCACACTTTTAATGGCAGATTACCACCATGAAAGGTGTGGAGGTAAGGAAAGTCGTAATATGCCTGGCGGTGCAGCAGCTGCACCACCGGTATATTGCTGCCCCAGGCAGCCGTGCCAACAACGAGAGATCACCGATCCCCGATGGTTGCAGCAGTCCCAGGGCAGTCCGACCGCCAATTGGTAATATGGTGGTTAGACCACCGGTGCGCCAGTAGCCATCATGCCACCATGGGTTTTGATGTCCTGGACCGCCAAACTCGTAATTAGGGCCTTAGTTCGAACGTAGAATTCTTTACGACTGCTTCGACCCAAGCCTATCCGACGAAGATGCTTCCTCCCCAGACATCTCCGGCAGCCTTACCCAGATGAACTTTACCTTCTCAGAACATGTTTATCTGTAATGTTCTTAAGTCAGAAGGTAAGCACTGACCGGTCACAATCTACTTCTTGTATCCGAACTGTGCTCCATCACGGTCAGCCATAATTTTTTACATTGACACGGTCTCTCAAGACTAGATGTCCACGGATGGCGTCTTGATCTTTTAGGCTCTATTTTTTACTAAAAACTTTTAAAATTCTTAACTTCAGTTCTACTGATTGTTTTTTTTTTTTGTCGATTTGATGTCCAATAATTTATTAAAATATACTGTATTTTTCTTGTGCATAATTGTTTGCGAGCTGCATAAATACTTAACACATTGCCTCTAAGTGAAGCCTGACTGTTTTTTTTTTTGCTTGCTACTCGGGGTTATGCACAGGTTAATTTAATGACTTTTTGTGTTTTACCCTGCAAGGGATTGTGGCTATTGCTTTACCAGGGCTCACACCCCAGTCAACAAACAACCCAATTTCTAACAGACCCCATTATATTGCCCAGCCCAGTAATAGCCTTTTGAGTAAATGAATATACTTTAACCACAGAACTTTATTTAATACTACACATTATATTTAAGTGAATGTAATACAGGGTTAAAATCCTGCTAGTGATTTTAGGCACTGCACCTTTAGTTTCGACCCATGAGCTGCAGAATCCAGACCGGATAGGGAGCACACTATCTCTGACAGCACTAGTCTTTCAGCTGTGGTAGCCTGATGCTTGCTTTCAGTTGCTTACTTGGTGCAGTTCTTTAGCAGAACCATTTAGGGAGACTGGGAGATGCATTTGACTCACAGGTTGCTCCTGGCTTCCCTCCCTGACAATTTTACTCTCCTTGGTTAGTTTCCATGTTGGGACCACTCTGGTGTTCTCCTGCTGGGCAGAAACTCAACTCACTTTTTCCCTCTCTCAGCAAACACCTAGGCAGACCCTTTGCTCCTACAGAAAAAATATGCATACCTGAGTTGGAGTCTCTTCAACTCTGAAAAACTTGCTGTCATGGAGACACCAGCTGTGGTTACACAACAGTCCTTCACGTACTCTGGAGCACTCCCTTCCATGGTCATGAAGAACTTGCAACTGGTACAAAGTGGGTGGTATGTAACTTATTTTACCGATTGGGAATGTATATCTGCAGTATTGGGCTTCAGAACTGGTTTAGGTTGGTTCTCTTTTAGATGTACTCTTCAGGCTGCTTTTCAGACACAGCCCTAATGTAAATTTCTCACAGTAACTAGCAGTGGGTCTTGCGTGAAGCTAAAATATGAGCATAGTGAAGTGCAAGTTCTCTGTTCCTGGCTGCCATTACATTCCTAAAACAGTAATCCCATTCTGAAAAATGGGCAGTCCTCGCTAAAAACCTTCCTCACCTTCAAAAACAGAAACTGCTGTTTCACCCCTCCCACATCTACCAAAAGGCAGTGCTCAGGAAGAACTAATCAGCAGTACTTTGCTAACAAGGGCCTCATGGAATTTATAAAGGTAGTCCTGCCTCTATCCTCCAGACTTATTTTTCTGGGTCCCCATCCTCCAGTCACAGGAATGCACTTCCATTGTTTAGGATAGCTACCTTCAGTTGTCTTGTCATTCTTACCATGGAAATACAGAATGGATCACATTGGGCTAGTAGTCAGTAATTTAGTTTGTTAATTGTATACATTTTTTTAAAAATTCATTACAATGTCCAATAAATTAAACAACGCATGAAACACATGTTGGGAAATTCCAAATACATAAATAGACACTATTAAAAATCATTCGAACGAATCATAAGTTTAATACAAGAATACCTAATCCCTCTTCAGTACATCAAATGTAGTTCTTTGACTTAGCATGTCCATTGGTTACATTATCATTTAACTTGAGTATTTTTACAGGTTATATACAGTTATTGTATTTAATTTCCTAATAAAGGCAATCGTTTGTAGCTGAAAGCAAACTGCAGTGTGCTCCTTTATAGTGTGCAGTGATTGTTTCCTGAAGCAGGGTAATAAAAAACAAATAATGTTACGAGTCTGCAATTAGGGGAACTAGATGTGGACTTCCAGGAGCCTTCAAATGATTTCAATTGAATATACAACAAATGGAATCTCAGAAGTTTTTGTTTTATTGTTGCCTCTAAATTAGAATCAGTGTATTTCTGACTGGACTGAAAATGTGATTCAAAAAGTCGCTCTGTATGTTAGTGACGTGATACTTTAAATAGATCTCTTATACAAAAGGACTCCTGAAGGTCTTCCATAATGACTCTTTTACGGGTTAACTGTTAAATCTTCAGGAGATCATTAAGCAAGGGTAAATTATGTTCTTTGACAGCGGAATTGATTTGATCAAAATAAAAAGCTGAGCTGGTCATACTATTTTATGACTAGCTTCTTTGACGCTAAGGCTGTAAAGGGCAAAATTATTGTCCCATAGTTGGAACAAAGTTCCTATAATAGCCTGTGAGTCCTAAGAAGATTCTCATTTGGATCTGGTTGGTGGGTCCAACTAAGACTGGATCTGGATTGGTCCTAGGACAACGGGAGCGCTCAACCAACCCTAATGAAACATTTCCTAGCTGTCGTAACGCAAAGTTTCAGTTCTATTAAGGCCTTGGAGGCAAGGATTATGCTATCCTTTCTCCACTTTATTGAATAGCAGCCTTTTTTATCAAACTTAAACTACAATTCCCATGAGACCGTAGGAATGCTACCAAAAACAATCCAGTCCAATAGGATGACAGTCCTCCATCCAACCAATCATGTGGCTCCAACACAGGTCATAGCCCATCATCTCTGACCACTTGTCCTATTCCGTCGCTTGAGATCAGCCTCTCCATTCACCTGACGACCCTTGAGTCTCGCATCCATTCCTACAACCAAAGGACATATTTAGCACACGTTCATTGCTGAGGTGTAAACCTGAATGAAGAAAAAAGTCAAAGACTACAGATCCTCAGAGGAAGCAATGCAACCAACAAACCACATTAGCATAGCATGAAACCTCAAAACTTGTTACTTACTAGTCGTAGGGAGGGTTCCAACAATCTGTGTTTCCTGGGTGGGATAATCCTCACCTTCGAGTCCCTAATAGAATTGAAACTTTCCTTTACGATAGCTAGGACATTTTTCAGTCTATATCAGGACCAGAAGCGAGGATTATGCTAGTTTAAAGCTTACTTGCCATCAAGTGGGCCATCTACAGTACTGGTTTGAAGTAAAACCACTTGAACTTAGTGTCCGAAGACCAATCAGCGGCGTTAAGTGTGGAATGGGCCCTAAACAACTGCCGGTCGATGCCTGCTTCCTGCATCACTCATTTTACCCAGTGGCCAGTTGTGGGAAAAGACCATACACAGACACCGCTCTGTGCGGTTTCTGCAGATCAATGAGGAGTTGACGTTCGCAGGGGGGAGTGAAACTCTTCTGATGTTTTTTCATATGCTTTAAGGCAGACACCACACACAATTTTGGAGATTCCAGAAAAGCCGGATACGAGATGACCTTTGTCCCGCATTTCGTCAGTCTACAGATCGTTAAAAATCCGGTCATTGATGTCTAGAGCTCTGAATACCAAGGTTCTGGGGGAAGGGACAGTCTGATTCCACGCAAGAGGCGACACACAAAGGGGTGTTCCCCAACTGAGGACCCATCAGGCACAGCATGTCCCGCCAAGATAGCAGAGCGAAAGGTGTTGATGGACCTATAGGCCAAACCCTCATCTGCCAAGGAGGCCAGGAAATTGAAAGACATGGGTTACAACCGCTGCCACGGGTACGAGACCCCTTTGCAGACACCAACAGGATCACCATCACCAGGTGGACTTATATCGCTTGATTGTGCTGTCCACCCAGCCCTTAGACAGGAATTTCTCGGCCATGCCCGAAAGGCCTGGAATTGACCATCGTCCCCTGTAATCCGCCACGCCATGAGTGATACCGACCCCTGCAAGATCAGCGGGTGAGGTTGTTGTGCTGGATTGAGTAGCAGCGCTGGAAACCAAGGGAGAGGGATTGGGGAATCCCACGAAAGTTCCAGAAGAACTGGATACCAAACTTGTGACATTCAAATCGGCATGACCATCACCACTTCTGACTTCTGCCTCTGGACTTGGGCCGAGGCCCTCGTGATTATGGCGAACGGGGGAAAAGCATAACCATTCTCCTCTTTTCAGTCCTGAAGAAAAGCATCCGTGGCTACTGCCAGGTGATCCGGTTTCTAGCTGAAGAACCTGGGCAGTTGATGGTCCAGTCGGGAGGCGAATAGATCCACAGAAAAAGGAGCCAATGTTTCCAGGAGATCTGAGAACACCCCCGCATGAAGCTTCCACAGGCTCGCATCCGGAAAGTTGCAGAACTGAAAAGGTGTCACCAGGTTGTCCTTACCCGGAAGGTGTTCTGCCGTGACCGAAATTTGTTGATCCAGGCAGTATTGCCAGAAGTCATTAATTTTCGCATACCGACTATTGAAATCCAAATTGGACTGTCCCAATCATAATCACCTATTGAAGGTTATGAATTTTACCTACCTTGTCCTATGGGCTGGTTACTTGGCAAGGCAAGGAGGCTGATTTATTAAACGCAATGCAGACTAAGATCTATAAAGCCGTTTTTAATCTGCCAAAATCCGCCTCTCCATCGCAGATACGGCTAGAATTTGGCCTGCAAAGTCAAAACTTCCGGAGCATGAGCGGCTTTGTGAAGCTTTGCAACAAATTTTGTTCTGCAAATCAGGAGTCCTTGGACCATTTATGCTGGGAAGAAATCATCAGGCGGATAACAAAATCTTGAGTGCCTGGGGAAAGCATTTGCAAAATTGCTTGATGGAACTTGATATAGTATCATCATGGGAATTTAAGATGGATAAAGTTGGTTTAAATAGCATAATTAACAAGGCAGCCAAAACAAAATCCTTTTTGGAAGACAAAAAATCATTGGCCAAACGCAGACATGGGTGGACAGTTATAGCAGCTTACAAATCTTTTAAACCACAAGCATACCTATCCTCTCATTTCAGCGGGTTCCTAAAGAAATGCTACACGGACTACCGGATGGGCCAACACCTGTCAAAAGATCTACTCCCCTCCTGGAAACAGAGCTACCAAACTGAAAATTGCCGTTTATGCGGTTACAAATCCGAATCCCTAGCTCATATTTTTTGTGTATGCCCTGCAGTATTGGATATAAGACGGCGATACTTAAAGCAAATTTTTAATGTCCTAAAAATTCGTACTTGCAGACAAGCAGTAACAAGTTGGCTGGGAGGATCCTCCATAATCCTGGCATGCAGGGGAACCAAATTTCTGGGGGCAGTAAGGATCCGCCTGAACCAGCAAGAGCAGGAAGCACGTAACATCGGAACCTTTAAGAAAAAGCAACAAAGTAAATAACCAGTGGATATAGATAACTTAAATTTTACAGAGACACATTGTCCCATGCTAGAACCAAATTTTTACAATTGTATTTAACAAGTTTTATGCGCTTTGGTGACAATGATTAGACGTTTTACGATTCTCATCTTTTATATTTTTTTTTTATTTTTTATTTTTTATACATGTGGGTTTTGTAATAATTTTAACAAATTATACAATAAAACTTTGACTTGACTATTGCCAGAAGTTGGTGGCGAGGTCGGAGAGGGCCTTTGAACAAGTACCCCTTGGGTCGTTTATGTACCAAACTGCTGACATGTTCTCCATCTTGAGGAGAACACCAGATTGGATTGCATCTTTGGTCCAATACTGTATTGCAAAGTAACTCGCGAGGAGCTTCAAGCAGTTTATATGTAATCGTTGTTCGAGGGAAGACCACTAACCTCCTGGGAAAAACTCGCCCATCTGGTGTCTGACTCTGACTATGACCGGAGCAGAACCGAAAATTGTCCGACCGTTCCATGCTTCCATACTGCCCGACCACTGGTTGAGGTCCAGACTCACCATCCAGTCCCGCAGTCTGAGGATATCCCGTAGTAAGTGGATCCCCTCCATCTAGAAGTGGCGGTAGACAAGCCACTCCATGAATTTGTGAAGGTTGATGACCAGGCGCTAGCCACCATCCACCTTGTCCACCAGAAAGAGATTGCTTATATAACCTCTGGGGTGTGGAGTAGCTAGAGAGACCGCGCCTTTGGCTAGAATTTATTTTGCCCCCTTGTCTCCCAGAGCCGACTCTGCTTCTGAAAAGCGAATGGGTCATGGGAGTTCGACCTGCGTGGGAGTTCCATAAAACTTTAACTGAAACTCTTTAACTGTCTGTAGTACCCACACGTTTTCCGGGATGGAAGTCCAGGCCTGGAAAATATTCGCTAGCAGGCCCCCTATGTTTACAAGGAAAGAAGGAAGAACACTCACTGGGATTGCTAGAGGCACCTGTGCCCCTGGCTCCTCTGCCATGTTACCCTCTGGTGGGGTAGAAGTTCGTGGATCTGGCCTGGTCTTGGCTCTGGCCTTGGTGGGAACGTTGCCCTCTGGGAGTGTATTGGTTATTGGATCGGCTGGCTGAGCGGCCCCTACCTCGACCGGCCCCGTGGAAAACCCAGGAATGGAAGATCTTTTTAATGGAGGACTGCGCTTTGTCCAGGGAGTTGAAAGTGTTAATACTCTTCTCCAATTCTTTGATAAAAGGTTCCCCAAAGAGGTCCCCTTGCGCGGTGGAGCCCGCCTCTGAGTCAGCTAAGTCCCCAAGCTTAGCCCACCTTAATCAACAAGGAGAATCTTCTCTTGGTAGATACGCTCAGATTACGTCTCCCCAGAAGATGATAGCGGGCTGGGCCCAAGCAGGGAAGGTGTCTGGGGATATCAGGGAGCCCAATGTCTTGGCCTTCTCTGCCATGTCCTGGATTTTTGTCACTAGGCTCATTATATCCAGAAGCTTAGCTTGGCAAGCCCACCAGGACCCGTCTATGCCTTTTTTGGGTGAATTTCTGCAAAAAGGTGGCCACCTGGGGGTCTGTCGGGTGTCAGTGCCACTCTGCCTTCCAGGGAGGGGCAGGGGCACTCAACCCTAGGCAGTTCCAGAGTGCTTCTCCAGGGGCTTCTGAATGCGACCCGCCGCATAGTGTGCGACCTTCTCTGACCTGACCCATTCGGAAGACCTCGGGTAATGGATCTCATCCGGATCCAACATGTCCGAGCAGAGCCCTTGGTTGTCAGTGGCAGGGATGAGGTTTGCAGGGGGCTGAGAAGAGGGGAGCCAAGGTCGAGAGGGGCCCGCATCATCATCCGTGTCCCTATGGTTGTCGTCTACCGGAGCGGGTGGGGACACCCGGCCAGGGTGTTTGTAAACAATCACGCGGGGGGGGGGGGGGGTTTGGGGCATTACTGGCCAGGAATGCTTGTTTAAGCCTGGTGAATGCGTTATGTTATGTTAGCAAGACTTTTATAGCGCACAGCTACCCTAGGATGTCCCGGCACTTACTGCAGTCCTCCCAACACCTAAAAAGATAGGAGAATCAGAAAAGCCATGTTTTAAGCGCTTTCCTAAATGATAATAGATCCTTAGAGTTTCTCTAACTAAAAGGAAGCTCATTCCAGGCCCTGGCCGCCCCTGCGACAAAACGTTGAGGTCCACCCCAGCCATGCGGGGACTCTTCGCCTGCGCCGGACCAAATATGGGGCTTGGAAGTCCCAGCGGCCAGCAGGGGTGCTGCGGGGCCTGATGCAGCCCTTGCCATCTTTTCACAGGCCTGCACTATCTGGCGGTAGAGGCGCTTTTCCCATGGAGCCATCGCCTCAGACACTGCCCTATAGATCAATGCATCTACTGCATCGTAGAAATCATCGTCCCAAGGGAGCCTGCCCAGAGGGTCCTCTTCCCCCCCTGGACCTCATGGACATACTCCATTCCTGGGAGAGATCACCACCAACCCTCATAAACGTATGCGTTGGACGGGCCCTGCGCTGAGGGGTGCACTATAATGCACTAGGGAGGAGTAGGCACTGTACGTGTCTCAGTTATGGGGGGGGCTGTGATTGGGGCTACTTCATTTGGGGGGGGGGGGGGAGGTCCCCGCAGGCCAGAGACTTGCTGCACACTACTGACTCCCCTGTTTTGGCCATGAAGCACACACGTGCCAAGTACATGGTCTTAAAAGGGCGTAATGGAATTTGCTGATTCTGCAATACGGACCCGTAACGGGCGTGTCTCCCCAGACGGCAAGGCTCCTGCACTGTGGTGTACAGCTCCGACTCCTGTGAAATTATTTGAATGCGGAGTGCGTGTCACAGCCGGCGCCAAGTCGGGCGCCCCTTAGGTGCAGGAGGACCGCACAGCATAGCCACACCTGACGCAGGCGGCCGTGAAGGAGCTTCAAGCGTTCCTGCAGCCACAATCAATTACTGCCGATCCTGCTGTGATGACTGATGTGAAATAAAAAGGCATTAAAAAACACAGCCTCTTACAAGCGCGAATGTGAGTAGTGAGCAAATTAACATTCACGGTATAAAGTCTCAATACAAACATTAGCAACGGCTAGAAACTCAAGAGAAAAAAAACACCACTTATCTTGGCTGCGAGCGGCAAAGAAAGAGGATGAGTGGCCAGAGAGGGCCTTTGCGTGTAAAGATAAAGGGTCCCCTGCTACTAATAGGAAGCTCCTCTAGGCAGGGAAATAATATATAATGTACATTCCTAGGGCAACTTCAACAACAATATCTAGAACCAGCAAGTAAATACTAGGAGACAAGTGTAATGAAAAAATACAAAAATAGTTATTTATTGATAGTAGTATATTTGTTTCCAACATAAAATGTAAGCAACGTACATGCATGCCACATCCATCTAATCATACACACTCAACTTTCAGAATATATACATATACAGGTATATTCAGTGTTTGAGACCTTGTCTATCAACATATTATGAACATGTTCTGATGCATTTAATCTTAATAACAACACATGATTATTTTTAACATTTTTCAAGACTGGGCCTTGTCTTTAGGCTTTTAATGTAAAACATGTATCTGTGTCGTGAAGCGACTGCAGTTCCCGGGTGGTTTCTTCATGCGTTTCGGCGTAAGAATGCCTTTATCAGGAAAAGCCACCTCGGATACAGGTACTATCTGAAAACATAAACATACCAATGGTATATACAGTCTATCCTGTTTGATAGTAAGTATCACAGTTTTTAGCATGAAATTTCAAATTTTAAAAGCTCCGTATTTGAAGACCGTCACCCTTGTGAAAATTGTTCAAAATAGTGATCACAAAGATTTAAGGAAAATAAAAGAGATGAAGACCAGTCAAATGGCACCTGTGTGAAGGAAAGGAAGAGATAAAGAAAAAGTCGAATAACACCAGAGTGCGGACATCACCTACTCATGCAAATGGTTATGTGACCATTGCAAAAATCTATATTCATGCTGATGTGAAAATAAATGTGCCCAGTGCACAAAACCGTCCTGTGTCACTCCAAAGGCTGCTAATCTGATGTTTGTGCAATAATTACCTATGATTCTGAAAAATGGTCCAGCCGAACCAATGCAGAAAAACGGGCGTCTTGCGCTCAAAAAGGAACGTCACAATAATGTCTAAATATGGAGTAAACATAACATCAAATATGTGGTCGTTTGTAATACCGGTCAAACAATGATTCAGATATGCAATGGCATATTTACCATGGATGACACCAGACAGCTTGGGGGGTAGTGCCTCAGAAATGATAGTTGTGAATTTACTGTTTTAGGTTTTCTTCAGATGCAGAGACCAATGACCGGTAGTATTTTTCCTATTTTTATTCTTCGACTGTCATCCTAGTGGACTCTGTTGTTTTTTGTTAACATTCCCAAGGTCTCATGGGAAATGCAGTTTGTTAAAGTTTGGTAAAAATGGCTGCTATTCAATGAGGTAGAGAAAGGATAGCATAATCCACGCCTCCGGTCCTGACCTAGAATTCCAATCCCAGTGCATTTCTGGACTCCGTCTGATATCCTGAAAACCTTACTATATATTGTTAAACTACACTCTGTATCTAGGTCATATATCCAGACTACCCAGATGGGTGTCAACCCTTGAGTCTGTGAAAAGAGGTGGGGAAATCGCCCCAGTACTTCCTTTTACTCTCTTGCTGCTTAGTCATTATTTCAGGGGCAGGTTGAGTGCCATTAACTGAACCATCCTTCATCTCTCTGTGCAGCAGGTCAGGAAAAGATTTATTGTTTTCCTCAACCTCGTCTGCGATTGCCATGGCGCTTGGGGTGAAATCTCTCAAGCGGTAGGGCTTGAGGCAGTTCACATGGAACACCCTCATGTATGGCACATGTGTATTCTACCTTGTATGGGCTACACCAGTTATTGCCTAAATCTCTTGGATGAATGCTTTCATCATCAACACCTCCTAACCATCCTGGTACCCAGTCAGATTTGCTTTCTGGTCATACCATTCCTTCATCTGCTCTTGGCAAGCCTGAAGGCCTTTCTTTGCATGACTCATGTATTGCAAAATCAACTTCCTAAGGTCTATCATATAGTCCAGCATGTCCTTCCGAGGTAACTCTAAGGTTCCATTCTACCCTCGCCAGCTACTCTGTGATAAAACAGAAGTTTGAATTGATTGAACCCAACTCCCTTCTGTGGAATATTTCGGTAGATTTACCAGAGGCATGGTAGAAAATCCCACTTTCTCGTGAAGTTCTCCGCCACAGCATGCACCTCATCAGAGTATTCCCTGATCTGCTCACTACCTTTTCCTGATCCTGAAATAGGATGGTCCGAGTCTCTTCTGAAACTAACGTGCAGTTTGTGCTTTGGTCAACTCACCTGACGTGATCCAAGCCATGTAGTCTCCTTGTCTTAGTTCTAAACCAGAGGCAATCAACCATTGCCGAAGAACATCTGGTACCTTATTTCTCTCTCGCCCCTACGTCAACCATGTCCCTATGCTATGGATTTCTATCTCAGCTGCAAGAGTGTTGCTATTTATTAGCACAACAGGCACAGTTGCCACCGAGGGCAGGTGTCTGATGGGTCCTGTGAACTTTCAATTATGGCTGTATATCAGTACCTAGCCAAGGGAGAAGGGCCCATTTCGCTTTATTGCACTTGCATCTTTGCTTCTCCAGTGCTCAACTTAGGCAGTTGGGTAATTCATGTTGCGCCCATAAGCTACCAAACTTGTGCTGTTGACATATGGGAGAATCATCTCTGGTTTGAGGGGATTTCTCTTAACTAAAGCTCTGTAAGCACCTGTATCCCTCAGGGCAGGACTCTTCCACACCATTGAGAAGGGTTTCCTGCACACTCTTCCCCACCATTGAGAAGGGTTTCCTGCACACACTCAATAGTATTTGGATGCATGTGCTTAAAAGCATCTATGACCCTCTCCCAAATGTCCATTGCTTCTAGATTGAGTGCCACGGGGCCCTGTTGGCTTCCTTTTGCCAAATTCAACACATTTGTTGTGATGGGTGCAGCTGTTACAGGGACTAAGCTGGACAATTTTCTTTTATAATGCTAGTAACTTTGGTTTGCAAGAACCTTCCTGTACTCACTACTCCTTGTGTTCGTGACATGGAACCTAGTTCCTGTTTTTTAACTGTGTGCCTATTGTACTATTGTGATTGTCCAGACCCTTACCCTCACCCTCTGGTTTGGAACTAGTATATTCAGAGTTCCTCTCCCCTTTTGCATTAGAGCCGTGGGCACAGAAAAACCGGTGCTATGGACCCGGGAGAGCCGGCTTGACAGCACTGCACTTCCTCTTTAGGTTCCTAACATGGCACCCTTACCAGAATCCATCACAGTTTTCTTCTTTGTCCTCCATCTTCTCTTTAAACACAGATTCCTCAGCTGATCTAAGGTACTGCAAAGAAAAGAGAAAGGCAAGCCTTGGTGTGGAATCTATGGTTTTAGGCCCACTGTCTCTTGACGCTGAATGCCAGAATGAGCTGAGGAGCAGGAGTCTACTCTAAGTTTGTCCTGCCTGACCGTGTATCCTAGAGGGAGAGCAGGGGGAGAAAAGCCTAGAAAACCAGTGACAGAACCTCTGCCATGCCTCAGATCCCATCTGTAGGCAATTCTACCCCTTAAACTTTTTCTGTTGCCCCTTGGAAGTCCCTCGGCCTGCACTCAGCCACCCTTACCCAGCTGTTAAGGTGGTTCTCAGCTTGGTATCACAAATTATCTTCTGTCTGTAAGGGACCCTGTGCTTCCCATTGCATTACTTTAGCTAGCTACCATAGATTTATGTTGCCCTTGCAAATCTGTAGTGAGCACATAAAGACCCTCAGTCAGCCTTTAGAGATTATCTGCTAGTCTTCATATGCCATCATTCAGCCCAGTCAAGAATCAACAATTGAACACAAAGACCTTCATCTGGCAAGCGGCCTTCAGTAGCCTGAAGACACCGTTTATTGGTGCACAGACCCACTCTGCCACTTCCTCAGCTTTCCTCTGCCTTTTCATAGACGCCCTCAACCTGCTGTCGGCCCACCAATGTGGCTTCTCCACTGCACTGCTTGTAAGTTACAGGGTCACACTTCAGTAAGATATCTCAGTGTGTTTGAGTTTTTGCTGTTCTTTGTGTAACCTATAAGTCACAATTTCTGATCTTTGGATAGTTCAATGGGTAGAGTGCCTGCTTCTTTCTTTGGAAAACTATATTAACACCGAACTCTGTGATATTAATTTTAAGTCCCAAAAGTAGTCCTGGTTTTTACTGTATGCTGTAAATATTCATTCATGCCTATTACATTGTCCATTATTGAATAAATGAAGATGTAGTGCAACATATCTGTTCTTTCTCTTGTTCTTTTGACATTATCACTCGCTTTTTCTTTGTAATTTTTTTAGGGACCTCATTGATGCTGAATTTTTTCATATGTATGTCATCTCTTAGCCAATTGATTGAGCACAGAGCATCCTTAGTAAGAATGACCTTTAACACCCCCTTCAGGACAGATTTTGTCAAGCGCAGGCTAAGTCAAAATGTCATCTTGGCACTAGGACCACACGCAGAAAAGACAGACATACTAGGCAACAGAAAAAAACCAGACTTGTCTACCAACAAAACGTGTTTTCGGTGCTTTTTGGAAACATAATTAGTCCGAGATTTAATTGTGAGGGCGTTCTACTGTTGAGAACCAAGGATCCTACTTCCTGTCGCTCCACTTCAAGCTTTATTGAAACAGGCTACAAATAACCAGCAGCTCTTTCTCTTTTGTTTAACCTCTTTTCTACAGCAGCTTTTACGCAGCAGCAGAGCCTTTAAAGCAGTATGCACCTTTTATTTTGTATTTTGTGGGTCTTGTGCCGTCTCCCTGGGTTTGGTGGCGAACCCTGGAAGGGGTGATGAGGGCAGGTGGGAAAGGGGCATCCTACAATGTGAAGACTTATAATATAGACCCTTTATGTTGTATGCAGTGTTCCTTAAACCCTGGTCTTTGCCTACCACTGCCTCGATCCATCATTGTGTTCATATTCAATATTTTGCTTCACCTGAATTAGCGTCGGTGGCGCTGCTAGACGCTGCCAGTATGTTTTTTACTCTAGGAGCCCTAAAACTGTTGCAAGCTGCTCACGGCTCCTCTGGCTGAAGTTATAAATAACCAAAGCCCTCCTGATCCAAGGCACCCACCTATGGAGATGTCAGTAGCTGTTGACATTGTTGAGCCATAACATTCCAATATGGCCAAAACAAGGTTATTTCTATTAATGATTTGTGTAAGAGCATAAAGGCAGCAATGTAGAGAGATTTCACATCAATTTCATCTGGTACAGAATTGAGCTGCAAAATAGTTATATCTGCGAAAATTATGGATCACATGGCTTCTGCCCTTTGAACCTTAGATTGGCTTCCTGCAGATGCGGAAGAAGGTAAGCTCCGTCGTGCTTTACTTAAACCACATAATATTCTAGTGTTCTGCCCAAAATGACTCTCTAAGCTAAAGCTGTCTGTGGGCGAGACCTTAATGCCAAATTTAAGGCAGCAGCCCTAGACGTCCTATGTGGGTTTGGTTAGCCACTAAATGCATTTTGTCAATGGGGCCCCATCTTAACAGAAGCCTGTTTCCAAAGCCCTTCTCACTTTTTCAAATAATCCTGTTGCTGTATCGTGGTATTTGAAAGTACACAGAACAATAAAGGAAGGTGAAGGATTAAATCAGCCACTCAAGACGTCCTTTTTAAAATCTACTTTTTAAATACCAATAGGTACGAAAGTTGGGAAGTGAGCCCAGATCCACAGTAATCTCCAATAGATCAAATGGCAAGGGAGACTAGGAATCATTTCTTATTGATCTACATCTAATTCGAAAGAAGCTGTTCTTTATGTGTCTCATTGACTGAGGTCCATCTAGATAAACATTTTAGTTCCAAAGACAGCCCATATGACCTTTTTCTGGTAAATTAATTTGCCAGTGATGTGGTCCCTTTTCAACTTGTTCAAATTTTGCAGGCCTGAAACCTTTGAGAACCAGTAGTATGGACCCTGGATCTGAATACTCTTGTTTTTTAAATTTCATGTGCTGAAAAAGATTTGAAATAGTCTGTGTGTTGAACCGCCTGAAATCCAAATTGCCATTTGTATATATTGATATTAGTTTGTGCATTTCATAAGATATATATTTCTGATTAGTTTTTCAAATACTATAATTTATATTTTATTGCATGGGTGACTTCCTCTCTATAATCGGCCTATGAAGGGTTGACTGTGCTTGGTATGAGTCACATATCTGTATAGGGATCCCATTTCTAAATGTATAACCACAGCCACTTTTGGTTTATAAGCAAGCAAGTTCTTCTAGTAAAAGCAAAATTCCCAAACACAGATGGTTGCTCACTCAAAAGCCTGGGGTGGCTGAAGGCGTGACATGGGGCAAATTAGCTGCTTTGTATGCACATTTCAGGATCATATTTCAAACATGGGGAGATTTGGGGAAGCATTTCATGAGTCTGCTTTACAACTGGTGAATTGGAGTGTGCTCTAGTTGGCCACAAACAAAGATGAGTGCGACACTGTAAGCAAATCCTGCGCACAGTGACCAGGCATAAGGGTGCACTCCTTAGTGTATCATTGTTATTCGAAAATTGTATCACATAGAAACTTGGTGATCAAGGGTGAGAGATGGCCACCAAGCAACCTTCTAGAACTGAACAATTCAACAAATACAAACAACTCTGAGCACACATGCACATTAGGCTTGTCCAAATTCGAATTTGTATCATTCCAGTCTCTTTATTGAATTCACAGGCACTTCTTAAGTCCACGCTTCTTGGCTTTAGTATAACCAGACAAGTCACATTTTCAGCACAGCCAATACGTCTTTCGTTGTAGTGACCTATTAGCCTCTGACCTTATCAGTGCTATAAATAAATGCATCACAGTTCAGATAATTCCTAAAACTAAACACTTTTGGTGCCAACACCCACTAACAATAAGGTTCAATAGGTGTAGCTTACCAGTGTACTAACAAATTATATAATGTATCAAAGCAAGTACGAAAACCACATACATACATACCCTCATAAGCAAAGTGCCATGTAACAGTTGACATATATAACTTATGAACTTCTATTAAAATTGTTGTGAAATAAACGTGAATATATCATTATGCTGCAGTTAGAACCATAGTGATAGATCAGAAAGTGCCTTCCCATGCACTTATGTCAACTTAACATAACCTGTCCCTAGTGATCAAAACTAACATGCATGTAAAATTGAAAAACAAAAATAACCTTGAAAGTCCTTGAAACTTTGCAAGGTGTTCTCGTAGTTAAGTCAAATAAAGTTAGACATTAAATGCGGTACATGAGTAATCCCAACCGATCCTGTGAGTTTAAATATAACCAAAATATTTAAAATCAACCACTGTCCACAGTTCCTAGTGAAATTATAATGCATTATAATGCTTTCACCTGAAAACACCTATGAACATAAACAGGACTTCCCATGTAATTTATACAGAGGCTCAGTGGAGGCGCGCTCCATCCTAGCCTCCTCCAATAATAATTCAAATATGTCTAGTAGACCAGTCGCATATTTAACATGGCCTGTACGCACTCAAATTATGAATAAACCGAACGTCCAAATATCAAGTGAGCACTCAATAATTTATCTAAAAAGAATGTGTTGCGCCGCAGGACCAATGTTGGGTCTGTAGGGGATGACTGCTACTCTTCCAACAGTCATTCATGTATAATTAATAAGCCAGTTTAGTTTCCAACACAACTCTTACAAACTCCAAATTATCAGAAAGCAAAACGTCATATTATTTAAACGATCTGTCGGGGAAAAAATCCTTTAAGCAGTGCAAATCATTTAATCACCACATCTGCAACAAAAGGGAGTACAAAAAGGTTTATTGTACATGCCAGGCTAATTCAGCTGGGAGAGTGATGTGCTATGAGCGAAGCACAAGTCAGTCTCAACTAACACACACTTCAAGTCTACTTCTTGTAATACTAATTTTGGCCTAGATCCATATTTAATACAATGTTCACAATAGAAAAAGCTTCCTGCTTTTCCGTTATGTCTCACCCAGATTACATCCATTTATTTAAAGAACAGTTCTTTCCTCTTGTTTGTGACTTCTCATGCCAAACTAACAGACTACAATAGAAAACATTCTTGCTGCTCTGAATTTCCTGTTAAATATCCTAGGCAGGACGTTCTCAGCTCCAATACAATGAAGAGGAAAAAACACTTAAACCAAACCGCATTGAGACCTTTTTTGAAAGCAGGCTGTAGGTTATTTCCAGATACAATTGTGCAACTTTAACATGCACGTTTAAACAGCATTATACCGTTTTTCTGTCTTTACATAATATTTCACAGTGTGTGGGCACGTGACAGATAAAACTGAATAATTAGGTCCTAAATTTAAATTAGGGTTTTGATTCCTTTCAGATCACTCAACACATTCATCTCAGTACAATATATCACGTCAAAAACCAAACTTACTGCGTATCCGACCATCAGGAGAGTGCTCCTTTCACATGTATTTCTTGCATGTGAGTCCGGTGCTGTTTTGAATCACTTTTATATTCTGTAAAGCAATAGTGAAACCAAGTCCAGTCATATGAATACATCATGGCGGCCATCTTGGAGGATGTTTACCCTATTAAAAAGTGTATTGCTTCTAAACTACTACTGCATCAATGTACCCCAAATCGGTGTAGCTATATATCCATCAATGTTAATTATCCTAATACATTCAGAGTTATAAACGTAAGAGCCATCTTCAAAGTAAGCCTACCTTTATGATGAAAGTTTACTAACACCCAGCAGTATAATATTGTGGCCATCAACCTATATTAAGTAAAATATATATCCCTAGGCAATATGATAAAGACATATTTAATCTTACAATATAAATGCCTATATAGTGCAATTTTGATTTCAAGTAAACTGAGTGCAACACTTATGAAAACCACAAACTTATCAAAGTTTAAAAACATTCATTTAATGACATATTAATAACATATAAAAAACATGTAGTGATGCGCTTTTGAAATTATAAAAAATTATAAAAACATTAAAACATCTTATTACTCTTTTTTATCGAAAAACTCAATTACAAGAATAGACATCTCTTTGTGGCAGACAGGTTGAATCTTTTCGACGCGCGTTTCGACGCAAACTGCGTCTTCATCAGGAAAAAAGCCACAGGTGAACCTACAACATAATTTAACAGTTACACTCCAGTTTACGATATTATCTAAAACAATTTTGACCTTCACCTCAGTGATTTCATCCTTTAAATAAGGTGAATTAGACATTTCCATTTACGTAAAAATTGGATGAAAAGAGTTTATATTAAATTATAAGGTTATCTCATAGTTCATTTACATATATATTTCTTTTGAAAAAACAATGATTTATCGTAGCAGTCCAACTAAATACTATGTTCTTATTTTATTTCTCTTTGACTCAATCGTCATCGCTTACTTGATGTTTTTTATCTCTTCTGTATTTTCAGCTGTGAAAAATATACTTCTTTTAGTATATGTCTCAATCTGATGAAAATGATTACTCGTGCTGAAAAACAATTATATTTTATTTAGTCAGATTCAAGTGGATGCTCCTTAATATTATATAAGGAGTATCATAAGCTAAGATCTTTTACTTACAATATTTTTATTAAAAAAGGGTTTGCGGATGTGTCTCTTTCTGTTGCATGTCCAATCGGAATAGTTGTTCTACGCTGTACGATCCAAGGTCAAAGATACTAGACAGAGTATAGAGAACAAACATACTGTTTAATTCTATTCTAGATAAATCATAATCTCTGTAGTAACAGGTTAGCTCGATGTACCTGTTTATATATACTCCGTTTTTCAATGTTTAGGTATTTTGTGGAGCAGCTCATGAACAACGAAGATTTAAAAAGGATGGCGATCTTTAAAGCATGGCTGAAATAGATAACAAATATCAATATAAGCTATTTGTCTGACAGCTTAATATAATCCCAATTGATAGATAATTGGGTGTTATGAAATATCGATTTTTAAAGTTGATTCCTGATGGTGACTTATTCTATATGGCTCATAGTTCAACTGACGCCAATCGTCTTATTTAGAGTTCTTTGGTTAAAGACCAACTATTGTAGTGGAACTATTATTCAATCTATCGTAGCCATGTTAAAAAACTCAAATCACCTTACTTATTCAAAAGGTTCGTAAATTAATTTTTCCCCAATTAGCAATCCGTCTGTTCTAAAAATGAACTTGCCCGCTTAAAGTTTACCTTCGTGTAATCCCATCGATATAAATACCGGCGGCGTCTCTGCGTCCTGCTCAGTCGTTTCGGGAAGTGCTGCACTGTCTTTAGATTTGTGCTTTTAAAACATCAAACACCCAGACATGGTGTCTATCTTGCTTTGGTATTGGCTACATTAGGTCATGTGATGAGGGTATTCTCGCTAACTTCCTCTAGTATGCCTTGATTTCCTTACGAGGGTTGTAATTGGGTTTCATAGGTCACATGACAAGGGTTTTCACGTCCATTTCTATTTTGTTGACAATGCATATAATTACTTATTTGTGTGAAATGCGACATGTTTACATAGCCCTGAATTATATACTATCGCAGTAATTCATCATATTTCATATTACATTACAACCATATCCGTGAACCACGGAGATATATCGTAAACGAAGATATATAAGGTTGATTTTTTCTCTTTTATATCTATTTCTTATATTATTTATTTTAATGTAAAATAATCATATTCATGATTAGCAGACCTTTTCTATCCCTATATGTATAGAGAACCTATGACATACACCGAGTCACCTATAGAGTTTTTTTTTTATCTGAAATACTCAGCTCATAGCTTTATGCTGAGTTGTAGGATGTCTCTATTGGTCTATATATAACATTCTTACTTCATATATTTTGACCTCAAATGTGTACTAGAGCTGGCTTATTTAATTACATTAATCCTTTATATTAACTGGTTTAGATCGCATTTTCCCAGGGTAATTCATTGTTAAGCCCTCTAACTGATGTATTGAGAGAGAATATCCAGAAAACTTCTCTCAATTTGCGGATTCTGTTACTCTCGTTTTCTCCTGCAGCTTTAATTTTCTCTAATATTCTCCATTGCATTTCCTCTGGTTTATGTTCAAGTTCAAGGTAATGTTTTACTAATGGTGCAGTGATTTTAGCTGTACGAATCGCTGATCGATGTTCTGTTAATCTGATGTTAATAGCTCGGGAAGTCTCTCCTACATACCCTAATTTACAAGGACATATAATTAAATAGACCACATTCTGTGTCTTACAATTCCACATCTGTTGTGCACGGATAGTATGGTCATTAAATAATAAGGTGTCTCCTTCCATGACTGAATCGCAGGATTTACATGATAGGCATTTAAAGGTTCCTTTTAAAGGTTGACTCCCATCAATGATTTTCTGTACTAAGGTGTTGGTCTTAGTAAAATGTGAATGTACAACTAGATCCTTAATGTTCTTATTGCGTTTATATGCATACAATGGTTTTGGTATGCTATACTCTTGTGTGGGATCGCTATTTAAAATATGCCAATTAATTTATTATCTGTTTAATTTTGGCGTTAAGTGTAGAGTGTTTTGTGACACATACAAGTTGTTCTGATTTCTTTCTGGTAGTGCCTGGAAGGAGATGATCTCTATCATAATATCTGGCTCTTTTATTAGATTCTCTCACTAACCTGTGAGGGTATCCTCTAGATATGAACTTCTGTTTCATGGAGGTAGCCTGGGCATCAAAGTCTGCCAATCTCGTGCAGTTCCTTCTTACTCTTAAAAATTGTGAAACCGGTATACTTTGTTTTTGTGTTCGGGGGTGATAACTGTTAAAAGTGTATTTCTCGCTGTAGGTTTAACAAATAAATCAACCTCTAATATTCCTGAATTATGTTTTATTAAGATGTCTAAAAATTCTACTTGTTGTGTGCTGGAGTGCGCAGTAAATTTAAGATTAGGATCTATTAGATTTAGCCAGGTTAGGAATTCTTCGAGTCCAACCTATATTAAAACAGCTGCGTTGAACATTAAAACCACTCAAAATGTTATCTTTCAACCGACAGTTCAGCAGAATTCTTAACAGGTGTTCAAACATGTCTTGTGTCACTTATGCCAATCCCCGCATAGGCGGGTTTCCAACATCTGTAAATATCCTGTTCTATTGCCAATCCTATATTATACCAAAGAGCAAATATGTTTGACCAATATTGATTGCGTAGGTGGCTAGTCATCACATACACTCTTCTCATATAGTAGTTGTTATCCAATTTATACCAAATCCATACAACACTCAGCACCATCGAAACTCATTGGTGCGCCACATTTTTCAGATCCATTACTATGGTGTAAGGTAATGAAAACAACTTTTTTTCTTTTGTGTTGTTCTAATGGAAGGTCGGGAAAACCAACCAAACTAATGAACAGTGAGTTGAGAATCTAAAAAGCTCTCCAACACCGTATAAATCACCTACGCTCTTGTCCTTTGGTAGTGGTGCTCCAATCCAATCTGTACCAAATCCATACAACACTCTCATTACCATCAAAACTCATTACGAGGAGGAGGAGTGCTCCACATATTACAGATGTGGACTATAGTTTAAGATTATGCCAAACCCCTCTCTATCCTAATGCCCGCTTCACCCATCCAGTTCACAATCCTCATGCGTGCCAAGATCCAGGAGTCCTGTACTGGCCCTTCCTTTCCCTCTGGTAATTTTTACTGAGCCATTCGGCCAAAAGGGGGGGGGGGCTGAGCATCATCGAGATAATCGGGGAAAAAACAACTCAAAATCAAAAGTACATATGACCCTAGGTGCATGCAGGTATCCGCAAACGTTCTCTCAGGTAGCATATCCTAATTTGGGATCCTCCACCGTGCGATCCTGTCATGTTGTTCCCCTACTGATTTCATCAGGTGCCATCAGACCAGTTACTGTCTGTCCTACATGAATTGCTGGAACGCGGAGATCCAGCACATCCCCCACTGGTCCAATGGGAAGAGGCGCGGTCAGGTAACCTGCCATTCGGGTGCGACAGCTGCGCCACAAGGTGACACACAGATCTCTTCACTGGATAGATTAGCTCACTGAGCCACGAGGCACCAGCTCCAGGCCAAATATAGTAGTTTGGGAAAAACAATTGGAAAAAAATCTGTCTGAAAATATATTCTTAGTTTCAGGAAAGCACAATTCAACAAGGACCGTGCAAAACTTTTTCAAATCGTTGTCAGGAGGGATAATGGTGCCAGAATTATGCTGCTGAGCGGATGACCTGTTGTCCTCACTGAATGAGCAGAGTGCTGTCCTGACACTTTGGTCCCAGTGCTGACATTGTCACTTTTCTGCAGAGGTCGAAGTAGAGAACACTTCCCCAGTTCTTTGCCTTTGACGTTTCATCTTTTGTTTTTTGTGCTGAAACTCGCCTCTTGTGCTTAGCGGGTCATCTCCTAAAAAGTGGCCTAAAAGAAGACTTTACAGATCTGTGGAATGGAGTACCACATATGCCCCCTTGGATGTCAAGGACTTGGTGTTTAGCCTACAATTTTACTGTAGGTTCATGGGTATGCTGACACCAAACCTACACCTTCAACACCGTTTCCCGTGACACTTGTTCTACGCCTACAGCCCCCCCCCCCCCCCCAATACTCCAACACATCGATCCGAGGAATGCAGTGGTACCGACAGTGAAGTGTGCAGCCGCACTTTACAATGGCTTGTACATTGTTTTAATGTTGGGCTGCCCCTTGTGACGCAGGGCTGTCTTGGCGGAATGAGCCATGGACCCCTAGTTTTACACAACCCAGCACTCTTCAGGCATGACTGAAGCCAGTCAATAGAACACGACTTGCTCATCGTCTCGAATCGATATGTGCGTTGTAAGTGCACAAGTGTTGGGCTTGCAGCTGAGGCTGAGTTTATAGGTGACCAATGTGCTACTATTCGTGCAAGTCCGGATATGTACTGAAGATTAGTCAATGATGGAAACCATAACATGCATGAAGGAATAATAAGCCTATTAAGGTATGTCTTGACACACAATGTGGGAGTCCAAATGTGAACATGGTGTGTTACTGATGATGTATCCATAGACGAAGGACTACTTTATTCTTATTCTTTTTTTTTTTTTTTTTTTTTTTTTTTGGAAAACCTTTATTGACATTCCAAATAAAGACAAGTATGGGCCTACAACCCTCGGGGCCGGCCGCTAAGCAGTGAAATTAACAGCAAACAGATTTTAATCACATGTAGCACCTCGGGAAGCAGATTTTCCATGCTAGTATTCTCTTGTCCACCGAATAGCCCAAGAGGGGAACCAGGATATAAAAGGTTTTCATTTTACAATAAGGGATAGAAGGATCAGGTGCCAATCAAGTTCTCAGCAGCGAAAAAAGGCAGGCAGAAAAACGAACGTCAACAATAAATGGCAAGCTATCAAGTCAATGGCGCAGAAACAGAAAGTTCAGGATGTGGAGGAATATCACGAGCCGTTTGCGCCTGCAGTCTCCTGCCCTAGGACCCAGAAAACCCCACTGAAATGAGGCACAAATGAAAAACAATGATTGGCCACGAAGGACACCTACCGCACTGACCCCAGAAAAAGACAAAGAAGAATGAGAAAAGAAAAAGGAGGCCATAGAAACAAAGTAAAGGACTAAAGAAGCCCCTCCCCCACCCCCCCACCCTGCACCTCTGCAGATGACTACGGCCCCCCCCCCCCGCAGCGTGCCTGTCGCCCCAGAACCAGACCCGAAATATAGAAGAAACAGAGAAAAAGAGGAAAGAGAGGAAACCCCCCCCTAACAGAAAAGGGGAGAGAGTAATAAAAAACTGGAGGAGGGCCTTCAACCATGCCCCCGGCTTCTCCCTCCCGCACAATATATTCCTCCCCAGCGCAAACAGTAAACAGCAAAAATTCGGCCATATCTAAGAGAAATGGGGAGCATTATGCACTGGCTACACTATTAGTTACGTCGTGAAAGCACACAACCCCCCAGCCCGCCCGCCTATTAACTGACCACCTCGGAAGGATCAGCCTTATCCTTGGCCACTCTTTGCGAATCCACCAGTGCATACCCATCGACCCACCATCATGTCCAAAGTTTCAAGGAAGAGGAGCGTCCAGAGAAAACTAGGAAGGGACACACACATGTGGGGAGGACGTTTCGAAACCTCAGCACAGTCATCGTCATGGAAGATCACCTTTCCCAGTACTGCCCCAGGGCCCGCGCCGCACACAAGGTCCAGGAAGGAGAAATTGGCCAGAGCAGGCGATCGTTGCGTGAAGATTACCTGGGTCGCCGGAGGCCGCGCATGGGACAAAGTCACCACCGTCTGCTCAAGTCCAAAACCTCCGGAACAGACCGACCCCACAACCAGCCGACCACACGCTGCCACAGTGTCCAAAGTTTCCATCCGTCCCTTATTCACAGAGGTGGTCACGGTACTTTCCTCCTGTGGAAGGTGAGACAGAGCCTTATGTACCTGGGGACAGGCAGAAAGCAACTTTTCCGACGTTGACGCAATACCATCCAGCTTCCTCCCCAATACCCGGGTGCCGTGGACCAGGGTGGAATGAAGGGCTCCGAGAGCATCTAGAAGGTCACCGTACCCCAGCACGGTCCCCCGCGCTCGCTCCGCCACGCTCCTTTGCGCCACACACTCCCAATCTTGCTGTGACCCAGTGTACAGGATAACAGAGTCCATCCCATCAAGATGGCCGCAGGGCAGGGCCATCCCAGATGGGGACCGGGTCTCAGGCACGGGCGCAGCAATTTCCATATCCCTGCAAACAAAGGTCCGGAGGCAGGCAAAAGGTGTATACCGTGTGCGGCCACAGGTAACAGTCGTTCTCCCCCTGGGCCAGTGTCCGCGAAAACCGGGAGCAGCCCGCGCAAATCGGGACGAGCCACAGGCCGCGTCCGATCAGTTCACTGGCGAGGGTCCAGGCGATCGCCGATAAACCCCTGGAATCGTCACCCCGGGTATGCACCCGTCACGCTACTCTCGGTGATAGGAGCGACCACTGCGAGATTCAGGCCAATATTCGCGCCGCTTCGGCAGTCCGACTCCACCCGGTCACCAATGGCCGCTGTTGTTGAACTGCCGCCCGGCCATGTTGTCCACCCGAGGTCCCGGTTCCAGGGCCGCACAGGCCGCAAACTTCAAATGAGCATTTCTCGGGCGGTACCGCCGCTGGAAGCTTCAGGATCACACGATCGGTTGCCGCTCTCGATCACCAACACGGGCATGTAGCGCAGGCTGAGGATCACATGCCTTTATTCTTATTCTTGACGTTGTTGAAGACACTCTTGCCACATTAATTTGGTCCCACCATGATGTAGTGCTTGCACTGACATAATGGTGGTAATACTTAGAATATATGATGGGCTTTAAGACCATGATGCGTAGCTGTGATATGCATGCTTGCAGGGGGGCAATTTTGGTAAATCTACTGCCCCATTCATCCCTTTGTGAACTAAACACTCAATCCATTTCAATGATTTATTTGTGCACAGTATGATTAATTCAACCATTCATGAACTAGACACACCTCGAATTATCATCCATACACTCAAACATCCACCCACGTGTTTTCTAACTCTCGAGTTCACCCACTCATCCATGCACACAACTACTCACAGACTTGCCACCCAATTAAGCACTTTCACTTATAACCTAACCAGACTGTTTTCAATGCCAGTTTTAAACCCCAGTCTGTCGTTTCTTTCCAGGTAGCAGTACGTTAAATAGTGCATTGGTATCACTTGGGACATTGTTTATAGTTTGCATTTGAGTGAAATGTTTTTGGTAATGCTGTGTGGGGGGAATGTCAGTGCATGGGGAAGCATTGATTCCGTTAGCGACTTGACACCCGGTGAGTGCTTATGCTTTTTTTCCAGGCTGCAGATACTCTTGCTGTGAGACAAAAGAGAAGAATCTATGACATCACAAATGTTTTGGAAGGAATCGGGCTAATCGAGAAAAAGTCAAAAAACAGCATCCAGTGGAAGTAAGATATGGGAAATTGTCAGCGGATGTTTTCTAAATGAGCGTATATTCTTGCCCAGAGTGTGGTAATCTTGGAGTTAGATTCAAGTGTGAATTGTATAAATAGCAGTCTTAGCACTTTATCATGTCACTACTCCTCAGTGGTACTTGATTTGGTAAACTGCGAGCCATGAAAGGTAGAGTCAGCCTTTCCCAATTGTAAACCTGTGACGTGCAAATTATATATGCTTTCTCCCTCTTGCCGTTTCTCCTTCTCTCCATCGCTTTGTCTGCCCTTTCACCTCCTTGCCTTCTATCTGTCCCCCGTTGCAGCTATGTATCTCACCCCATCTCTCCATCTGAGCTTTTGTACATCGTTAATATTTGCTACTGACCGAGTGCCTTCACAGAATAACTGTCACCTTTCGAGTTTGTCCCACCAAGCCTCTCGTCATACCATTGAATGGAGTTTGTGTATTTTCATTTGTAGGCCATCATTTTCTTGTAGATCTTGACTTTCGTCCAAGTTACATCCACTTCATACCCTTCCATAACAGCTACCATTTTTAGGTCGAGGACTACCGGTCTGCCGAAGGCAGAACCGGAAGTCGAGATTTAATGTTTCCTAGAGTGGCTCCTTAGCCCGCCTCTCTTTTTGCTTCTCATCCATTGGCTGGCTTCCTAAACGGAGGCCAGGCATTGGAGGAGAGAGCCGTCCCTCCAAATAGGCTCCGTCTTTTTCAGATTCGGGGGCGTGTTCTTGCTGTTCTTTCTACTTTTTAGCCACGCCCTTTCTCAGGCGTGTTTTTCTCTCCTCCAGCCAATGGCAAGAGGAGAGAAAAAGAAACACGCCCCCGAATCTGAAACGGCCGCTGCCTTTCTCCGAGGCATTTCTTCTTCGCTCGAGAAAGGCGGTGGTGTTCATGGCGTCCTCTCCCCCTAGCTAGGACAGTAGCACCTGCGTTTTACCGGTTTATTAAGTCCTCTCATGTTGAGCGTACAAAACTTTAAGTGGCTTGACCTGCTTTAGGAGTAACCAGGTAGGTGTTTGTTATGTGATGCAGCCTCATGTCGAGCCTGAAGTTATCGCTAAATTGTATGGAGCTCTCCTACAAATCCCTGCCTGTTTTCCGTTGTGTGGCAGGCGACATCTGCCTCCAGCGCGAGGCGCTTCAGCTTACAGCGAGCGAGTGATAAGGCGTAACATAACGTCAAGTCGGGCCCGCCTTGAAAAACGGGGGCTGTGATACGACACAGCACCACCATCCGAGTGTAGGTTGCCCAGCGTGGTTACATGCAGTTTGCACACTAAAATAAACTGTGCGCAGTGTCGAAATGGGATGCCTGTCAAATGAAAGGTCTTTGGGTCCGTGTATGAAAGTAGGTTCTCCAAAGAGTGCATGAACTTTCGGCCAGCGCCTCCCTTTCCGAGAGATTGTCCTGCGTACCCCGCCGCAGACCGCAGTGCGATGTTATTATCTGGGAACAGACCCGCCGGGCAGAGAACTGCGCCGTCCACGAACTCCGGCTTTGCTTGTGTCTGCGCTGTTCTTGGCTCGTCGTGTGTTTTCCTTCATGTTTCGGTGCTGCTGCTTTCACCGTTTCAGAAGTGATAGCTACGAACTCCAGTCCCCCTATAGAGTAATGTACCTAGCTGCAAGCGAGAGCAGGGGTGATGAGCAATAAAACAATGCTCGGACAATCGATATATATTCAGCGAAGGCTGCTGCAGAAATTCGGTAGTCATGAGAGCTATGCGTTATTTCTTTTTACAAACTCCCTCCTCAGAGAAATTAGCAGCAGGGAAAAGTTGGATAGTACATTTTATTTCTTCTGGCTTACTTTAGTCACAGGCAGGCTCTGTTTTACACTAGGTTACGGGGTAAGGCACCAGTTGCAACGATCGGTGCGTATCCAGGACTTGTTGGGTGGAAGACGGTGACTGTGGTGTTAAATGCATTTGCAGGAGTGACCTGCGTGGGCTTTCATCTCATGTTTAGCTCTTACAATAACACAGCAGGTTAATGTTCCTGCTTCACAGCATCGCCTATAAATGTCGGTTACAGATGTGTTTTATGTAAGACAGCTGAGCTCAGTGGGTTAATGTCTTTGTTGCATAGATTCGTATGGTACGTGCAGGCAGTGCAGGAAGTGAGGGGGTCAAGCTAGATCAGGGAACCAGCAGCTGTTATGGAGCCTGCTCTGGTTCTGCTGGCCTGATGGAGTATGCTGAATTTGCCAACACCGGGATGCATTCTAGATGTGCTTGTAGCATGGTATGCTTTCCGTAGAGAGCAGCAGCCTGCAGGCGATGAGGCGTCTCTCCCACTTTCACTTACAACTGGGTCCAAACACACAGGCCTCACTTAAAGAGCCATCAGCCTCACTTGTGTTCCAGTATCATCCTGGCTGGAAGCTATCTTGATCGTAGCATCTAAATGCCAATGCAATGGAGGGAAACAAAGGCTCTTAGGTTATCACTTCATAAATTCTTAAAAGAAACTGTGATTTGGAGACATGTTTTTGACTTTGTGTGTAAGAGATATGCATTCACTGTAAGAATATCAGATATATCTGTCTGTATGAATACCAAAACAAATAACAAGTTAAATGCACTAATTTATGTTTAATTTAATTCTTTAATACCTCTCTCATCCCAATATGGGGCATCTGAGCACTTTAGAGCATACGCATACATTAGAAAGAGACAATAAATCATACAAGTGTGCAAATCAATGTTTTGTTAAAGCCCTGTTTTGCTCCAGACTGAAACACACGCCATGCCACCATCTGTGCGGCATTAGCTTTGCTGCTTCGCCCGCTGCCAGGGTGACTGGCTGCGCGCGCTGCCACGTAAATCTCCACAGAAGTGGGGCTGCCCCGCCCGTAATCCACAGCTGAAAGGACGCGAACGAGGCTCTGTGAAAAGGCCGTGCAACGAGTCTCTGTCAATCAGCCCGGGTCTATTTTCTGTCCCTGCCTGAATCTGACCCTGCAACATCGACGCCCTAATTGTTCGCGCCTCGGCAGGTTTGAGGCGCTATGTAAACGCACTTACAAAAGCCATGCAGCCCACCACCACCTTAGGCACGCCCCCGCCCACACGGGAGCACCCCCACTGTATCCCTAGCGACCCCTACCAATTTACCTCACAGTGAGCTGCTAATGACCGCCCACTGTCCCTACTGGGAAGTAATCGGCGCCATCTGGATATAAACAAAGCCCGGACCCCCTGGAAAAGGGGCTTTGACATTCAAGAGATGCCCCATCCCAGAAGGGCATCTTCGCACATTCCAACACAATGCCCTGGTCTTGCTGAGTCCTCGCCGGGGTTATTCTGAAAACCGAGGCGTGTGTTGAATGAGTCTGTGCCAGTCTACCCAAAGTACTACAGAATGGGCACATTTTGCCAATACAACAAACATGCAAATCCTAGCGCTTCATTATGAACATGGGTCGTCTTTAAAATCGGTACTTGTGTAACACGAGTCCCACCGCGTGGGTAAAGCTAACAATATACCACTCTCATCACATTACACCGGAGCAGCGAGGTGCATGTATGCAGCCCACGTAAATACCACAAGTGCACACTTTCAAACAAAATGACAAATAAATACTCCATATAGCATTCAAATGGAAAATTAAGATTTGCGAAAGTAACTGTTACAGTTTACAAGAAATATTCATTATATCACAAAAACGACATTTTGACTAAAAATTGAGCTGTGGTCAGTTTGCGTCAGTCATACTAACAAGTGATGCGCCGTCGACACAGTTTATATCAGTGTTTAACAAGACTGAGCACTGAGGGTGTAGTGTCCCCGTGACCATTACAGAGGGGCTTTCCCTAATGGTTACAGTTTCCATAAACTCCTCTAGCGCGTGAAACCTAAGAACTGACGTGCACGTTGTGCAGTTATCAGAGTAGTTTAAGTGCGGACGAGCGGCGCGTCTATGTCCAGTGTGTGTGAACCAGCAGTCAATGCCCGCTTGAGTCGGTTTCAGGCAATACCTAATTTCTGATGTTGAATATGAATTTTGAGCTGAGTTCAGGCCCCGCATGCGTTACAGACAGTACTGAGAAAGCTACTAATCTCGTCGCCACAATGTCCCCCTGAGGACTGAGCTCTGTTGACACAACTGTCTATCTCCCTCCTCAAAGGGGCACGGAGTGCGCAGTTTCCTCAGTCGGACCGCGCCTTCGTGCCGGATGCGGATATCGAGGCTTGCCCCCTGACTGAGCGGGGTTCCCAGTGTTGTTATTGTAGTCAGTGTGTCATGGGTCCTAGTGCAAGGAAGGACATGCCTCCCCGGCTGCTGTTTGAAGTGTGAAATACAATAATATTCAAGGCTCAGTGTGTCCCTGGTGCCACTGCACCTGCTGCACCAATGGAAGCTTCACCCCTGGGGGTCCTTTGCAGGGACGCCTGAGTGAAGTCTGTGAGGTTACAGTAAATGGCGGCAGATAGGACTTGCTTGCTCGCACGAAGATCACGGCTTGGGAGGGAACTCTGCCTTCTTTGGCCTGCAAGGCAGACAGCCCTGGGCAAGTTTTTGGGGCACAAGCTCTTCTTGTCAGTGGTTATTGGTCAATGCTTCTTGTGAAATACAGGACTCGATTATTTGCAGTCAGCCTCGCATAATGCACGGGGGTAGCTTCTTCAGGAAGATTGGGGGGGAGGGGTATATACGTCACATTTCCCAACAATCACGCAGGTTAAAATACATTATATGCACTCTCTCTCTATCTCACTACCTCACTCTCTATCACTACATCACTATCTATTTCTATCTCACTCTCACTACCTCACTATATCACAACACACTCTCTCAAAACTTCACTACATCACTCTCTCACTACCTCGCAACTTCACTCTCTCTTTCTAACTCACTAATTCACTCTCTCTATCTCACTACCTCACTCTCTCTCTCAAATACACTAAGTCACTTACACTCACTCTTTCACTACCTCACTACATCACTATCTGTTTCTATCTTAATACCTCACAACATCCCTCACTACCTCACTCTCTCTTTCCTTACCTCAATCTTTCTCACAACATCACTCACTGTTTTTATCTCACTACATCAGAAAATACCTCACTCACTAACTCACTCTTTCACTACCTCACTCTCTACCTCACTCTCTCTCACTACCTCACTCTCTATTTCAATACCTCACTCTCTATCTGCCTACCTCACTCTCTCTCTGCTAATGCAATAGGTATCACATATGCAAAAAAAAAAAAACTAATGCCAATAGAAATGACAATGCCATTTATTTAGGGATACAAAAAAAATAAAAAAATAATGAGCAATACCAATAGCTCTACCTATAATATTGCCGAGACCATTGCATTGTAAATGCTTGTTTTTATAGTTCTGGGAATGAGAACAAGTGGTTTGAACTAAACAGAAGGCAATTTAAATCATTTGCTGCTAGGAAAGAAATGTATTGGCTTATATATCTTGCATACAGTTTACTAAAGTCGAAAACGTAATGCATATCTTACTGATTTTTTTAAATATATTTTTTTAATTTAATATCATAGGTAATAAACAATACAATTGTCAAGTGAAATATAATGAATTATACATATTACCCAGCTGACAACTCATTAATCAAGGAATTCCTTAGAAGATATAAAAAGGTATAAATATGAATTAATTAGTGGAAAAATAACAGAGTGGAACTGGCAATATTTATCTATATTCAAACCCTTTTTTTTTTTTACAAAAAAGAAAAAGGAAGAAGAGATAGAACAAGGGAGGGAAAAGAACAACAAGATTTAGGAAAATGATGAGCATGAGGATAGAAATGTAGTGAAAGGTAGCCAAAGTAGATCCGATTTAAGTTTTTGAGATATCAAAGAAGAAGACAGTCGATATTCTGTCTTCATCACAAATAAGATTCCACCAAGTTAATCTACATATTTTAGAATTACCTTTCCAACAAGTTAATATAACTTTAAAAGCAAGTGAGATAAAATGATCAAATAGCACTTGTTATTGCAATCTGTAGAAGCAGTTCCAAGAAAAACATTTTCAATAGATAATATAACATTGCATGAAAATATCCTTAAACACTTTGACCACACAGATTTCCAAAACTCAGCCAATAATATAATAGGCGGGTTAAAGTTCAATCAGAGGAGAGACATGACCAGCATTGTAGAGAGGCAGAGGAATCAAATTAATGAATCAGAGAAGGAGTAATAACTACTCTCTTATACACAAAAAATTAAGATTGAGTAATACTAGCAGCTTTAGAGGTGTTAAAAATTCTATGCCACATATTGTCGAACAGATAATGATAGAGAAAGGTCCGCCTCCGATAGTAATTCAATAGAAGATTTATTTCTCAAAGTGGTAGTAGAGAATACATACTTATATATGAGAGATGCTTTGGGGGTGGAATCATAGGTAAGTTTGTATAATGGCGTCAAAGGGGTGAATGTAATAGAAACAGGAGGAAAATGATAGTTTAATAAAAAGTATTGAAGTACAGGTAATAATTGGTTATATTGATGCAGACAGGACTTGGATAAGTTATATTGTTTTTGCAGTTGAGTAAAGAGTAAAATCGAATTTTGGGAGACCAACTGATGGAAATAAAAAATACCCTTTTCTTCCAATGATTTATGACGAAATTTGATAAATGTATTTACCATATAGAGGATGCGAGAAAAGATTGAAAAAAGGTAGACCCTTTGGTAAATATTGTGTGTAAAAAATGTCTGGAGTATTTTAAAATTGGGTTTTTGGATATAAATGTACAGTTAGGCATGAAATCAACATCATAAAATGAGAAGTTATTCGATAGAGAGCGCTAAAAAATAATCCATTGTGATATAGGAGAGTCATAGTATTCTTTGGTCAGAGAATAAAATTCTCTAATTAAAAAGGCAGTATGATATAGGTTAAAGTTGGGAAAACGTACACCACACTCAATCTTTGGTCAAATTAGTTTAGACAAAGCAATGCGGGCATGTTTGTTATTCCAAAGAAATTTAGTGTAAATAGAAGTAATTTGTGAGAAATAGTAATTAGGATTTTTAAAAGGTAACCTAGAGAGCAAGAAAAGCACACGAGGAACTATCATCATTTTAATGGTGTTTAATCTGCCCCACCAGGATAAAAAGAGGGTGGACCAGGTAGAAACTAAATTTAGCAGTTTGAGTTTTAAAGCAGTACTTTTTTTTTTTTTAGTAGTTTTAAAGCAGACAGCACTTCAAAACAACTGGTACCGTTATGAGGTTACTCCTTAGGAAGCAGGAAGACTGAGACGCGAGCGGCCCCTTAGCAAAATGGCCGCTTGCGTATGAGGAGAAAATTGCCGCCGCAGTGCTGGGAGTCTTGAAAGCATACCAGAGCGATATCTTAATGAAGAAAGGTTGCCACGACGTCCAGGAGCTGAAACCCCTAGCGGGAGAAGAAAGGCATGACAGGAAAAGGCTTATAAAAAAAGACGAAGCTCCGTGCTCGTAAAGGAGCTTAGTAGTCCACCGCCATCTTGCCTCGGCACGGAAGCCACAACCCCATCTTACTGATAAGCTAAACCCCAAATTTCATATGGAAAATTGTAGACAACTGTTTATTGGCTATAAGATACCTTTTAATTTCAATTTTTTTGGCTTCCAATTAGCACTAACACTGGCTTGCTGGCCCGCCTAGTGTGACTATCGAAATAGGTGCCTGGTAACAAAGAATTGATGAAGTAGGTAGATAGGTTGTTGTGTAATGGACAGTGCAGTTGAAACGTGTGCTTATTTGCGCTTTTTATTCCTTAACACTGTAGGTGAATAAATGCACGAAGGAGCCGCCTAGAAAGCATGCACTCTCCGTCTACTCGCCCGTATCTGGAGCCAGATAAACGTCATCTGCTCAAGATAATTTTTGGAAATAAGATAGCAGGTCCAAATCCTTCTCTAAACTATTTTGATGCACATCGTGTCTTCTGGTCAAAGTAGAACAAGCGTGGTGTGGGTGCTAGGAGGGGGGCCGCAGTAGCACTGACCAGGCATCATTCAAACACAACATTATTCAGGAAGTTGCACACTCTTGGATCAGAATATTGGTAAGGCAGTTCCAATCACTATTTTCAGAGTTTTCTGTTGGAGGAGCAAGCAGAACATGTGACTCAGTTCTTCTGTACCTTTACATTGCGGTCTCCATCTTAGCAGTGAAGATCCCATTGGAATCTGGGCATAGAGGGGTTCCAGAGCTGTGGTCAGCATGTTGGTTCAACATTGAGAGCTGGACCTGCAAAGATGCTAACACAAAAGAACAGGCATATAACTAGCAGGGAGAGAGAACAAGTGATCAAGCTTAGTGCGGCCACAAATGGCAACAGCCACATTAGAGAACAAGGAGTTGTCCCACCAGATCATTATTGTATACATAGCATTGCTACATAATACTTAAATGTGTTTGATACTTCTGTTGCAGACAGTCCTAGGTATAGAATCCTGTTATTTGTTGTTGTAATAAATCTATTCATCAGTTTTACACATTTAACATCGAGTATTAACATCTGTATTGAAATGTGCGCTTTGGTCACAGCAGTACAGGTACTCCATGTGAATTATCGTATTCACATTAACGTCAGCCAAAAGTATGTAGTTTTACGGTACAGCCTCTGTAGGATCCAACCAAGGACCTCATATTTTGTCATGTTTCTAATGTACACACTTTATAAAAAAGCTCTTCTTTTCTCAATATTCTGTACCCGTCTTCCACTCAGCAATTGTTTGGGCTTTTTTTTTTTTTGCCAGTGGTAGGCTCTTTTAGAAATAAAGAGACCCATTGCCATTAAAGTACAAGGATGGCTCGAGCAACCAGGTCTTCCATGATTCCAAGAGGACTCATTTGGGTTCCACTCAAGCGCTCTGTCTATTACTCACCCTAGGGCTCCACTAATGCCAGGCCAGTATCTCTGTATTACTGGGCATTCCCATATTGTATGATAATGGGTACCAAGTGAAGATTTGCACCTAGGGCCTCCCGCTCTTCCCACTTGCCAAAGCTGCTCATTACAATAGTAATACCGGTGCAAGTATTTCATTCAAATCTGTCGGAGGAGTGAGTATATAGCCAGGGCCCAGGGTAACATTTTGGCTTCAGTCCATCCCTTTAAGGGTTTCCAAGTCAAGTTCCCAACGTTCCTCAAGGCCATCTGGAGGTCGGGTGAGTTGACTAATAAAGATCTATAAAGCAATGAAATGCCTCTATTACCCAATCTATCAATTGTTTTTTGTCTTCTAAAGTATTAAACTCAGTGAGTACCTTCAATCAGTTGACACATGTTTCCAAAGCGTGTTGTAGCTGCAGATATTATCAAAACTGAGTGGTGTATAGGTTAAACTCAGATGTTGGGTCCTGAAATGACTAAATGTGATGAACGCTCCAAATATCTCGAAGAGTGGAGAGGATGATCAGGTCCCAGCCATGGAAGCTGAGGAGTTACGCCATCTGTGCAAGCCAGATACCCTTGCACGGGAGGGGTGGCTTCAGTGGATCTGTTATACCATTTAATATGACTAAGAGCTGCCTGCCAGCCAGGACAGGGTACCAGGTTACAGATGGAAGGGTATAGGGTAATCTTCTACTTTATAGTAGATTACAAATCTAATGCCTCTCTAAAAGCATAGTTGTAATCTGTTAGGTGGATCACTTCGGTCCCCAAATAGCTAGTCATTGATTGGTGTCATCTGTGAGACCCAATAATATAATTTAATGTCTGCCAACCCAAACCTGCCTCTTACAGGGACTGGCGGCACTTCCTAAAAGAGATACATGGGATGTTTAGAATCCTGTTTAAATAAGGGAGTTGCACATTCTCCAGTATTCAGGGTGTCTTTCATAGATTCACATGCCTGAATCATTCCCCGTCGTCGGAGTGGGAGTCCCACGGTACATAAAAAAACAATAAATATGCATACAATAACTAAAAAACCTTGGTAACCGAAAACCAGGAAGTAAAGTAGCCTAAGCTCCAAGGAAAAAACTTCCACACCTATGACTATCACAGTCATTATGTACAGTCCAAACTGCAGCCAATCAGGCGACAGCACCCACTAGAATGGTCTCCTCAGAGGCTCAGGCTCTCAGATTTTCTACTGCACGTCGTGTGAAGGGAGTCTCCCTGAGCTCTGCTCAGTACTTCAGTTTTTTCTGTTTTTTTGCTTTCTTCAGGATGTCAACTTCTAAGAGGTCTCTCTTTAGGCCTTGTGAATCTTGTGGAAAGCTCCGGCTATTCTCTGAAGATCCTCACAAGAAGTGTATCTACTGCCTCTATCCGGAACATGAGGTGAGGGATTGTAAGATCTGCAGGACCTTCCCTCAGAAAACCCTCAGGGATAGGGAAGGGTGCCTACTTCTGTGGCTACAGAAGATTAAGGACAAGGATAACCCTTTATCTGAGGTGGAAAGTGTATCCTCTGGGTTGTCTGTATCCTCCAGAAAGAGGATGGCTGAGGAAGACTTATCTCCTGGGGCAAAGGTGTTGAGAAAGGTTCAGCCTGCTAAAGGCTCTGGCTTGCCTTCTTCTTCTTCTTCAAAGACAGCTTCTCCACCTTCCACGTCTAAACCTGCTACGCCCCCGTGAAAGACAGGAAAGTCTCTGGCATCTAAAAGACTTCCTGACAAGAAATTACCTCAGCAAAAAATGCCGTCGTCGACGATTATCGTTGTCGACGCTACATCTACGTCGACGGTTACATTCTCGTCTCCGAAACCGAAGATGATTATGACATCGGCTTCGTCTCCGTCGACGCTGGTCTCCGTGGCTGTTAGACCCATCTTGTCGACGAAGGAGATTGCGTCTCTCTTCACCGCTCTGTCGACGGTAAGGACAAAGAAGATCTCGTCAACGACTGCTGCGTCGATGGCCACCTCGTCGACGAAGACTTCCTCGTCGACGGCCACCTCATCGATGAAGACTGCCGTGTCGTCGACGGCTGCCTCATCGACGAAGACTGATTAGTCGTCAACGAAGATTGCCTCGTCGACGAAGATTAACTTGTCGTCGCTGACCTCCTTGTCGACGAAGATTGCCTCGTCGACGGCTAACATCTCGTCGCCGAAAATTGCCTCGTCGGCGAAGACCGCTTCCTCATCGACACACATCCTTTTGCCGCCACCACCATCGTCGACGGTCCCGTCGACGCCTCTCATGTATTTCTGTACAGATTTACAGGTTTGGACTGCGACATCGGCTACTGCTTCTGCCACCCAGCCTTTGACGGCGGCTTCTCTGCTACAACATCGTGGCTCCTCATTGGAAGCCCTGTCACTATTGAAGCTGCCGGAACAGTTATTAGATTCTGAAGAGGACGATGAGGAGGATGAATCTGGAGAAGATGACAGATTTGCACTGCAAGGAGTCCATCAGAACTATTTATTAAATACCAGGATGACGACCAGGAGGAAGAACCAGATACTTAGCCTCAAGCTCCACCTCCTGTCACAGTTCCCTCAGCACAAATGCCTTTGGAATTGCTGAACAATTTACAATATATGTTGCAGGACTATTACCGACGTTTTCCTCCATCGGAAATGACGGAGTCTCTTCCATCCACGCCTGTGCCAAGTGTTCCCATAACCTCTTTCCAATCTCCCAGACCACCTTCACCACTGCCATCTCGTCATTCCCATGATGCAAATACAACAGATGATGACAGGGAAGAGGGAGAGGTGGATGACCAGTCAGTGCTGTCAGAGTGGGACGAATACCAAATCCAAACGCCGTCACCGTCCACTCCAGCCCCTGTGGACTCTCCTCCGGCGGATAGCGGAAGTTTTCACCTCCTTATGGAGAGGGCAACAAAGAGATTTCTCATCCCTATGGAGGCAAAGAAAGATGACTGCTTTCTTTACGATTTTAAGGACCACCGCGAAAGCAGATTAGAACAATTCCAATAATAGATTTTATCTGGAAGGAAGACTTAAAAATCATGGCGACCCCAAATTCTCTTCCAGCAGTCTTGTCTCGGTTGGACAAAAAATATAAGGCGCCAAGCTATTCACCGGCATGCCTCATCGGCCAGCCCAAAGCTGACTTTGTCATCGCCCAAGCAGGGCAGAGATGGACCAGGAACCCCTCTTCACCTATATCAGCCCCGCCTGACAGGGATGGCAGACGGTTGGATTCAATTGGAAAAAAGGTCTCCACGATGGCTTCAACGACGATTCGGGCTGCAAATTCCCTAGCCATATTAGGGAGATACGATCGGCTGTCGGAGCCTTCCAAGTCCAAGGCATTGAAGATTTTGCAGGAGGGAGAATATACTTCAGCTGAAATCATAGACGCGGCCGTGGATGTGGCATCCACTGGATTTAGACAATTGGCAGGTGCAGCAGTATTGAGGAGACACGGTTGGCTGAAGTCAACATCTTTCCGTCAAGCGGTCCAAACAAAGATAATCTGGAGAGTCTCTGTTCGGGCAACATGTTGATGAGGCCCTTTAGGCTATTAAAAAGATACAGAGACGGTGAGGTCTCTTGGTAGCCTGCAGTTTCGTAACTTGTCCTTTCATGGTACCAAAGGACGTGGATCCTACTCCCAACAGGATAGGGTATAATCAACAACGTTCTTATCAAACCTGTCAAACTAATCAAAGATTCCAAAACTACAGACAGCAATCTTATGGACAGCGAGGTAACTCTTATTCGCAGTCAAGAAGAAAGCAATCCTTTCGTGGGCAGGAGTCCAATAAAAAACAATGAAGTCAGCCAACTGCCACCATCTCTGCCGTCGCCCCATTCAAGAATTGGAGGAAGAATATCCAACTTTTACTCGAACTGGTCCAGAATTACTACAGACAAGTGGGTTTTGGATATAGTAGCCAGAGGCCATGCTCTGGAGTTCACAAAGATTCCCCCAAACTCTCCTCCAAGAGGACCACCTCCTGCTCATCTCAAGGAGCTTTTTTCCCAAATAAATTTGATGATTCGGAAGGGAGCAATCAAAAAAGTCCCTCTGTTACAAAGAGGAACAGGATTTTATTTGAGATTTTTCCTCATTCGAAAAAAATTGGGAGAACGGCACCCTATTCTCGACCTTCGCGCCCTCAACAAATACTTAAAGAAACTATCCTTCCGAATGTTAACACTTCAAGAAATTCTACAATTGCTTTCGGCGGGGGATCACATGGCCACCCTCGACCTTCAAGACGCTTATTTTCATGTGCCGATCCTACCCAGACACAGAACATTTCTACGGTTCAGAGTGGCTGGCAGAGACTTTCAATTCAGAGTCCTTCCATTTGGGCTCCATTCAGCACCCCAAGTATTTGCAAAAGTCATAGCGCCAGTGACTGCACACCTTCGCCTGCAGGGCATTCAAATTTTCCCGTTCTTAGATGACTGCCTTATCAAGGCGAATTCTTTCCAAACAGCATCCGAACATGTTCAGAAGTGTCTGCTACTTTTCCTTTCTCTGGGTCTTTCCATACATTTCGAAAAGTCTCATCTGACTCCATCACAGAGAAAGACCTTTCTAGGCGCAACACTGGACACAAGACTGACCCACGCCTTTGTCTCAAAAGAATGACAAATCAAGATCTGCAATCTTGTGTGCTCCTTGCTGTCAAAAGAATGTGTTTCAGTCCGTTTGTACAAGTCCTTCCTAGGGATGATTTCTTCTTGCATTCCTCTGATACCCATCTGCCGTTACAGAATGAGGTCACTGCAGGAGGAACTCAACCTTCAATGGCTCCAGATTTCAGGGTCGTTTGAGGACATTGTCCGCATCACTCTTCGGATGCGGGAAACCTTTCATTGGTGGAGCAAGATGGAGAACTTGAGAGAAGGATGTACATTTCTAGTCGAAATGCCGGATTTCACCATAACCACAGATGCTTCCCTCGAGGGATGGGGGGGGGGGGGCGCACCTTCAAGGGATGACAGTCAACGACAGGTGGACTTTAGAACAAAAGAGGTGGCATATCAACCTTCTTGAATTACGAGCCATTTTCTTGGCTCTAAAATCGTTTCGAACCATCATCAAAGGAACCTCCATACTAATACGAACGGACATTACGACAAGTATGCATTACTTGAACAAACAAAGTGGGACAAAGTCAGCCCTATTATCTCAGCAAGCACATGAGATTTGGGACAGGGCGATTCGTCACAAAATCAGCCTTACAGCCATTCATGTCCCAGGGGTCACCAATGTTCTGGCGGATTCCCTCAGCAGGTCCACAACGTCAAACCACGAGTGGGAACTACATCAACCATCCGTAAACAGAGTGTTTCGAGAATGGGGGCACCCTGATCTAGACCTGTTTGCAACCAGTCAGAACCGCAAATGCCCATCCTTTGCAAGTTGGGTTCCCCACAAAGACTCACTCGGAAATGCGTTTTCGATGAATTTGTCACAAATATATGCCTACGCTTTTCCACCGATTCCGTTGGTTCCACGAGATCTGCGCAAAATCAAGAAACAACCTTGCCGCATGATACTCATTGCTCCCAGGTGGCCTCGCCAGTACTGGTTTACGGAACTTCTCCTCCTCTCGGAGTGCGAGCCCATCCAGTTTCGACCACTTCCGAACCTATTGTCTCTCCAGAACGGACAGATTTGTCACCCGGACCCAGCATCGCTGAGATTAGCGGCATGGCTCCTCAACACCTTGAATTCGCACACCTAGATATCCCTCCAGACTGTCAAGAGGTTTTGGCTAATGCTCGAGCACCTGCTACAATTAAAACTTACAAACTAAAATGGAAGAGGTTTTGCATGTGGTGTCAATCTGCCAATATCCACCCTATTCACGCAAAACCAGAACAAATTCTACCGTTCTTTCTTCAATTAGCAAGATCTGGCCTCTCCCATTCTACTCTAAAGGTGTTCTTGGCGGCAATTTCAAGGTTTCGGCAGAATGGTATTACCTCTTTATTCAAATAGTCATTCAACAATTCTTCAATTCCCCCCTATTCGACATCCACCACCTTCTTGGCACCTTAATGTAGTGCTTGCACAACTAATGCGACACCCATTCGAACCTATTCACACGGTGGACTTAAAGTTCCTTTCTTGGAAAGTTTCCTTGTTATTGGCTTTAACATCAACAAGGAGAGATAGTGACCTCCAAGCGTTCACTATTCATCCACCTTTTCTGCAATTTACATCGAAATCTGTAGTGCTGCGCACTGACCCAAAGTTCAATCCTAAAGTCCCTGCGGATTTCCACCTTAATGAACCTATAACTTTAAAGACTTTTTTCCCAAATCCGCTCACAGCTGCAGAAAGGGCTTTGCATTCCCTTGACATCAAAAGATGTCTCAAGTTCTACTTACAACGGATAGCAACAATACGCAAATCAGGCCAACTGTTTGTGGCATATGGCAAACCGCGCCAAGGACATTCGATCTCAAAACCAACCATTGCTCGTTGGATCTCTGCTTCAATTTGCTTATGCCATGATCAAGCGGGAAGACCATTGCAGGCAACCCCACGAGCGCACTCTACAAGAGCAATTTCTTCATCCACAGCTCGTTTTGCCGGTGTACCTCTTCACCAGATCTGTAGAGAGACAACATGATCCAACAGACACACTTTTACCAGGCACTACTGTTCGAAAGCCTCAAGCGATGCAGATGCATCAGTGGGACAAGCTGTTCTCCGCAATCTTTTCAAATAAGGTGAGCCTCTGTTCTCCCTCCTCCACTATGCTTTATAAGACGCTTATTTCATACTGTTTGTATATCTTAAAACTGTTTTGCATATGTTGAAAGACACACGTATTTCTCTATAATTATACCTTTTGATAATGTGTATTGACTATGATACAAAAACAGCGTCTTATGAGCATTGTTACGTACTGCGATCTACTCTGATTCAGGCACGTGAATCTATGAAAGGCACCCTAAATACTGGAGAAGAACAATAGTTACTTACCTGTAATCTGTGGTTCTCCAGTATTGGTGTCTTTCATAGATTCACATGCAACCCGCCCACCTCCCCTCCGAGGCTTTTAGGCTATTATGTATTGGTTCACTCCTGTGCGAGAAAATCTGAGAGCCTGAGCCTCTGAGGAGAACATTCTGGTGGGTGCTGTCGCCTGATTGGCTGCAGTTTGGACTGTACATAACGACTGCGATAGTCATAGGTGTGGAAGTTTTTTCCTTGTAGCTTAGACTACTTTACTTCCCGGTTTTAGCTTACCAAGGTTTTTTAGTTATTATATGCATAATTATTGCTTTTTTATGTACCGTGGGACTCCCACTCTGACGACGGGGAATGATTCAGGCATGTGAATCTATGAAAGACACCAATACTGGAGAACCACAGATTACAGGTAAGTAACTATTGTTCTTAACAATTGCCAGTGGCCAGCCCTATCACAGAAACATAAAAGAGTGACAAAAGACGTTTCTTATAAGTGAATGTTTAGACAATTCTTCTTGAATACTAGTGTTATTGATTTAGAACAAAAAAGCACTCGGCATGATTAAATATTGTAGTTGCTACTTACACAAGCGTCTGAAATTGAGGTATTAATTGAGGAGGGTGATTCCCAATTCAAGTAATAACTGCAACTCTTGGCAAGGTGAACTTTTTTCTTCTTTTCCATTTTGTCACAGTGAACCTTTAAAGGCACTAAATCAACCTGATCTCAAACCCTTGATAACTGTGGCACAGAGCAGACAGGCTTATTTTAGAGGCAGTGTGCATAGTATTTTTACAGTACCAAAACAGCAATCAAGTCAAAAAGCAACATTATAAAACTTGCAAACAAATTTTGTAAAATAGAGTACATTTTAATAAATAGAATTTCACCAAAATGACATAAATCTAGTAAGGGAATACCAGACCTATGAATTCTCAAAGTTTAAATGGAAAAAAGCACTAAAAAAAGCACAAGTTAAGGCCGTCTGCGATGGAGTGCAGGTCGGACATAGACCTTCAATTCGACCTATCCAAAAGTTTTACCTCCAAACTTAGTGTCTGATTTAGAGTTTGGTAGATGTGTACTCCGTCACAAATGTGAGGGATATCCTGTCTGCCGTATTACAAGTGCATTATATACAATGGTACGTATAATACGGCGGATGAGATATCTGTTTTGTTTGTGACTGTGTAGACTGCCAGTCAAACTCAAAATCAGGCCCTCAGTGTCTGAAATGGAAGTCAAAATCCTCAGCCGGGGAAGGCACCAGTCTGTGGCTGAAGACTGCTCCATGCCGTTGAATAGCTGCTGGACGAGGTCTTGGTGAAGCGGTAGACTTTTAGTGAGAAAGCTCTGAGCCGGAGAAATTTGAATTTTGCTTCCAGTGAAGGTTCTTTGCTGGGCTGATACTCATGGGATCTTTGTCCAGTGAAGATTTCTACCTTTGGACTTAGTCACTTTGTTGGAGCTCAGATTCTTTCAGTAGGGCAAGGCTGCCGGTTGTAGCTGAGTAGGGCTCCATGAGGCCAGATGCCTTCTCCACGAGGTCCAGGTGAATCGGAGTTGCGCTGCAGAAAAGCTCAGAGTGGGAGCAGCTTGGATCTTTGGCTCAGCAGCAACACACCTTCGTAGGATTGGCTTGGCAGGTTGGTCCCGGGCCCTCAGATCTTTGGAGCAAAACATTTCTAAGGTCTAGGTTTTAGGAACAGTTAGGAGGAGTACACTTTGACACTAGCCAATGGTCCAGGGCCTTAGGAACAAAACTTGGGGGCCGGGGAAGATTCACTCCAGCAGAGACCAGCAGCAGGGTCCAGGGCAGGTCCTGTTGGTACTGGACAGTTGCAGAAAAGGCCTCTTGTAGGTGTTGTGTTCCTGTAGCTTGAACAGGAGGTCAGCCTTATGACCCTTGGAGTCCACTGGGTACAAGAGGGAGAGCAGGTCCAGCCTTCTAGGCTCTTTCCAGGTATCAATCGGCAGGCCCAGCTCCCTTCTGTTCTTCCGTAGGTATAGCAAGTGTTCTCAAAGGGTACTGGAGTACCACATTTATTTATACATGGCATTGACCTGTGGAAACTCCTAGCCACTCCCTAACCAATGGGTTAACATTTCCTAGGAGTGACTCTACCCACTTTACAGCATTTCCTGTGTGTCCTGCTGCAAACATTCGCACAGTACCCCTCTCTACTTAAACCCAAGATGGCAAAACCTTTCTTCCCTTATGCAAAACTCCTATGCCCACCCCGTGTGGCCAGGGACCCTTCCTCTGTGGTCACTCTAAACCAGTTCTGGGGGCAGCTCCATGACCACTGGGATTGGTACCTGGCTAACTGTGGGAACAAAGAAGGCACCTTCCCAGATGTCGGCTAACATTCGCTTGAGTTAGAAGTTACGGGGCACAACCGAGGTGGTCATTCTGCCAGAGGAACAGCAAACACCTCCTCACACTCAAGCCTTTGTCCTACTCTGGGAGCAGTTTTCATACCTTATCAAGGGGGCTATTCAGCTGCCAGGTGACAGCTGAAGCTCATGCAAATAGCTCTCCAGAGGCTTCCTAATGCATATTACAAATGAGATGGGATGTTATCTGGCAAAATATCCTTGCACTGAGCTGGAGATATCTAGCCAAACCTAGGACCTAGTGGGACTGCTCGAAAAGCCAGGACTTTAGCTTCTTGCAGAATTCAAGAGTTAAGGATATTATGAACAGCGGCAGGTCATTTCACGTTTTAGGAGTAATGTACGAGGAGGCTTGACTGCTGGATCTTCCTTTCTGTGTGTGTGGGATGTGTGCAAGTACGGATCTGGACAAGTGGAGGTATCTGGAAGGTTTTTGAAAGGTGCAATTTTTTCCTTGGTTGCATACAGGCCTGTGACACCCTTGCTAGGTCACCGTGCAACTTTTGTTTAAAAACAAAAAAAAGTGCACTATGAAAACAGTACACAAAGAAAAAACTATAGCATATGTTATGAGCAATGTGCAGTTTTGTTTTTGGAAACACTGTTTTTCTTTTTTTTTAAGGTCTCGCCTGAGCCAGCGCATGTGCTGGTCTGGCGAGACATTTAGTGAGTGGGCTTCAGAAATCCGACCACAAGCCGCTCCATCTGGCTTTCCTCTCTCGCTCGTGGGCACGCTTACACTCCCGGTACGCTGCAGCTGCTTACACTTTTGCCGCCGCACGCACCACTCGTGTTTTTTTATTTTTTATTTCCTTTTAGCGTAAACGCGCGCGCACACAACTCCCGGGCTTAGTGCTTTCACCTGATATTGTCCGATTACATTCGGCCACACCCGCTTGCCTGTCCCACATAGTTATAGCGCAAACTTGGACCAAGGGCATTATAGCGCTTCACACGGATATCAGCTCCCCTTACACAACAGTTTTTAAGCACAGTATAACTAAGCGGTTTGCACGGAATCACAAGATGCTGCGCCTGAGCCGAGATACTGACCGAGTTACCCAGTAAAAACATCCGCAGCCCTAGCCGCAACGGGTGTGATATTAGGAGATTTGTCATAAGAAGAAGTACTCCCTGAGCTGTGAATACGTAGTGCTTTCACCTGATATTGTCAGATTACATTACATTAGGCCACACCCGCTTGCCTGTCCCGCATAATTATAGCGCACACTTGAACCAAGGGCATTATAGCACTTCACACGGAAATCCGCTCCCCTTACACAACAGTTTTTAAGCACAGTGTAACGAACTCAGCGTCACCACAGCCTCACTCAACACCACCACAGCCTCACTGAACACCACCACAGCCTCACTCAACACCACCACAGCCTCACTGAACACCACCACAGCCTCACTGAACACCACCACAGCCTCACTCAACGCCACCACAGCCTCACTCAACGCCACCACAGCCTCACTCAGCGCCACCACAGCCTCACTCAGCGCCACCACAGCCTCACTCAGGGCCACCACAGCCTCACTCAGGGCCACCACAGCCTCACTCAGGGCCACCACAGCCTCACTCAGGGCCACCACAGCCTCACTCAGGGCCACCACAGCCTCACTCAGGGCCACCACAGCCTCACTCAGGGCCACCACAGCCTCACTCAGGGCCACCACAGCCTCACTCAGGGCCACCACAGCCTCACTCAGGGCCACCACAGCCTCACTCAGGGCCACCACAGCCTCACTCAGGGCCACCACAGCCTCACTCAGGGCCACACCACAGCCTCACTCAGGGCCACACCACAGCCTCACTCAGGGCCACCACAGCCTCACTCAGGGCCACCACAGCCTCACTCAGGGCCACCACAGGCTCACTCAGGGCCACCACAGGCTCACTCAGGGCCACCACAGCCTCACTCAGGGCCACCACAGCCTCACTCAGGGCCACCACAGCCTCACTCAGGGCCACCACAGCCTCACTCAGGGCCACCACAGCCTCACTCAGGGCCACCACAGCCTCACTCAGGGCCCCCACAGCCTCACTCAGGGCCCCCACAGCCTCACTCAGGGCCCCCACAGCCTCACTCAGGGCCCCCACAGCCTCACTCAGGGCCCCCACAGCCTCACTCAGGGCCCCCACAGCCTCACTCAGGGCCCCCACAGCCTCACTCTGCGCCCCCACAGCCTCACTCTGCGCCCCCACAGCCTCACTCTGCGCCCCCACAGCCTCACTCTGCGCCCCCACAGCCTCACTCTGCGCCCCCACAGCCTCACTCTGCGCCCCCACAGCCTCACTCTGCGCCCCCACAGCCTCACTCTGCGCCCCCACAGCCTCACTCTGCGCCCCCACAGCCTCACTCTGCGCCCCCACAGCCTCACTCTGCGCCCCCACAGCCTCACTCTGCGCCCCCACAGCCTCACTCTGCGCCCCCACAGCCTCACTCTGCGCCCCCACAGCCTCACTCTGCGCCCCCACAGCCTCACTCTGCGCCCCCACAGCCTCACTCTGCGCCCCCACAGCCTCACTCTGCGCCCCCACAGCCTCACTCTGCGCCCCCACAGCCTCACTCTGCGCCCCCACAGCCTCACTCTGCGCCCCCACAGCCTCACTCTGCGCCCCCACAGCCTCACTCTGCGCCCCCACAGCCTCACTCTGCGCCCCCACAGCCTCACTCTGCGCCCCCACAGCCTCACTCTGCGCCCCCACAGCCTCACTCTGCGCCCCCACAGCCTCACTCTGCGCCCCCACAGCCTCACTCTGCGCCCCCACAGCCTCACTCTGCGCCCCCACAGCCTCACTCTGCGCCCCCACAGCCTCACTCTGCGCCCCCACAGCCTCACTCTGCGCCCCCACAGCCTCACTCTGCGCCCCCACAGCCTCACTCTGCGCCCCCACAGCCTCACTCTGCGCCCCCACAGCCTCACTCTGCGCCCCCACAGCCTCACTCTGCGCCCCCACAGCCTCACTCTGCGCCCCCACAGCCTCACTCTGCGCCCCCACAGCCTCACTCTGCGCCCCCACAGCCTCACTCTGCGCCCCCACAGCCTCACTCTGCGCCCCCACAGCCTCACTCTGCGCCCCCACAGCCTCACTCTGCGCCCCCACAGCCTCACTCTGCGCCCCCACAGCCTCACTCTGCGCCCCCACAGCCTCACTCTGCGCCCCCACAGCCTCACTCTGCGCCCCCACAGCCTCACTCTGCGCCCCCACAGCCTCACTCTGCGCCCCCCACAGCATCACTCTGCGCCCCCCACAGCATCACTCTGCGCCCCCCACAGCATCACTCTGCGCCCCCCACAGCATCACTCTGCGCCCCCCACAGCATCACTCTGCGCCCCCCACAGCATCACTCAGCATCGCCTTTGCACTAGTACACTACCACATCATCATCACTCAGCAAGACCTGAGTATCATTCAGCATCACCTCAGTGTTGTCTCCGCACCAGTCACCACCTCAGCATCCCTCAGCACCACCTCGGCCTTCTCTCGGAATCTCCAAGAAAAAACAGGGGAACCCTACTCACTAAGGAACCAGGGTAATAGTTATATAGGAAAAGCAATGGTTCCTGTGAAATAATATACTATGAGGTTATGATATATAAGCACAATCGCGATATAGAGGGTTAGATAATGGCAGAGCGCGAAGGAACCACTAACACACCGATTACAGTGTAGTATATTTAATGGATTTTTTAAACAATAAAGTTAGGAGTAAACATTATACATCAAAACAACATTTGTGCATAGTGTTCCAAGTGACAGAGGGAACCTAAACCTAAGTGACAATGTGAATATTAAATACAAGGTTTCCAAGTTTGTGTAAGTCGACCATTATCATAATAATTCCATGTGAACAGCAGCTATATACAGTGATATGTGCTGGGGGAAGGGTTCGCTTCTACTGTATTTCGACGGCGTTTCGACCCTCAAAACAATGTGGGGTCTCTTCTGGGCTATTGATGAAGGGACATCTGAATATATGGTTGCGCAGCCTTGTGAAAATGATGTGCCACGTGAAGAAAAGATGAAAAAGGTTTACTCGCATGAGGACCCGTCCGGGTACTCAATGTGAGGACAGGCAGTCAATCCAATGGGCTATGTAGGTGGGCCAGAGGGGCTCAAATAATTATACGCCGTAGCGTTGTAGAATCCCTTTGTGGCTTAACAGTGACAATGCACTGAGAGTATTTCTCGGCAGAAGAATGGAAAAGCGGGACAGTGCTCCGCGTGTTGAGTCAGAAAAAGCTGCGTCAGTCAGCTTTATCGGGTACAATGCCATTATCTAACCCTCTATATCGCGATTGTGCTTATGTATCATAACCTCATAGCATATTATTCCACAGGAACCATTGCTCTCGGAATCTGACATCTGTTGATTTTCCTCTAGCGTCTGGACGCTGCTGGTGTTATAATACAGGTACTAGTTCCCAACCTTCACCCTCCGATTTGTTTATACCCCCTCAAAAAAAAGCTTTAACAAACAACCATTGGAATAGGCAGAAACAAGTTGCCAGCATTGCAAGAACAAAAGAAAACTGAGGACATTTTTTATTGTAAATACTTTTTTTTAATATGGTCGTTCAGTTGTACATACCTTCTTGGTCATATATAAGGTAACAAAAAATGCTTCTGACACTTTTTTATTTAAACTTTTCAGCAAGCTGCACAGCAGCCACACTTCTCTACAGCACAGCTTAAAGACATTGGCAAAGTCAATAGCTCTGGCAAAACACTTATAAGGGCCCCAAAGGCAAGACCTATTGGCTATGCCAATGCTTGTTTACAAATTATTTTCAAAGCTGTGTCCTCCAGCAAGTTCGGCTCCAAGAAATCTGCTTAAGGGAGGCTGTGAGAGCTATATTCACAAAAGGGTGCTTCCATTATTCTAATAAAACTAGCTCTCTTAAACAATTCTCTTGAAAATATGACTTGATACTACAACATTGGTACTATTAAATTAATTAGAAAAAACTTATATAGCATATGCATTAGAACACAATAAATCAACTTTGGCTGTGTTCCAAATTTGAATCACAAACTAATCAGGCTGCAGCACCCTCTTAGAACCCTCCACAAAGAGGCAAACCCTCAGATTTTCTACCGCACGTCGTGAGTCAGGGAGTCTCCCTGAGCTCTGCTCAGTTTTTCTTCACCTTTGACTAAACTTTGTGAGTAGCTATGTCTGATTCTTCAAAGAAAAGATTGTTTTTGCCTTGTTCTTCATGTGGGAAGAAAAGACTACATTTTGAGGATCCCCACAAGGAATCTATTTATTGCCTTTACCCAGCACACAAGGTTAAAAACTGCAGGATTTGTAGAACCTTCCCTGCCAAGACTTTGAAGGACAGAGAAGGAAGATTGCTGGTTTGGCTGGAGAAATTGAAGGCTACATCTAATGTAGTTTCAGGAGATGATGGCAGTGTTAGTCCTCCGGTGTCCACCCCTTTGGCCAAAAAAAGGGATAGATCTGATGATCCCTCTCAGCGACAGAGTAAGACCTTGAAGAAGCCTCACTCTGAGACTGGTCACTCTTCCTCTAGAAAAGAGAAGCTTTCATTCTCTTCAGTGGTGACATCTGGTGAAAAAATGAAGATTTCAGTGAAAACTGCCTCAAAACAGCTGAAAACTCATTCTGAGTCTGTAAGGATCCCGTCGACGTCAAAAAAAGCGGCGAAGAAATTCCCGTCGTCGACGAAGCACCGTTGACGATTATATCATCGCCATCGACGATGCCAATCTCTGCGACGCCTACCTCGTCGTCGAGGGGGCACATGCCGTCGACGGGTCCGCCGTCGACGACGATACAACTCCCGTCGACGACGATACTCCCGTCGACGAGTCCACCGTCGACGACGGCAGCGGCTTCGACGACATCGTCGACGATGGTTTTTCCGTCGACGACGTTGACGCTTACAACGTCGACGGTAGCTTCTGTCATGGCTATCTCGGCTGATACTGGCTCATCGTCTATGTACATCTCGTCAACGCTGAAGCGTAAAAGGCCTACATCTTTACAGATTGCACCAGTTTTGACATCAAAATTATCGTCGTCATTCCCATCTTCAGGAAACTATTACCAGGACGTTTCTCACATTTCACCCTTGCCTCCTAGTCACCATCTGGAGGAGTCCGATGATGATGGACTTTTTAGCCCAGCACGTAACCCTTCTCAACTCCGGATCAAATATCTGAAAGAAACACGTTAGTTAGATTCCTCACCTTAGAATATCCCCAGGCGTCAGACTGGATCCGGAAGATTTTTCGTCAGCAATACCCCTTGCGCGTCGCTAGGCGTCGGCTGCGGCTCCACGTCCGTCGTCGGCGTCGTGCGCCGGAATGACGTCGTCGGAGTACTTAGACGCCGCCCTCGCGCGCTGACGTCAGTTCTTCTTTTTTCCGCGCCAGTAAGCGCAGATCCGGGAGAGCTACCCCTTTAGTCATTTTTTGACTAACTTTTTCGATCCTTTTTGATCTTGTCGACTTCGGTGCCGGTAGGATGCCTGGGTTTAAAGCCTGTGCTGACTGTAGCCGCTTGATGTCGGTTACGGACCATCACCGCCGGTGCCTTTACTGCTTGGGCCTCGACCACGACGCGGAGTCGTGTTCGGACTGCAAGGCCCTGACCTCGAAGGCTAGACGGGAGCGGTCCCGTAAGCTTCTCGAGATCCGCCACTCGGCCCCTCGAGCCTCTCCATCCCGGTCCAGGAGGAGGTCCAAGGATCGGTCGCGGAGCCGCAGCCGACGTCACCATCGGTCGTCGGGATCCAAGTCTTCGGGTAAGTCGAAGCATTCCAAGAAGTCCAAGAGGCGACACCGCTCTTCGGACTCCCCTCGCCGGTCGCGCGACTCGGCCGAGGGTCATGGTGGTTCCACCCCCGCGGCTCCGGCGTAGCCGCAGGCGCCGCGCAAGTCCCCATACCCGCCGGTCCCTGGGACTAACGCGACGCCGGCGGAGGTCAGTGCCTTCCTCTCGGCCATGAGGAGCCTGGCTCCGCCGTCGACGCCCGCTGGCGCGCCTTCAGGCCCCGCGGACCCGACAGGGCTGCCTTGCCTGCCGGCGGCTCCGGCCCCGGCGCCGTCGACGGCTCCGGCCTCGACGCCGCAAGCGCCCGAGGGACCCGTTCCCGAGTCCCCGCCGACGCCGGTCGACCTCGTCACGCCTCCTCCGCCGGCGTCGACACCGGTACCACCGCCGACGCAGACTCCGCTCGACGTCGAGCCCCAGTTCAGTCCCGCTCCGGGCCCGGCGCCGCTACGGCGTCGATGGACGCCGCGTTCGGCGCCGCTAGAGACACATTATGTCTACCGCCCGGCTCCGTTCCTTCCTCCTGTATACCAGGAATCGGATGATGGGGACAACTGGGAGGGATCCGAGGATCCTATGGCCGCTCAGGCTCAAATGTCACAGGACTGGGCAGATGAACTGGGGGAGGCCAGTGGCCTGGATACCTCTCCGGACACTGGATTCGTCTCTCCTCCGACTGTGGCTTCGGAGGAGGGCGCTGCTTTCTCTGTGGTGCTGCGCAAGGCGGCCGCAGCCCTTGGGCTCGAGCTACCTGCCGTGGCTGTGAGGACTAACGTCCTCACTGAGGTGCTTCAGTCTGCAGCAAGCTCCACTGAGCCTCTGCTGCAATTCAATGAGGCCCTCATTGACGTTCTGCAGGGCACCTGGTCCAAGCCCTCCACAGTTCCTCCTGTGGACAGGAACGTCGCCAGGCGCCACCGCCCTGCTCCGGGCGACCCCAGTTTTCTGTCCCAACACCCTACCCCCGAGAGCCTGGTTATCCAGGCCTCTACCTCCCAATCCTCCTTCCCGACCGCTCCGCCGGACCGGGATTCCAAGAGACTGGAACAGTTTGGCAAGAAGCTGTTCTCTTCCCTTAGTTGGGCCTGCGGTCTTTGAACACCGCCTGTCTCTTGGACCGTTATTCCCACTCTCTGTGGGATGCGGTGGAGGACGTGCTGCCCCTGTGTCCGCTTAGACGTCACGCTTGGCTGCGGTCCACGTCATTTTCGGGCGATGTCCAGAGCACTCTCATGGACATGCCCTTTGATGGCACTCGCCTTTTTGGCGAGAAAGTGGACAGTGCGCTGAATCGCTTTAAGGACTCCCGGGCTACGGCCAAGTCCTTGGGCCTCTCGGCCCCGCGGTCGCAAACTTCCGCTTTTCGCCCCTTTCGTGGCAAGGGAGGGGTGCCTCCTCACGTACGCCTAGCCACCAGCCGCAGAACCAACCTGCGCGCGGTCGCGGACGTGATTTCCGCCGAGGCGGTTCTGGAGGACGACTAGGTCAACCCACATCCACCCCGGCAGCATCCGCCTCAAAGCCTTCCTAGTCCGAGCTTTCAGGCCCATTCCACGCCAGTGGGCGGCAGAGATCGCCATCACCTGCTCCACTGGCAGTCCATCACATCGGACAGGTGGGTGCTGCAAATCGTCCGAAGGGGCTACTCCCTCCCCTTCGAGACGACCCCTACAGCCATGCCACCGCAGCACCACCGTATCTCGGGGGATCATTTGAATCTTCTCCACGAGGAAGTTTCGGCCCTCTTGGCCAAGGGGGCCGTCGAGCACGTTCCGAGCCCAGAAGTAGGGCGTGGTTGTTATTCCCACTACTTTCTGGTGCCCAAGAAGGGCAAAGGGAGCCTGCGCCCTATCTTGGACCTCCGGAACGTCAATGCCTTCCTCCGGAAGGAAAGGTTCAAAATGTTAACTTTGGCTCAGGTTCTAGCTGCCCTAGACCCTGGAGACTGGATGGTAGCGTTGGACTTGCAGGACGCATATTTCCACATCCCCGTCCTGCCGGCCCACCGGCGTTACCTGCGGTTCACGGTGGGCCAAGAGCACTTTCAGTTTACCGTGCTCCCCTTCGGCCTCACCAGTGCCCCTTGGGTGTTCACGAAAGTGATGGCGGTGGTCGCAGCTCATCTGCGCAGATCAGGGGTTCCAGTCTTCCCCTATCTCGACGACTGGTTGTTGAAGGCGGGCTCGCCCCAGACAGTCGTCTCCCACCTCCAGACTACGGCGGATCTCCTGCATTTGCTGGGATTTTCCATCAACGTGCCGAAGTCACACTTGAGTCCCTCTCAGAAGCTCCTCTTCATCGGAGCAGTTCTCGATTCGGCGCAGTTCCGGGTCTATCCACCGGAACAGCGGGTCCGGGATATTCAGGCCCTGATTCCCATCTTTCGGCCTCTATCCTGGGTTTCGGTCAGGCTAGTGTTGCGGCTTCTGGGGCTGATGGCCTCCTGCATCCTACTAGTGCATCACGCCAGGCGGCGCATGCGGGCTCTGCAGTGGGACCTGAAGTTTCAGTGGGCCCAGCATCACGGCAACCTGTCCGACCATGTCTTGATCTCGGAGGGCACTGCACAGCAGTTGCAGTGGTGGCTCACGGACCGCGATTGGGTCATGGGCAGAAGCCTCTCCCTTCCCCAACCGGAGCATGTCGTAGTGACGGATGCGTCCCTCCTGGGATGGGGTGGCCATATGGGAGAGGCGGAGATCAGAGGCCTCTGGTCTCCGGCGGAGTCTCGTCTCCACATCAACCTGTTGGAGTTGAGAGCGATCCGGCTTGCATTGAAAGCCTTCCTTCCCTCTGTCAGGGGCAGTGTCGTGCAGGTGTTCACGGACAACACCACCACCATGTGGTATTGCAACAAACAGGGCGGGGTGGGGTCGTGGACCCTTTGTCAGGAGGCTCTGCGCCTCTGGACGTGGCTGGAACACCAGGGCGTCACCCTAGTGGTTCAACATCTGGCGGGCTCTCTGAACGCCAGAGCAGACGAACTCAGCCGCCGGTGCATGATGGATCACGAATGGCGTCTGAACTCCGAAGTGGCGCAAGGTCTCTTTCAGCAGTGGGGAGAGCCTTGGTTAGATCTATTCGCCACCGAAGAGAACGCGCAATGTCAGCAGTTCTGCGCGTTGGAATTTCCAAGGCGGCACTCGCTCGGCGACGCTTTTCGTCATGAGTGGAGTTGCGGTCTGTTGTACGCCTTTCCGCCTATACCACTTCTGCCCAGAGTGCTGAAGAAGATCAGGCACGACCGGGCCCAAGTCATCTTGGTGGCTCCGGATTGGGCACGAAGGTACTGGTATCCCGAGCTACTCAGTATGTTGACCGATCCTCCGATACGTCTGCCCCTTCGGGAGGATCTTCTGTCACAGCAGCAGGGAACGGTCCTCCACCCGAACCTGTCCAGTCTCCACCTCCATGCGTGAAGATTGAGCGGCGGCAGTTGATGCCATTTGACTTGCCTCCTGAAGTCTGTGATATCATTCTGGCAGCCAGGCGTCCCTCCACAAAGACGGTATACGCCTGCCGGTGGAACAAATTTGTGGCATGGTGCACAGCAAAGGCTGTGGATCCCCTTTCCGCCCCTCTTTCTGAGGTTCTCCTGTTTCTTCTTTCTCTGGCTCGGCAGGGCTCTGCCCTGGGCACCCTGAAAGGTTATCTTGCTGCCATCTCTGCCTTCTTGCGGCTTCCTGATCAGCCTTCTCTTTTCAAGTCCCCTGTAGTTACACGCTTTCTAAAGGGCATTACTCACACGTTCCCTCCTGTCCCTTTTGTAATGCCTCAGTGGGACTTGAATCTTGTTCTCACATTTCTAATGTGCGCTCCCTTTGAGCCTCTTCATAATTGTCCTCTTCGTCTGCTGACGCTTAAGACTGCTTTTCTGGTAGCCATCACCTCGGCTAGACGGGTGAGTGAGCTCCAGGCTTTATCTTCAAAGCCTCCTTTTCTCTCTGTTCATCCGGACAAGGTTGTCCTTCGGCCTCGTCCCTCCTTTCTTCCGAAAGTGGTGACTCCATTTCATCTTGGGCAGTCTGTCACCTTGCCCACCTTCTTTCCGCCTCCGCATCCTTCCAAAGAGGAAGAGAGGCTCCACCGTCTGGACCCAAAACGTGCGCTCTCCTTTTATTTGGACCGCACAAAGCAGTTCCGGGTGGACGACCAACTATTCATTGGATACGTGGGTGCTAAGAAGGGGAAAGCTGTGCACAAACGGACCATCTCTCGGTGGGTCGTTTTGTGCATCAAAATTTGTTACTCCTTGGCAAAAAAGGACCCTCCTGTTGGGCTGCGCGCCCATTCTACTCGGGCCACGGCGGCTACTACTGCTTTGGGACGAGGTGTCCCTTTGCAGGACATCTGTCAGGCGGCAACGTGGGCCTCGCTACACACGTTTGCCAGGCATTATTGCCTTGACAGCCAAGTCCGGAGGGATGGCTTCTTTGGCCGTTCTGTCCTCCAGGACTTTCTGGTGTGATCTTGGTTCGCAGACCCACCACCGGGGATGGTATTGCTTGGGTATCTATTCTAAGGTGAGGAATCTAACTAACGTGTTTCTTTCAGATGAACAAGTTACTTACCTTCGGTAACGATGTATCTGTAAGAAACATTAGTTAGTTAGATTCCTCACCGACCCACCCATCCTCCCCGTTCTGCGAACTGACATCTAGGGTTAAGGTTATCCTTTTCAGGCCCCTAGATTTTATTTTTGGCACCAGTGTCGGTCTTTGCATGGCTCTGCGTTCCTGGCGCGGAAAGCTATGTACAAGAACTGACGTCAGCGCGCGAGGGCGGCGTCTAAGTACTCCGACGTCATTCCGGCGCACGACGCCGACGACGGACGCGGAGCCGCAGACGACGCCTAGCGACGCGCAAGGGGTATTGCTGATGAAAAATCTTCCGGATCCAGTCTGACGCCTGGGGATATTCTAAGGTGAGGAATCTAACTAACTAATGTTTCTTACAGATACATCGTTACCGAAGGTAAGTAACTTGTTCATCAGGATTATGAGGAAGAGTACTATGAGCCTTGTCAGTCTCTGCGAGGTCCTCAAGAGACTTCATTTCAGCAGGAACCTATGGTGCATATGCCTATGGCTTTGATGCAAGATCTGACTGCTATGTTGAGGGATTATCATACACGCTTTCCACCAACAGCACCTGTTCCAACACAACCTACTATGCCTACGGTTTTGCAGATTGCAGGTCCTTCTGGTCGGACATTTCTCCATACCTCGATTGCCTACCTGATGACAAAAAGCAGGAGGCATAGAAAATTCTTCTTGTGAGGAGAAAGGTCTACATCAGAAATTATTGATATTTCTATGGACCTAGCCTCCTTGGGCTTTCGTCAACTTGCCGGAGCAGCAGTCCTTAGACGTCAGGGATGGTTGAAATCTACCACCTTTTGCCCTGAGGTCCAAACGAAGATTTTGGACATACAATTAGATGGTTATATAATATTCAGGAAACATATAGATGAGGCTTTGCAAGACATCAAAAAAGATACTGACACTGCCAGAAGCCTTAGCACCTTATAATATCGGAAGTCTCCTTTTCGGGGAGCCAGGGGCAGAGTATCGTATTCCTTTTGTGGTGGCTATCAAAGATACCAAAACCAAGGCACTCGGGGAAGATATAATTATTAACAGCAGTAACAGCAGCAGTCCTACAGAAACCCTCCAGCTGCCACTTATAGACAGCAGAATAGAAGACGTCAACCTCAAGGCAGGGATTCTGCTAGAAATCAGTGACGACTTCTTAGCACCTGCAGCAGATCTGCCACACCTTGTTTACAGGATTCCGAATGTATCCCGACATCTCAACAATTGGAGAAGATTAACCACAGACAAGTGGGTCTAGGATGGGGGGCGTGGTCTGACGCGCAAGATGGTGGTCGCATAGGCGGCGAGCTCCGGGCCGGGGCTCATCATCCGTACCATAATCCGGCATCATCCCCCCTCATTTGACCACTCGTGGGGGACGGCGGGTGTGCTGTGCCGGCTGGGAGGTTCCGGCCTGGTGTTCCGGCGCTCGGGCTCCCTGAAAAGCGCCATTTAGACCGGAGCAGATTCGGGGCCTGCCTGGGGCCTAAACGGCAGGCTGGACGTCGGACTGGCCTACTATTGACGCGGAGCTGGTTGCGGGGCTCGGCGGCGAGTGATCACGCGGCCCCCCCCCCCATCCGGTGCGGGGCCTGGGTGCGGAGATCGGAGCGGACAGCTGCCGGGTGGAGTGTTGCTCCTGCGGCACGGAGCGGGGACGACGCTGGCGATGTTTATCCTGGGACCGGGACGGCGAGCCCGATAAGTGCTCCGAAGCTCCGACTGGAGGTAGGCGCTGGCGCTGTGGGGCGGTGGGGCTGCGGGGTCCATTGGAGTTGTGCCCCCCCCCCCTCCCACCCGATCGGGTGCCTGCCTCCTCAAACGCCATACGGAACTGTCTCCTTCCTTGCGGTGCCTGTCTGGGGGGTGTGACAGGGGATGATGTTGGAGGCCCCCCTTCCCTCCCCCCCCCCCCCCCCCCCCCGGATGAGGAGTAGTACTGGTCGTCGGAGTCTGGGGGGGCTGTGGGTCCCCCCTTGCCAGCGGGGGAACCAGGCCGGTCCCGTGGGAGACACGGAGCGAAATACCGCAGCCCGGGGGCACTGAAGTCTGAGGCATAGGACCGGTGCCGGGGGCGAGGAGCAGGAGGTGTTGCTTGAGGTGGCCCGGGAGCTGTGGGGGCACCCTGAACTTACCGTGGGGACCATTGTTGTGGCAGTGGAGCTGCGCAGATAACAGAGACCCTCGGGGACGACTGCAGCGCGGCTGGGGCAGTGGGGGCGCAGGAGCAGCTCCCAGATTGGACAAGGGGGATACCCAGGAGTTGGACTGGAGAGGGGGCTCAGAGGGGACCACGTGAGCGCCAGAAGCGCTGTGGCGACGAGCATACGGAGTTCCCTGCAGTACTACAGCCACTGGTTCGCTGGCACTGGGTCACGCTCTGCTACAGGCCATGGGAAAGGGGAGACCCAGGGTGCCACCGCTGCCTGCGGGGGCGGGAACCCCTTCTCCGCCATCAGGGCACTCATCGGCCCAGTCCCTCCGGGCGGACGGAGTGGCTGAGACGGACACGCCCGGGGATAAGCTGGATATGATACTGCGGGAGATTCGCGACTCTTGAGCAGTATTAGAAGCACAGTTGGGCATCGTCTCCGTGGAGCTCAATCTGCTTAAGGACGACCACAAGAAGCTCGCGGAGAGAGCCCGTGCGACAGACCAAAAAGTGGAAGCTATGACTTTCCGGGTGCAGGCTCATGATGAGCAGATTTAGCAGCTGCGCCAGCAGATGGACTCTCTCCAGGCATGGGCAGACGATGCGGAAGGACGGGCGCGGCGGAATAACCTCCGCATTGTGGGGATGCCGGAGGGGACGGAGGGAGCGAGGCCCACGGAATACATGGAGGAGTGGTTGAGGTCGACTGTGGCCCCTGAGGGACTGTCTCCTCACTTCACAGTGGAAGGGGCGCACCGGGTTCCAGCGAGGCGTCCAGTGCCGGGAGCGACCCCCCCCGCCCTATCCTGGCCAGGATCCTAAATTATAGGGACCGTGACCATCTGTTGCAGGCAGCACGGACTCATGGTCCTCTCCTAATCGCCAATGCCAGGGTGTCCATATTCCCGGACTACACTTTGGCAGTACAACGAAAGAGGTTCTCCTTTATGGAGGTGAAAGCCAGAGCGGTGGGCCTCTCATTTGCCTTGTTGTTCCCTGCGAAACTAAAAATCCTATATGAGCAGCGGGCCCTGTTTTTTTGATACTCCTGACAGTGCTTGGGAATGGCTGGACAAAAAATTCCCTAAAGTGGGCCCTATGAGGCGCATGGACTCTTCCTTGCCGGTGGTGCAGGGTCTTCCTCGAAGACGGAGGAGAGGTCTCCTTACACAGAGTTCGGTCTCGGCCACTCTCGACTGCCAGCAGGTGATGGAGGGCAGGCGGGGAGCACTACGGGCTGCCTCCACTTTGCGTGCCCCCCGCCCGGACATTAGCCCTAGCCAGTCTGAAGGTGTGCCCACGGATACCGACTCTGAGGGCAGCATGGCACTGTTTCCCTCGGCTGACTCGCGGCTCAGTAATGATCCACTGGCCTCAGAGGGCAAGTAGTGGCAGGTTCAGGAGCTTATGTCGAATGGATTGCCTAAGGTTGTAGTACTGCCTGCCCTGGCTGGCCCTAGTCCTGCACACGCACCTAGCCAGGTTAATATATTGTGGAGGTGTATATGTATCGATAAGACAGGAGGGTATAGCCGACTACGTCCCTGGCCCGGGCCCCGCACTGGGCTCACACTAGTGTGACGGAGCTATTGCAGCAGTTAGCGACTTCCCCCCCCTTAGGCAGTTGCTCTGGTTAAGATGAGTGGAATGTTTGCTTGGCTCAAATGGTTTGGTCGAACGAGGTTTGTGCGTTGGACCCAGTATTGGGAGTTGTTTAAAGTTGTTCTATGGATGCCGCATAATCTGATGTTACCGGGGGTGGGGATGGGTGGGTTGGGGTGGGATCCGGGGGGACTACACCAATTGTTTATCTATGATGATGGCTGCTACTAATACTTACACCATGGTTTCATGGAATGTGCGGGGTATGGGCTCTATCTCTAAGCGGCATAGGATAGCTGCGCAGCTACATCGATGCAAAGCCCAAATAATATGTTTCCAAGAGACGCACTTGCTTCCCACTGAAACCACCAAATTGCAAAAGAGGTGGCGCGGTCAGTTGTATGCAACGGCATATTCCGCCTTCTCCCGAGGGACAGCTATTTGGATCAGGGCGGGTATCCCTTTTTCTCTCTCCGATAGTAGGGTGGATGACCAAGGCCGGTTTGTCCTCTTGCTGGGCACACTTGATGGAAGGCAGGTCGTGTTGGGCTCCCTTTACGCTCCAAATACTGATCAAGAGGTATTCCTTGCACGGGTGTCTCGGGCTCTTGCGGGGTGGTCCCATGTCCCGTGGATGCTGGGCGGTGATTTTAATGCAGTATTTGACATTGGCCTGGATCGCTCTCACCCTCCTTTGCTCAATACGGCAGCCCTTACCCGTTGGGCACAGGGTTGGGGTCTAATAGATGTTTGGAGGGCATTACATGTTAATATGCGGGAATACTCCTTTTATTCCTACCCCCATAAGCTACATACCCGATTGGATCACTTTCTTTGTTCCCCTGAGCTTTCCACGGCGGTGCTACATTGCGAGTTCAGGGGGAAGACAATATCCGATCATAATCCTATTGAAATGCGACTAACTTGGGGCCCTTCCTTGACTCCCATCCCTGTATGGCGGATGCAGCCGCTACAGCTCGAGGACCAGGTATATCGGGATGCACTATCTACAGCTGAGGACACCTTTTTTGCTGACAATGAGGGCTCGGCCTCGTCCAGAGCAATTGAATGGGAGGCCTTCAAGGTGACGATCAGTGGGGTTGCCATGGGAACGGTGGTGGGATCACGGAGGGAGGTGATTAGAGAACTTACGGATATGGAGGGGAGGCTGCAGGCCCTAGAGGTTGAGGCCCTGAGTGGGGGTAGCCGGTGCGGAGCAATTACAGTCTGCTAGGATTAAATACGCTGAGCTACTGGAGCGCTTACGACTGTTGGATTTTGCTGCTTATACCCAACGAACGCACACGTTGGCAGATAGGGCAGGTACCCTCTTGGCGCGGATGATCCAACCGACACTGAGCCCTACACCGGTTCTGGCAGTGTACACCATTACTAATAATTTAGTTGCGTCCCAGAGGGACATCAATCTGGCTTTTCAGGAACACTATGCTCGTTTATATGCGGCCCCTCGCGTGGGTGATCTAGCGCCCGTACATGCGTTCTTGGCAGAGGTTCAACTGCCTAAGATCTCGGATGCAATGGCCGAGGAGCTGGCTGCCCCGATCACGGCCGGGGAAATTAGGGTGGCAATAAAAGCTTTGGCCCGAGGCAAGACGACGGGTTCAGATGGCCTCCCAGTGGAGTTTTACTCCACCTTTGCGGATAAGCTGGTTCCGAGATTGCTACAACTGTATACTACTTCTCTGAAGAAGGGCCTTCTCCCGCACACTACTAAAGAGGCGATCGTCACATCCTTATTGAAACCGGACAAGGTAGCGACGGACCTTCTGTCGTATAGACCCCTCTCAATTCTAAATACTGATTACAAGATACTCAGTAAGGTGCTGGCGGCGCGACTACTGCCCTGTCTGCCTCTCCTGATCCACACAGATCAATGTGGATTCATTCCCCATCGCAGCACCTCGTTAAACATCCGCCGGTTGCATGCCCTGATGCGCGCGGTGTCGACATCTTTCCCGCGGGCTGGCTGTTTGTCCTTGGATGTGCGCCAGGCGTTCGACACCCTCAGTTGGGAGTATATGCTGGCTGCGTTAGCCGTGTTAGGTCTGCCCCAGTCTTATTGCGCATGGATTAAACTACTGTATACCGAGCCAACGGCGCGTGCCAAGATGGGTAGGGCCATCTCTCCTATGTATTTGATATCCCGGGGCACCCGACAGGGGTGCCCCTTATCCCCTATGTTATTTGTCCTAGCCCTGGAGCCGCTAGCACAACATCTGCGGCGGATAATGGCCCCGCTCGGTATTCCTCTCCGTGGCGAGACCCATTCTATATCGCTATACGCCGATGATATGCTGTTATATTTCCGTGACCTGGGGGCCGATAAAAACCCAATAGCTGCTGCTTTCGCCAGGTTCGGGGAGTTGTCGTGCCTGTTTCTTAACCCTTCCAAGTCTGTGGCCTTTGCCTTTTACAATGCTCCAATGGCCCCTACCCTGCAATCCAGAGACCTGCAGTTTAAGGTTGAGCCGGTCACTTTCAAATATCTAGGGATTCATGTTTATAGATCGGATGCGGATACAATAGAAGGTAACGTAGTTCGTACCATCTCCTCATTTCGCTCCCAGATAGCCTTCTGGACTTCACTGCCATTGACGATAGCGGGTCAGGTGGCTGTATCAAAAATGGTAGTGCTGCCCCGCCTTCTCTACTATTTTGTGAATATACCTGTTGTCCTACCAGCTTGGATTTTTAAATTGCTTGATACCTTATTATTATCATTGGAATGGGGGGCAGGTAGGCGCCGATTGGCGCTGGCTAAGATGCAGCTACCTACCACGCTCGGCGGCTTGGGGGCACCATATTTTAGGTCGTATTGTATTGCGGGCCAGCTGCAATGGCTGGCGTACTGGTTGGCGGGTAAAAACCTATTTGAAATCGGCTATACCCCAGAACAGGTGCGAAGTGGGACGCTCCAGTCACAATTATGCCCTGGGGCCCCTAAATTGCGAGATCCACCTTACTTGTGGAGAGTAGCTTTCCAGTATTGGAGGCGGGCGGGGAGGATGGTGGGGATACAGTCCCCATATGCCCCGAATGTCCCCCTCTGCGGGTTGCCGACTGGGAGGGGGGTGCTGACCCGGGGCCAGCTGCGGAGATGGTCTAATGAGGGAGTGGAATCGGTTGGGGATTTCTTTCTTGATGGCCAGTTGATGCAGCATGAGGAGTTCGTGCATGCTCATTCGGTAACCGACGCCTTGTTCCTTACCCATGCGACCATAGTCTGTTACATTTGTACATTATTGGTTTGCTAATCGCACGGAGCCCCCAACGTTTCAATTACTGAGGTCCTTACACATTATGGGGCACGGGCGATATTTAGTACGCTAGCTCTACCGCGGCCTGAGAGAGCATTTATTGGTCTCATTGAGGCAGGTTAGGCAGAGATGGGACCTGGTCCTGGGACGGAATCTGGACGATGGGGAGTGGGCTCGAATACTGGGCCATCCCCGTAGAGTCTTGCGGAACTGTCGTTTAAAGACAATCCAGTTGTTCATACTTCATGCAGCATACCTTGCCCCTGCAACAATACGTAAGATGTACCCCTCGGCATCGGCGGCATGTCCGCGGTGCCACGCGCCACGCGCCAGACGCTGACTTTCTGCACATGATGTGGAATTGTTCCAGGCTGCGGGAGTTCTGGACTGAGGTGACGCGGGAGCTTGCGGCGGTAACGGGAAGCAACCCCTGAAACACCATTGAAGCCTGTCTTCTGGGGTTATTTCCCCTCCCCAAAAAGGCAAAACTAATGCACAGATTCGCAGGGCTAGTTCTGATCTTGGCGAAGCGCATGATAACGAAACATTGGAAGTCAGCTCGGGCACCGAGAATTGAAGCCTGGCGCGAGGAGGTGGGCAGGGGCGGAACGGGAGGCATTATACCAGGAGGAATACGGGGGCCTGAGGAAACGACCGATAGCACTGGACTGGGCTCAACTGATGGATCAATTTAAGGCAATAGAAGCCCTAGATCCCACAATGTCACAAAATGCTATGCGAGTAAGTGGGGTGGATGCGTGAACGCAGAGGGTCGCATGGCGCTGGCGGAGCAGGGTGGGTGTTGCAGCGGTGTGCCCCGCCTATTATCAGAGAGCTCGTTAACCTCCTGGGTGCGGGGTTCCCTCCTGGCTCCCTCCGTGAACTGGCCTTTCCTTCCCCCTAGCCTCCCTGTCCCCTCTTCTGCCTTCCCTTTATGTGACCTTTGGTCCCCCCCTCAGTCTCTAACCCCCCCCCGCCCCTGCCTCCCCCCCTTCCCTCCCCCTCCCCCCCCACCCTTCCCCCTCCGTACAGACCCCCCCCCCCCCCCCAGTTGGGGGTAACAGAGCTGGGTGGACACCTGCCGCTACTACATCGGAGGGGGTGGTTCACCCGTGAAGCGGCACCAATGTTTTTAGTTAGTTTGGGGTTGGGGGGAGGGGGGTGGTTGTGGGGTAGGGCTATATTGAGTATTGTATTGTTCTGCTCTCTGTAGCTGCAGGACAAACCACTCAGGGTCCAGGCTACTAGTATTGTTTGCTTACACTAATTGACAATGTTGGAAATGCAGTGGCGCATTGCTGAGGTGGTGGATTTTTGTCACTTGGTTATCAGATTGTAGACCTTTTGGTTTTTGTTTACCGTAAAATGCACAGATGACACATGGATACCGGATGTAAATGTGATTGCTTTTGTCTGGTGCTCAATAAAGATATTTTCAGAAAAAAAAAAAAAGTGGGTCTAGGATATTCACAAATTTGGGCATACCCTCTCCCCCTCTGCCCCCCCCCCCCCCCCCCTCATCCACCTTTAAAGAAACATCCTCCACATCTTGCTCTTCTCAGGAAGGAAGCAAAAACCATGCTCTCGAAAGAAGCGATAGAAAGAGTTCCTCGCTCTCAGGTGGGGAAAGGGTTTTATTCCCACTTTTTTCTAATAAAGAAAAAGTCAGGGGAATGGAGACCTATCCTGAATTTAACCGCTTCAGTGCCCATGACGAGATGGTCTCGCTGTGCCCATGACGAGACTATCTCGTCATGAACCCCGCCCGCTAATGCAACGCCCGGCACAGGGCGGGGAAAGGGCGCGGCACTGAAGGGGTTAAGAAAGCTGAACAAATATCTTCAAAATAAATCCTTTCGCATGGTCACGCTTCAAGAAATCCTTCAGCTTCTGGAGCATGCAGATTTCATGACAACATTGGATCTCCAAGATGCATACTTCCACATCCCCATTCACCCCAAGCATTGGAAATTCCTGCGTTTCACTGTGGCAGGTGCCCATTTCCAATTCAAAGTCCTCCCTTTTGGCCTACGCTCAGCCCCAAGCGTCTTTACGAAATTCCTGGCTCCGGTGGCGGCTCACCTCAGACTTCAAGGCATACAATTATTCCCTTATCTGGACGATTGGCTAATAAAGGCTCCTTCCTTTCAGCAGGCTTCTCGAGCAATGTCCACATGCCTACAACTATTTTAATCCCTGGGACTGTCCTTGAACATTCAAAAATCAGTTCTTTGTCCTTCTTAAAGAATTCAATTTCTAGGGGCAGTGTTGGATACTACCTGGGATAAGGCATTCTTGTCTCTAAGAAAGTCAATCACATCTCATTTCTCTGACATCAGAACTCCTAAAAAGAAGGTTTGCTTCTGTGAGAATCATCAAATCATTCCTGGGAATACTACCATCAGCAATTCTGTTAGTACCTCACACCCATCTAAGGATGCAGCTGATTCAAGAGGAACTAGACAGTTAGTGGCTGCAGATCTCGGGGTCGTTAGGCGACCTAGTGGAAATACCTCCAGTTATGCGAGAAGCGCTGTTCTGGTGGCTGCACTCCAAGAATGTCTCAATCTGGCTCACTTTCCTGCCTTCCGTGCCAGACTTCATCCTCACTACAGATGCCTCCCTAGAAGGGTGGGGTGCACACCTTCAAGATCTTTGCATAAGAAGAAGGTGGTCCGCTGCTATGGCGAAAATGCATATCAATTTCTTGGAGCTTCGAGACATTTTCCTGGCGTTGCAGTCCTTACTCCCAAGGCTTCAAGGGTCAATAGTTCTTATGAGAACCGACAACATCACTTGTATGCACTACTTAAACAAGCAAGGAGGTACCCGTTCTCACATTCGGTCTCAAGAAGCTCAAAGCATTTGGGAATGGTTGCTTTCTCACAATATCACGATCAAGGTGGAGCATTTGCCGGGGATTCACAACACTTTAGCGGACACTCTGAGCAGGACCTCGAAGTCCTGTCACGAATGGGAGTTGGATCAATCAGTCGTGGAACACATATTTCGGATGTGGGGCAAATCAAATCTGGATCTCTTTGCCTCCAAGAACAATCAGAAGTGCCCATTCTCTGCCAATTGGGAACCGGAGAAGGGCTCATGGGGGAACGCCTTCCTGATGAGATGGACAGGGATCCTTGCGTACACATTTCCCCCTTTCCGTTGATCCCAAGACTTATACGCTAGCTCAAGATGGAATCATGTTGCATGCTTCTCATTGCTCCACGGTGGCCGCCTTCCGCATTGGTTTACAGAGCTTCTCCTACTGTCCAAATGCAGACCATACCGCCTTCCTGCAGTTCCGACCTTGTTATCAATGAGCAAGGACCAGATTCTTCATCCTCGTCCAGTCCAATTGCATCTTCATGCATGGTTTCTGGATTCACAGAATTCAAGGAGATAGATCTACCTTGGGATTGTAGAGATATTCTTGCTAGAGCAAGAGCTCCTTCTACCTTAAAGACTTATGCTTTGAAATGCAAACAATTCTGTGCCTGGTGCGCTGACAGATCTACATCCTGTACGATGTTCTCCAGATAAAGTTCTGCCTTATCTCATTTCGTTATCCAAGTCTGGTCTTATGTTTACTTCTGTCAAGTTACATTTAGCGGCCATCTCGACCTACAGACGTTCTGCAGGAGCTGCATCCCTTTGCTCTAATCGCATGATCAAACCATTTCTAAAAGGGCTGTTCAGAACTTTTCCACCCGTCAAAGCCCCTCCTCCAGAATGGAGGCTTAATCTGGTGTTACAACAACTCGTGAAGCATCCATTTGAACCTGTTCACAAGGCTGACCTCAAATACCTCTCTTGGTAAACAGCACTTTTAGTGGCACTCACCTCTGCTAGGAGAGTCCGCGAAATCCAGGCTTTCTCTATCCAACAACCTTATTTGAAATTCACCAACGATTATGTCCTCCTCAGAACTAATCCAACTTTTATTCCGAAGGTTCCCTCTACATTCCATCTTAATGAGCCTGTTATACTGCGTTCTTTCTTTCCCAATCCGTATTCCTCTGCTGAAAAGACTTTGCATACCTTGGATGTTAAAGATGTCTGAAATTTTATATTTCATGTACTGTGTCCATCAGAAAGTCGGATCAATTGTTTATTTCTCATGATGGTCAAAAGCCAGGAACAGCAGTTACGAAATCCACTATTGCAAGGTGGATTGCATCTACTATCCAATTCTGCCATAATAAAGCTGGACATATTTTATCTGGGAAACCCAAGGCTCATTCCACAAGGGCAGTGTCCTCATCTACTGCTCTTTTTGCCGGAGTGCCTAAAGAGAAGATTTGCCGTGTTGCGACCTGGAAAGCTGTGCACACTTTTGCACGGCATTACTGTCTGGATCTGGCGACAGAGGCAGAATCAGTTGTGGGTCAAGCAGTGTTGCGAAACCTTAATAAATAAGGTAAGCCTCTGTAAGGAGGTGAATATTTCAGTACATGTTCACATATACATGGTGTATAGTTTATTCTGTTTTCATACTATGCTTCGTATATATATATATATATATATATATTTTTTTTTCTGCATATGCTATAATGCTTCCCCTTATTTGGGTTAGAATGTTATATTGCATTGCTGTATTGGTGTTACGAGGTATCTATTGTTTTTCTAATGATACCCACCATCTACTATACACCTAAGGATTTTTTACTGCTAACTATTCTGATTCTAAGCATGTGAATCTATGAAAGATACCCCAATACTGGATAAGAAAACCAGTTACTAACCTGTAACTTTAGTTATCCAGTATTGGTATCTTTAATAGATTCACATGCAACCCACCCTCCTCCCCGGAGAGGCTTACCTTATTACCTATACATATTATTGTCACTTGTGCTACGAAAATCTGAGGGTTTGCCTCTCTGTGGAGGGTTCTAAGAGGGTGCTGCAGCCTGAATGGCTGTGTTCCATATTTGGTTCTTTTTACAAAAGGACTAAGATAGGCTAATGTAGTGACTTTACTGTCCTTAGTAGCCTATTGTATAATGTTTTTTATGACTATTATGTATATATTGTATTGTACCGCGAGACTCCCACCTCGTCGGCGGGGAAGATTCTAAACATGTGAATCTATGAAAGATACCAATACTGGATAACTAAAGTTACAGGTAAGTAACTCGTTTTCATCTTGGTGTTGGGCTAGAGGAGACATCCTTGCTCAAAATGATCCAAACCCCATTGAAATTGATCCATTAGAGACCTAGATGGCACAGTTTCACTTTGTCACTTGTGTGTGGCTTCATGTCCATTGCAGCAGGAGCCCTTGGAGCATACATTGTAAGAATGCTGGCCATCGTAAAAAAAATTGCATACATTTCCATGTGGGTCCCAGGTGCTGCCATTACGGCCCTGAGCATTTAGTTACAACCCATACACTTCTGCCACACCTCCCCACTCCAACTGAGGCACCAGTGTCCGAAGTACTTTTTATAACCCTATTGGGAGGGCCATGGGATTCTGGTTGGGCTCGTGAAGTTCCTTACATGAGGGGGGAAGTGGAGAAGAGTGCTGTGTCTTGCAACAGAACCGGAGCACCTATAATGCATGGGTACCTGTGAATGTGGTGCAAACACCGGGGCAGCTATTTTGTGTAATTAAATAAAGACAATAGTTAAAAGGGGATCATAAGACTTTCTTTGTAAGGTTTCGAATAATGTAGATGAACAGCCAGGCTCTCCACCTCGAGCTAGCTAGCTTTGCTTAAGTTTTTCCAGACATTCACCTCATGTTAACGTTCTATTTGATTCTGGCTCTAAGTAGCTTGGGGCTTTTTCTTGCATGGATATAATGCTATACTATAATGTTATAGTTTATAGACTTTTGTGCTAATTAGAATCTTTCTTAAATGCAGTAGGGTTTTGTATGTTGTGAAGAGGCTGGCAAAATCTGTAGGTGTTAGTGAAAAGCTTGTCAAGACTATAGGCCTTTAAAGGTGTACTATTCTTTCACTGTGCTAAAAGCTGTTGGCAACCTCATGGAACCTTGAAGACTAACATAATCCCCTCACAGACATTCACCTGAAAAAAGGCAGATGTACCCAAATGTACAGGAGTATTCTCTTTGCGAGCCGACAATTATTCAGTGTTGGTCAATAAAGTGTCTTCGAAAAGTTTCTGCTTCATGCTTACCCCTAGCCCACCTCATCCCAGACCCTCACTGTCCAGGTGGTGTTTAGGTGGAGGTTCTATAGATCAGCGTTTTTTGTTTTGGTTTGCATTTCCTCTCCATCGCTATGCTACTGGTCTGTAGTTTGGTACTTCATGTTAGGATCAGTGAAATGGCAGTTTTTATTTAATTTAAAGCCTGCTGGGAAACTCTTGTCCCCGTCTGCGTGTTATGTGCTTGTGCATATGTGTTTTTTCTGCTGTGGGAACTGTGTACTCTGCTGTCCTGATTAGTGAGTTTAAGATGCCACGGATAAGTCTCCGGCGCATCCATTTTGAGAGGGAGTTGCATGGTCCCCACTGAACCATGCCAGCGTTCTTTGCAGTCACACGATGGAACCTAAAGTCCTTGCCACTAAGTTTGGAGTTTAGTGTCTACACTAGGACCCTCATGCCTTACCACCCAGAAAATTTACTTTGTTGGGAGCGCAGCAGTTCACTCAGCTCCTTTTGTCAACCTTTTCTCACCTCACCTCGCCAAGAAATCATTGATCAGGTATCCTCTGTAGACTGGATTTCATCTTGCATCTTTTAAGGCACCTAGGAGTATTTCCACCTCCTTGTTGTTCAGGGTGTTCCCACTGGTTATAGGAAAAGGAGTGCTCAACTACCATCCTTATCCATTGGCTGTGTGGAGGGGGAGCAGAGCTGAATCACATCCATCTTGGCTTCACCCTATAGTAGCCGCCTTATTGAAATGCTTCGAACAAACCTTTACAGCCAATTAATTGTTTCCAAATTGCATTGACCTCTTAAGAACTAATGAAACAGTGAGCTAATGCCTCTCAGTTCCATAGTCAAGCTATACGAGTACCTAGCTAAGTGTGGTTTCGATGTGAATTGTTTTCCGGGGTCGATCTGCGCCTTTATCTGATCTCCCTCTTAAAGACTGGGCAGAAAATACATGTTTACAAACCTCTTAGGTATTTAACACATTGGTCTTCCTGCGTGTAAACTTTCTGTACAGTTTAGCGACTGTCCACGTATAACAAGTTTAATTTTGAGATATCCCATTTTTGTTTAGTGGCAAACTCTCCTGCTTTCATCGTTTGTCACCAACCTCCAATCTCTCAAAATGAGTATTGTCTTATTCTCCATCAATCTGACTAATCACACTACATGACGATTTGGTTCTTGAAAGATCAGGTTGTCATGTAGGAAGCATTCTCCCTGCAATGAAGACGTCTATTACATGGCAATGCAAGAAAAATACTTCCCTAATTAAATATCTAGCGTCTATTAGTAAGCATTTTAAGCTCTCGAGAAAATATTAAGTAAAATCCCGCCGCTGTGAAAAAAACAAACAAAAAAAAAATGCTTTCTATATACAATTCCTCTATAAGATAAAATAATTAATGTACGAGTTAAATGTTTGAGGCAGTGTACTTTTGAGATGTAAAATAGTCCCTCATACAGGGCAAGGCAATTGCTACATAGGAGATGGAATGATTTTCAGAGCAACCTATAGCATGAGGTGGGAGTAATACTCCTGCAGGTGGAGCCAAGACATATGATATGTATACTACAAAACAATTGGTGACAACAGGTCCTGCTGTAAAGAGATATCTAAAAACTGTAGCACATTTCTGTTTCTTGCTGTTGGGGCCAGCATTTCTCAGAATCTGAGAAAGGTGAACAATATGAATAAGGAATACTGAAGTTACTATGGTAAGTACATGTATTTCCTTTTCATTCATATTTGATAAATTACCCCTGAGATTAAATCTTCATCATTTTGTTTATCTTTAAGAGGTGTGGGTGCTGGCTGCAATACCAAGGAAGTCATAGACAGACTGAGGTATCTGAAAGCAGAAATTGAAGATCTGGACTTCAAAGAAAAGGAGCTGGATCAGCAGAAATTATGGCTTCAACAGAGCATCAAAAACGTTATGGAGGATTCCAATAATAAATTATATCCTTTTAAGGTGTGAATTAATTTACAAACAAAAGCTAATTGAAATGAAAAGCTAAGCTAATTGTAATCAGATCATTTTGACATGGGAACATTTATCCAAGAATTGTTATCTCAATGTGACTGTAAATTGTGTTGCACTACATGAACACACTGCCGTGTAGGTCTTTTTTAATTGTTTTTATTTTTATCCTGGAACAGTACATCATTAAGACAGCCACAACCATTCCTATCAGCATAAGTTTACAAGTGACATGCTGTGTACATTGCAGAACATTCATCTTGCACCTCATGATTGTAAACAGATGCGGGTTACCACTATTACAACAAGTCCCCTTTTTCCCCGTCACGGGGTATCACCCCAGCCCTAGTGTGTTCACTCTGTGGTGACCTCAGGTGGGGTCAGTAGTTTGAAATGTTTATCCCCCTACTTTCATTCCATTTCCCTCAGATCTTTGTCCATTTGTGTGGGCACCCACTGCTCTCATACTAGTAGAAGTATTTGAAGTAGTTTACCAGCCCTGTTTTTGTTCCATTGGAAACTCACTTTCACTGCTCTTACCGCCATACAGCAGATCTGACGGAGCTGGCAATTGATAATCATGTGATACTGCACTGAGTCTGTTTTTAGGTCGAGTCTGTAACAGCGCTCATGCGCTGTTCTGGCGAAGACTTCATGTAGGGGCTCTTAAAAACTAACCTAAGAATTGCACATGCTTGTGCATGTGCTTTTTGTTTTGGCCCTCGCTATTGGCCTTTGCGTGCGTCTTTTTAACAAAGACAGCGCGCAATTGGCCAAAGGTGGGCGCATTGCTCCGCCCATGGCCTATTCGTGTCGGTTACATGCACGGCCGCCATATGGTTTCAGTTATCGTGCCCAGACACGGGTGCAATAAACAGATGTCTCGCTGTGGCGTGCGCGCACCACTCGCGTGCTTAGGCAGAACGCTTCCGCGCGCCAGATGTCGAGTGACAGTGATGAGTCTGGGACAGCCGCGACTTTGAAGCTGACATCAAATGGAGAGTGATGGCCGACAACATATTGCCTTTAAATGAAGAGAGATGAACCCCAGTTGCAAACAAATACATGAATATAATTCTCTCTTTGCCAGCTGGAGGTGCAGAGCCAGATGGCAGTCGGTTCTCCAACTCATACTGTGTCTTCCATTCAAAAACATGACATTTTTTCCCCTCTGCTTACCCCGGTTTTGAAGTGGGCTCGTGAAAAGCAGCTCGCGTGTTTAAGTCGCCTTCAGTTCAGTTGCGGTGCCAGAAAGGCCCGAGCTTTCCAGCGCCTGCATGAGGGCTTCTAGGCAGGAACATTCCCGCCCAGCTCCCAGGAGCCCTCCGGCGGCATCACCTTTCATAGCACGGCACAGACCGACACTTCCGGGGTCACCTCTGCATTGTAGCTGAGCTCAGAGTGGAGGCCACCTACAAACAGGGGGCGTCAGTACAGATCCCACGCTGCGGGATTCGTCAATCACACTGCCCCCTGGCGGCAGCTGAGGCCATGGCACCGACTGACCAGAGAAAGTGCACCGTCTGAGGTGACCCAAGACCGCTATGTTCTATCGGGCATCTAAAATCACTGCTGCTGGAACAGCTTTGGATGTGGGGTGCTGCTATCGGCAAAGTCCGCCTTCGCTAGGACAGCGCCCTGGGCGGAAACACATTTCTCACCCTCGCTGCTGATCAAAATGAGGCAGCAGGGTGCCCCTTTTATGTTCCGAGAACAGTCCCGCCTGAGTGCATCAGAGCTGTGATAGAACTCTGAATACATACATCTTTACACCTCCCCCCAACACACCTGCATCACTCACAGATCAGCACCTCACGCTGTGGCCAAGTGGTTTGTGGGGGGTGAGGGGTCAATAGTGTGAGAGCCTTCAGAGGGAGATGGGAGGGCAAGAAAGCAGGCTGAAGGGGTGTTAAAAACTGCGCCTGCAGCAGCACAGGAGCCGGGGACTCTGCTGTCTGCAAGACCATAGTGCGCACTGCCACTTACGCCTCTTTGAAGACTGGCGGCTTGGGCCCAGCTCGCACATGCCAAAAGTTGGTGCATCACTGACGAGAGAGCAAAGTGAAACATCTTCACGCTACCCAGAGCAAGTGGTGCAGAAGAGCCATGCACATTCTGCGAAAACATGTGTCCAGTGGTGCATTTCAGAGTGCACTGTCCCAGATGTACGACTAAAGCATGGTGTGGTAGGGTGCTGCCACCTACAAAGAGCATATTTTCCACTGAAATGGTCTCTTGAAATACCCACTAAATTTGCATCCGACATGCGATTTATTTTACCAGAACAGTATAAGACACACTAACGATAACTTGTGGAAATCGGGGTTAAGTGCATGTTTATTATTTGTACATCATACAAGCGTCCTGGTTTGTTTTGATCCTATTAAAATCCTTGTTTCCAACTCACCTCAGAATTACAAAAACCCAAAATGTCTCATTTGTAATTTCTTTACTGCCGACATTTAAAAAAAAAAAATATGTATAGTTCATTCACAACTATTGAAAAGTTATTGTGTGTTGGAGAACATCTGACATCCTACGGCCTTTACTTTCACTCTCTGAACCCCAGCAGGTGTAACTTGGTTCACATTTCAGATTTCCTCTACCTGCAGTTGGAGAATGGACTTATAAGCACCACAATCCTCATATTAAAAAAATAAGCAGCAGTTTGTCAGAAGACTTTTCCTGGCATTTCACCTTTGTCATTAAATGCACAACAACGGCAGCAAGACAAACATTAAAGTGCCTCTCTATTGCTAATTCCTTCCTGCCTCCTAGAAGGTCATTTTGGGGGTGCTGCAGCACCTCCTGCAACCCTCCTGCGAGCGCCCCCGTCTGCAATGTGCATGTTCTCATTGCTCATTTAAACTCTAGGTTTTGTTGATGGCCGCATAAACATAACACACTTTGCAGATCAAGGCGTCCTACAAACTAGGTTTCAGGTCTGCGGAATTTGATCCCCCCCCCGTGCCTCCTTTGTACAGATTGGACAGGGTTCCTCTCTTACTGAACTCTGAAGTAGGCCGAAGGGTGCGCGCGTGGTGCACTATAAATCCATGATTTCTGGCGGGTGCAGTTAGATCATTTCCTATGGAAGTGTTCTACAGGTAGACGTGACACCAATGGCTGATTATGAACTCTATAACTGTCAAATAACCATAACAACAACAAACAAACATTTGCAATGCAATAGGTCTCGCTTTTGTGAGAGTTTAAGCTATTAGCATTGTAAATGACAATGCCTTTTATTTATGTTTTAAAAACCAAAACATAAATAAAAGGCATTGTCATTTACAATGCCAATAGCTCAAACTCTCGTAAATGCGAGACCTATTGCATTGTAAATGCTTGTTTCGTTTTGCTATATCAGTTTGCATTTTGAAGAAACAAAAGTATATTTGTATTCCTAAACAGATATCCTATGTCTGAACATAAGCTGCCTTTTTTCGTACCATCTGTACTAAAAACATTTCTAGATGAATGCGTTTTATCTCATATAAAAACATATTATTGCTAGTTTGTTGTTTTTTTCTGCTAATGCTGTTTTCCTTGACTTATGGTGCCCACGTGTTCATATGTCACACATGAAGACATCTGCAATTGCTTCAATGGTAATTGTTTCGATTATTTTATAGTTGCAAACTGTTAGTAGAAATATAGTCCTAATATAATGGCTAAGAATATCCCACTGTGCGTGAAATATTGAAATAACTATTCAGCAATACGTTCTGCGGTTCTTTTGTATAACTGCTTGCTAGCAGTTGACCAATACAGCTGTTCAAAACTTAACCAAACTAACATGTCAGCTTGTTGCTATTGTTTAAAGCTTTCATATGTTTTTGGTTGCACAACCTTTTTACTCACTTCCTTCTAAGCAATCACTGTTATGTTCTCATGTATTTATTTATTTTGTAATGGAGAAAATCTTCAACAAACGCTGTCCATAGGCGACATCTAAAAATGAACATCGCACATTACATTCTGCAGTTTGTCAACATTAAAATATTACTGACACTAAAAATGTACCCATGGCACCAGCAACTGATAAAAAATTAACATTCTTTTAATTTATAATCTTAGCAACCTCACTAAGATGCAGCAAAGTTAAATAAAATTGTGAAAATTGTTTCTGGATCCTGATCATTACAGTTCACAGATCTATCTTCCTTTCCTGGGCTTTTCCTAAAAAGTCCCTACATGTCTGTTTTCGTCTCCTTCGAGAAATTGCAGATAATCGTTTTAAAATTAAAATCAAATCCCTTTTTAGGTCTCGCCTGACCCAGCGCATGCGCTGGTCTGGCGAGACTTATTGAGAGGGTTCCAAAAAGTTCTACCAGGCCAGCCTAGATCTACAGTGCATGTGCGCGAGCGCGCGTGGCGCGCTTTACCGCGATTACTTTCACGGCCGCACGGCCGCTTTGTTGTATAATCCCGATCACTTTCACGGCCGCTTGGCATAGCCAATAGGTCTCGCTTTTGGGACCTTATAAGTATTTAGTTATGCAACTGTTGCATGGCTAAACACTTATAAGGTCCCAAAGGCGAGACCTATTGGCTATGCCAATGCTTGTTTGCATTGTTTCTAAACTGCTGGACACCATTTTCTGCATCAAAGCGCTAATTCCAGAGTTCCGAGAATTTCAACGAGATTGTGCACAATGTATTACTGTAGTTAAGCTAGTTCTTGCACAAACTACAAATCAGCTCTAAACAATTAATAAAAAAAAATCAGAGACCGGAGATTCATGCCCACGTTCGTTGTAGGACATTTACTGGGACTCTTATCTGAACCCCTTGCATCTGCTCCCAAATATTAGTATCCAGATTTGTCCTGTGATTTGACTCAATGACTTGAAAATGGAACTATACTGGAACATAATACTTGAATATTCATTCCGCTTTACCATATAGGCTCTAATCATTTGATATAGCCTGAGAATTTGCCAATTGTGCCAATATTTGTAGAACTGTAAGAGACAAACGCTTTCCACTCCTGTTGACACATTGATTGTGAAATCGGGTCGCTAAATCTTTGCAGCTGTAATAGGGTCCCCTTATTATCCATAGCAATTTGGCCCCCGTTTTCAGAGGTAATGTGGCCATCATCAGTAGTAATTACTTTTAAGATTATTGCACAAATAAATCACAACAGTTTATTAAGATTTTGATCTTTAATGAAATCCACATTATAAAATATACTCATTACATGATCAATACATATCTAAAATAACCTTTACAAAATGTGGACATTTTAAAGCACATCATTTCATTCACTGGTATGAGTAATAATTGCAGAAAATCTTTTTGTCGAACGAATTCCATGTTACAAAAACAGTGGCTTCAACAGACATCAGTAATTAATATATGCAGTGACGGGCAGACACATAAAACCTGCTCTGTAGTTTGAATAGTCTCTTGGCTGAGATCGCACAGTCTATATTCTGGGGCCATCCCTCTCCAAGCGCCAGCTACAGATTTTGACAGCAAGATATTCATATGGAACAATAATAGAAAGCACTGGATGCGTTAAATAGGGTTGAGGCTCTGCCCCAAAGCATGTAAAAATAATAGCTTCCATCTTCCTTTATTCCCTGCACCGCATCCATTGAACTAGACCTGATAGTGTATTTAAAAAGTTAAAGTGCAAAGCGGGACATTGCCATTAAATCGACTCTACACAATCTAAAGTGTAAAGTACTTGGCTAAAATTCTTATACAAAGTGCCAACCTTCATGCTATGACCTAGTGCTTCTGTGCCGAGCAGACCTCTAAAAGTATTCTCTTTGCTAAGCAAAAGCCAGAGAGCCCATCTCAGGACTGCAGCAACCCCTGAAGGGACCCGTTTTGAGACGTATTGCTTTGATCGGAGCTAGTGTATCTAAATTAAAAATGTTACAAAATATTTTTCCCTCCGTTTTGTGCAGAAAGTTCCAACATTTTATTTCAATAACTTCAATACCATAAAGCAATGTTGATAAACACAGCTATGACATGGTTCTTAAAAATGTATTTTATTTTATTTCGTTACACTGCAGCAGATACATAAAAATATATGTTTTGTGCTAGCTTAAAAAAAAGGTAAATTAATGATGTGGCTTGGTTATATAACGTACTACAGCATACAATGCTACAAAGTCTAACCGGGGATCTTCCTTCTAATTTATTAAAGTGCAGTCTAAAGTGCAATCGGATTTTTCTGTGATTTCTATAGTGTAACACACTTCAGACGTTAAGATACATATTTCATTTAGTTATAAAGTGCAAAACATACTTCCAAATCTCCCCCCAAAAAATTCCTTCCCTTCCCTGTCCCCTTTGTATACAATATTTATCTTCTCAGTACATTAGGATACTTAATTATTTCATTTAAGTTATAAATTACGAGGCTTACTTACAAATTACAAAAAACGTCCTTCTTTCCCCATCCTCTTTGCTTACAAATTCTCTTTAGCATATACATTATTTATCTTTTCAATCCATTACTGCAGTTTTGGAGGTTCAGCTGATTTCCAAATTGTGGTTACTACTAATCGTGTCAGTATCATTGGAATAGACCACCAACTATGTGCCAGAGCTGGGCGGATTCCCAAGTGTTTGGAGCAACCGAAAAGAATAGAATGTAGGTGTGTGGCATATTCAGCCCTGAGAGAATCCCACATGTACCTCTGAACCCCTCCCCAAAATATTTTTAGTCCATCACATTCCACGATGAAATAGATCCAGCTACTAGGTTTTGTACATCTTGTACATTGTTTGGAAATATACGTATTCCATTTTTGCAATTCTAAAGGAGTATAATACACCATCCACGGAGCATAGAATTGCATTCTTCGTAAAATAGGGACGCTCTATGTTTTGTAACAGAGATGGGAAGCTTCCAACCACTCCTCTTGAGTTGCATCCACCTTATTTTCTTTTAACTGTTTACTTTGATAAGCTTGAAGCTGATCTTTAAATTTACTCTTCTGATTGTAACTAATATACCCACTGACTCTGTTTTCTTTGCTCTTTGGTGGAGTATAATAAAACCAATACTAATTCCACTTATGGGTTCAATTTGCAATGGTTGGTATTTCTGCAAAACATACAATTTGTAAATAAGCCAGTTTATTTTGGCTCCAGACTACTGGGAGTCTAGTTTACACCACTACCGAAAACACCGTTAATCAACCAATCTCTGACTTTCTGTAGGTTGTACTTTTCCCATCTGTACACTCCTTATTCCAATACTTCATGGCACCAACTTTCAAGAGCGAGTTCTCTATGGACTCCTTAACCAATGAAAGACATGTTTCTGTTTGAATAGCCCGAGAATACGGTATATTACCTCTTTCGGTTTCTTAACTTTCGGAAGAGTAGGATCTGGGCTGGGAAAAATTCCATCGCACATAGCCGCTAGAAAAAAGTTATCAATTGTCTTACATTTATTGGATTTGTAGTACCCATCGTGAATTATTCAATAAGCCGCTAAATAATAAGCTCTCCAATGTAGGAGGGATATTCCTCCTTCCAGAGCTGGCATACTCCGTTTCTTAAAGCTTTTTCTAGGATTGCACTTATTCCAGATAAAATTGCTAGTGAGTGCATTCAGCCTTTGAAAGATTTTATTATGTAATACCTATGGGATCAATGGAAAAAGAGAAATTTGAAGGAGGCTGGATTGGCTTTTTTAACACCAATACTCTCCCAATAATTGAAATTGGTATTTTGATCCACCCATCCATTATAGTTTAATCTTGGTATTTAGGGAACAGTAATAATTTATAATATCCTCCTATTTCTCAGATACTCAACTTCCCAAATATCTGACTGGCTTATGCTGATATAGAGTCTGAAAATTTTGAGTCAAGGAATTTACACCAGTATTCAAAAGATGCATCTCAGTCTTAGATATATGCATCTGATACCCAAATAACGTTGAGAACCTTTTATATATGTTAAACAAATCATGAAAAACTATCCTCCTGGGTGACGTAAATAGCACCAAATAATCCACATAGAGTTTGAGTTTTGGTGCCCCTGGAACCACTTCCATTACCCCTCCACCTTCCCCCCATGCTAGAGGCTCAATAAACCAAGCAAAGCGAGATGGTGAGAGGGGACATCCCTGCCTAGTACCTCGTAATCTGAATGGGGTCCAAAACCCTACTGGTTAACGTTATTGCAGCTGTTGACCCCTCATTACTTGAAGCTATTGGCGTTGTGAGCGGATATTGAAATCCCATCATTTCAAAGAAGTAATTCCAGCTCACAAGGTCAAAGGCTTTTTCTGCATCAATAAACAGAATTACCGTTGGTATCTTATTTTGAGTAAAATAATCATTGACTTCCATAGATAATGCATGTTGTAATACAGGTGGCACCCAGGAATAAATCCAGTCTGATCACTACCGATCAACTGCGGAGTGACCTCTACTACCCTTTTCTTTGTTTTGTTTAAATTTCTTTATTGGGAGTTTCACTTTTCATGGTACAGAATTACATATTTTTATTCAAACATGAAGATAGGTGCATACAGACCATTAAATGATTCCATTGGGACCCAAAACAGCCATCCCCCCATCTATGTTACATCAAATATGAGAAACAGTAAGATGAACCGGAGAGTACAGTTCAGCTGAACCTTCCCGGGCAGTGGTAGGTTGTCTGGCGTCTGCCTATGTAGATTACCGTGGGATGTGGGTTGATATTCAGTCCCCCACTCTATCCCCGTGCACCATCTTTGGAATTGTCCATGAATGTGTGTCCAACTCAGCGAAGTCGCCCAGTTAGGTGCTGGGGGGGGGGGGGGGGGGGAAACTAATAACCTTTAACAAGGAGAGAAGGGGAGGGTCATGGAGCTTGCAGATTGTTTCGTGGTATTTGCTTAGTGTGTGGCTGAGTCCGGTTTATTCGTTACTGAGTCATGGTGTCAGTGGCTAGTGGGGGAAACTCTGGGGAGGCTGTGTCTCCTATCAGGAAATGAGGGTGGCATTCCGATGGGGCCTTAGCACACCATCTGCCCATCAGACCGTATGCCTGTTACGTGTTGGTGTTCGCTGGCAACGCGGGGGACAGGGGTGGAGTTTGGGATTGGGACTGTGAGGCCACGGGTGAGTCCTCTAGCGCTGTTTCTTGAGCAAATTGGAACAGGCGCTGAGCCCATTCCATGGAGATGAGATGCTTACGGATCCCTTTCACCTCCTCGTATCTCAATGTATCTAACTCTGGTGCCCCCTATTTTTTAACAGCGCCTATCCAGGCTGCTTCTGGTGGTCCCGCCGGGGCCCTCCAATGCATGGCTATTCCGCGTTTCGCTAAGAGCATAGCTAGGGAAGCGAACCTGCATTGCACTTTTTCTGTCTTCCACCTGAGGAAGACACCCAGGGCGCTCTCCTCCCATGTGGAAATATGCATGAGGTTGACCGTCACCCTTCGGGTTTGATGTACCCTATTCCAATACTGTAGGAGTGCGGGACAGTCCCAAAACATGTGTTTAAAAGTCGCCTCAGGTGTTTGACATCTGGGGCATGAGAAATGTGTATCGGGGTAAAATCGGTGGAGCCGGTGAGGTGTTAAATATGCGCAATGTAAAATGTTGAATTGGATGTTTTTGAAACGTGCATTTCTAGAAACCTTTTTTGGGTACTCTAGTGCCTTTTCCCATTCTTTGTCATGGAGCACCCGTCCTATTTCGTCCTCCCATTTCTGGTGCAGGGCTTGTAGTGGGGTTATAAGCAATTCCCGTATCGGTTTGTAATGCCAGGTGACTAAGTGCCTCCCCATGCCCATTCGCAGAATTGTGTGCAGCACCAGGTGTGTCAGTGATTCTCCCCCAGTGAGATCCCAGCATTGTCGGGCGCTATCAATCGCCTATGGACCAGAAACTAGATCGTAGCTTTCCCCCATTTGGGCATATACGTTTTCAGCTGTCCATCCTCGAACAGGGACTCAACCTCTGTCACCTCATGCTCAGTCCATAACCGGAGGGCGCCGGAGGTGTAATATTTCTCCCACTAAGGGAATCCCACTAATGGGAGCAATGGGGAGTAGATGGGCTGACTCCTTGACATGCGGTGAATGCGCATCATGTATTTACGGGCTATCACTACCTGCAGGGGATGAGTATGTGCGGGCTTGGTGCCCGGCATCAGTAATCTCCGGATGGCCGGGAGAGGTATCCGGTCATCATTGAAGAATGTCTCCTCCATGTGGCGTTCTGCCGTCCAATGGGACAGCCATTGTAGTTGGGCCGCCAGGAAATATGCTTCAAAGGAGGGGGCCCCCAGACCACCCTGTGTCGTGGGCAAATATAGAGTGTGTAGAGCTACCCTGTGTCTACCACCCCCCCCATATTAACGTTGAGTAGCGCGTCTAGTGCTTGAAAGAAGGAGCGAGGCGGTATCACTGGGAGATTAGTAAAAGAGTAGAGTAACTTGGGAACCATAATCATCTTCGCTAGAGCTACCCTTCCTATGGGGGTCAAAGGCAGAGTCTTCCAGAAGGCGACTGCCGTATGCAGTCCCGCCAAGGTCTTACGGTGATTTCCTTCATAGAGATCCTCGGGCGAGTGATACAGCCACACTTCCAGGTATCGGGGTGCCACAGCATTCCATCCCAGTATCTGGGGCCCAATCGCTATTTCCAAGGGGCTAGGTGGGGGCTTAGCGGAAAGAGCGTCGACTTTCCCCAATTAACTTTGAGGCCTGAGACTTCTGCAAAGTCCTGCAGTATCGTCCATATCGGCGTAAGGTAGCTTGTGATATCCCGCACATAGATCAGGAGATCCTCTGCATAAAGTGATACAATATGCACTGTGTCCGCAATTGGGATGCCCCACGTCTCTCCCCCCCACCCCCCCCCCGACGCAAACGGATAGCCAGTGGTTCCACTGCCAGGGCGAAGAGAAGGGGAGACAAGGGGCACCCCTGCCTCATTCCCCGCTCCACTGGGAATGGAACTGAGATGTACCTTCCCACTCTCACCCTAGTCGTGAGGCCCCTGTAGAGGAGTTTTGTGTATGCCAGCAGTGTCGGGCCGACTCGTACCTTACGGAGGACTGCGCATTGGTATGGCTATAGTAGTGTGTCAAAGGCCTTTTCAAGATCTAGAATTGGGCACGTGGGAAGTGATCCTTCACCCTGTCTTGTATATGGAAGAGTCGGAGTATATTCTGTGAGACACTACGTCAATCGTTGGAGGACTTGAATGTACCAGTCCGCTAATATTTTTCCTAAAATTTTACAATCCGTGTTAAGTAGGGTTATAGGCCTATATGAGGACGGAAGAGTGGGATCCCTATGCGGTTTGAGGAATGTTACCAGGGTAGACTTCCTGAGTGAACCAGGAGGTTCACCTCTATGTAATGCGTCTTCATACATGGATACGAGTCGTGGGGTAAGGTGACCTGAGAAGGTGGTATAATATTCTAGGGGAAAGCCGTCCATTCCCAGGGCCTTGCGTTGCGCCAGTGCTCTAATTGCATCGGTCACGTCCGAGGATTTTATCTTCGTCTCTAACGCCTTCCCATCTGCCGACGGGATGCTTGGTAGAGGCAGTGAGTGGAAGAATTGGGGCAAGGCCGGTTGTGATGATTGTGGCGGAGCCCGATAGATTCCCGTATAATAGTCGTGGAAAATGCGCAGTATATCTAATTGTGACTGTTTAGGGGCCCCCGTTGCAGCTATCAATTCTGTTATTTGCTGTATATTTGTGTCTTGTTTTGCTAGCCAGGCTAGGAGTGTTGTGACCTCTATTACCCTTAATGCTAAGATCTTCGTGAAAATCTTATGTTCTGCATTCAGCAGTGCAATAGGACGGAATGAGTTTATATCTTTTGGATTTTTATCTTTTTTTTTTTTAGAAAACAGGTAAGGACCCCCTTACGAAACGAAGAGGGAATAGCACCCCTACTCAAAATTTAATTGAACACATCTAACAGAATGAGTCTCAGTTCCGGGTGTATCATCTGGTACTATTCCAATGGGAACCCTTCATCCCCCGCATCCTTACATCTATGTAGTGCTTTAATCACTCCCTCAATTTCCTGAAGTGTTATTGGGCGAACAAGATTTTATGCAACCGCATTTCGGGAGCTTAATTTTTGCTAGGAAATGTATTATATCCATGTTTCCTGAAGATTGCTCCTTTATTATACATGTTTAGGTCTCGCCTTGCTATCGCGTAAGCGATCGCAAAGCGAGACTATTGTAAGGGGCTCCCAAAAGTGCTCCGAAAAGCGGATTGCAAGGCGAGCACGCGCACAATCACGCGCATCGTGCCGCCATGCAATCCGTTTGGCATCGCACTTCAAAGGGTCCGCTCCCCCGCCTGGAATGCGCTCCCCCGCCCCCACCAAGCGCGCGCACCACGCCCCGCCGGGCTTGTCTTGTTTTATTAGGTAACTTGTTTTGAACATGCCCTTCATGTGGATTTGTGGGCCGGAGGTACATTAAACTCGTAAACAACGGACTTCTCTGCCAAAGAACATCTTCCCACCTTTAATTCAGGCACAGAGGAACACCTTTCAGTGTCCCGCAGTACTGCATGCATAAGGTAACTGCTTTTGATTTTTTAATTCATTCAAAGCGAAATGGGGGCTGACTGAACGCTGATTTCCGAAACCAGCCCTCCCCCTTTTGTTCTATGCTCTTTTTGCTTAGGATAATCTATATGTCGCACTGTCTCTCACTTTACTTATTTACGGTGACCCCGCGCCTGCCTCCGAGTCCGAGATGTTTAACGGCGGTAGCCTCGTGCTGCTTCAGGGAGTGGATGTGGCCTCATGGCCAGAGCTGCCGACTTTGGCTCTGAGGAGCCACGTTCGAGCCTCGGTGTGGGTTCAGCATCGTGTGATTCTAGGCAAATCGCCTAATCTCCTGTGTCTAAAAAACTGAAGGTGTCCTTGAATAACGCAACTGGTGCCCATTTAAAGTGCTCCAATACCTTCGGGTCGAGTTTGCGCTATATAAACGTTTTCATTTTATTAGGTAACTTGTTTTGAACATGCACTTAACGTGGATTTGTGGGCCAGAGGTACATTAAACTCGTAAACAACGGACTCCTCTGCCAAAGAACATCTTCCCACCTTTAATTCAGGCACCGAGGAACACCTTTCATTGTCCCGCAGTACTGTATGCATAAGGTAACTGCTTTTGATTTTTTAATTCATTCAAAGCGAAATGGGGGCTGACTGAACACTGATTTCCGAAGCCAGCCATCCCCCTTTTGTTCTATGCTCCTTTTGCTTAGGATAAACTATATGTCGCACTGTCTCTCACTTTACTTATTTACGGTGACCCCACGCCTGCCTATGAGTCCGAGATGTTTAACGGCGGTAGCCTTGTGCTGCTTCAGGGAGAGGATGCGGCCTCATGGCCAGAGCTGCCAACTTTGGCTCTGAGGAACCAGGTTCGAGCCTCGGTGTGGGTTCAGCATCGTGTGATTCTAGGCAAATCGCCTAATCTCCCGTGTCTAAAAAACTGAAGGTGTCCTTGAATAACGCAACAAGTGCCCATTTAAAGTGCTCCAATACCTTCGGGTCGAGTTCGCGCTATATAAATGTTTCCATTATATTAGGTAACTTGTTTTGAACATGCACTTCACGTGGATGTGTGGGCCGGAGGTACTTTAAACTTGTAAACAACGGACTCCTCTGCCAAAGAACATCTTCCCACCTTTAATTCAGGCACAGAGGAACACCTTTCAGTGTCCCGCAGTACTGTATGCATAAGGAACCTTCTTTTGATTTTTGAATTCATTCAAAGCGAAATGGGGGCTGACTGAACGCTGATTTCTGAAACCAGCCCTCCCCCTTTTGTTCTATGCTCTTTTTGCTTAGGATAATCTAAATGTTGCGCTGTCTCACTTTACTAATTTACGGTGACCCCGCGCCTGCCTCTGAGGCCGAGATGTTTAACGGCGGTAGCCCCGTGCTGCTTCAGAGAGAGGATGCGGCCTGACGGCCAGAGCTGCTGACTTTGGCTCTGGGGAACCAGGTTCGAGCCTCGGTGTGGGTTCAGCATTGTGAGATTCTAGGCAAATCGCCTAATCTCCTGTGTCTAAAAAACTGAAGGTGTCCTTGAATAACGCAACTGGTGCCCATTTAAAGTGCTCCAATACCTTTGGGACGAGTTTGCGCTATATAAATCTACAAGAAAACAAAAATCTATCAGATTCTTTCTTCCTTTGCCGTCGGCCATGACAGGCATGTTGTAAAAGTACGGCTTTAAGTTTTTTAGCTGCAAGTGCAGAGCAAGCCTTTTGTTTTGAAGTGTCACCATGGCATAGGTTTCAGGACCTCGTTTAAGCGACGCTGTGGTGTTTTTTATTTTAAGACTCGCTCAAATCGATGGAGATGTGTTGCGTCCCTGAGGGGGCAGGAAGGCGGTGAAGTAATTAACAGGGGAAATGCAGTCATAATTCACTTTTAGAGGGTATCCCACACTAGAACTATTTTATCTGACACCTGAACATGCCATTGTTAACACGTGGTTTTCCGTATGTAAAATACCTGCACGTTCGCTGGACGGAAAGCGCTCGACTCCTTGTTGGCTACAGAAAGGTCTCAGGTCTCCTCAATGACTTGCATAGGCAGTGGCGGCTGGTAACATTTGAAAGTGATATGGCGTGAAAGTTGTGGCCAAGTGCTAGTGGCAAAACTTTTGAGAAAAAAAGAAAGGGCAAATGGAGCATTTAAGGCAAAATTGAGAGCAAGGTGGTTTATAAAGCAAATGTGAATCTGTAGACTTGAAAGAGTTAAACACATTTCAAAAGACCCCACATCAATCTGCATTTAATAACTTCAACAGTTACGTTTTTGTGGTGTGCAAATCATCTTTATTAGCTGTAATGAGCTGTGAGCAAGTGAGTCCTGTGGTTCAGGTGCGGCGGGTAACAGAATGAACATGCACGTTCACGCCATCTCTGCACTAAGCTGGTTTTACGTCTGGCGTACTTGAACTCAGTGGCTTTTAAGCGCTATAGTTATGCCTCAGTCCAGTGGTAGGGTTCTGATACATTGCTCTAGACTAGAATTGCATTGGCATCTGTAGCAGAGCAACATCCATGGAAAGAGGAGTCCAACGACTGCTACGATCAGATCTATTAAAAGTGCCAATTTTGAGATGTAGACCGTGTATTGAGAGGAAAACACATGCACAACCTCGTACAACTATGATATCTTAGTCGTTCGAAAACCCACTAAATCAGCTTTTTAAACAGTAATTGAGTATGAGGTCGCTGCCAAAGACTTTCTCTTCACATCATGTAAGGCCTACTACTGCCTACTTAAAACAAGTTTTTACACCCCAGCCTGCCAACAATCCGTAATGCTATGCAGTACATACTTTGTACCGGCGTCCCTCCTGGATAATAAACAGCCTACAAGAACACGTAGAATACAGCACACCTGCTGCATTCTCATTATCCCCGAAATGAAATCGGAGCTGCGTAGACAAACTCTTCCACAGCCCACTCCCCCAGCTTCCAACATCCAATCAGGAGGCTTAAACAGCAATACAAACATGAAGGGAGTCCTTTAGTTGTTGCCACCCACGTCACTTCGTTGATGTATGCCAGTCCTGTTAAATCAATGAGGACATTGTTCCGCGTTGGGAGGTGAAGAAATATATTAATAAACACCTGCTCAACGGAGAAAAAGAAGAATCGGGGAGTAGAAAGGGAGACAAGGAGAGAGCAAGAGAGAGAGAGAGATGAAGGTGAATGAGGCAGAGAGGTATATCCCCGGTATCTAGGATTCAAGACTTGTGATACCCTAGTGTACATGGTCGAGGGTTTCCTAGGCTTGACCGCTGGCTGCCCGCACCCTATTTGGGTTACGACGGGTGCCGGCTCGTTCAGCACCTACCCTCTGTCAGCGGCTGCCTGCAAGTGACCCCTTTACTCACGCGGGTTACCTTACCTTATCCCGGAACCCCCATCATCACCGTGCACAACTTCTAAGTAGGCGTGAAACATGTCGACCTCATTTTGAGTCACAAGGGCACATTGCACCCACTAGTGACTCACCGACCTCCGGGTCTTTTTATTCTACCAGGGGTCCCACAACATTAAAAAACTTTATTTGGACACCCCTAGGTAATTTTCGGCTTTTCTCTTTAAAAGATTTCCGCGAAAGAGACCCTTCGGGGTACCGTCGGGCATTGCAGCGCCGGCCCGACGAGGAGCAAAAAAGCCCGATGATGAAGCATGACATCCTTCGGGGTGTGTGAGGGCAAGTAAGAGGCAAATATGAGCCCTCCCCTTCGGGATTGAATCCTAGATACCGGGGATATACCTCTCTGCCTCCTTCCCCTTCATCTCTCTCTCTCTCTTGGGCTCTCCTTGTCTCCCTTTCTACTCCCTGATTCTTCTTTTTCTCCGTTGAGCAGGTGTTTATTAATATATTTCTTCACCTCCAACGCGGAACAATGTCCTCATTGATTTAACAATTCACATTGGAGCACGGACATTGGACCAAAACTAGCTCTTGGTTTCCCCCCCCCCCCCCCCCCCCCCCCCCCCCCCTTCTGTTGTTGACATAGCATGCCAGTCCTGCCCATTACCATTTATTTCAATGGGGCTCTGCTAAAAACGCCTGGGCCACAGCATAAGCGCCCCATTAAAAAGTTAACCATTGCCGCTTCCTCCCGACACTCCCATTATGCTGACATCACTCTCCTTGTGGGTGCCTCATGGGCGAGCGATAGCCCCCGCCCCGACCAGCACATGCGTACGAGGACTTGTCTCGCTCCTCAAATCTTTCCTTAAAAAAACAACAGAATCTGTGTTGTAATTAGCACGCAGCAGTGAGCACTATATTTAAAGCTGCTCCATGGTGTACATTCTCTCTTTCCTCCCGGATGCTAGTAGGGCAACCCCCCTTTCGCACGTTAAAAGCAGCCGCCGATTTCATAGTGCCTTTCGTTCTAAAATGTCTGTTTGCCCTCCCCACACCAACAATGTTGAAAGTTATGTCCATAGTTATTAGTGCCACTTAGCAAGGTTCTTCCAACTCCTTACATGGCTTAAAGAGTTAAAACTAGCATTACCACCGTAATTGGTTTTCTTTGACTATTAATGATGGATCAACAACGCAGCACTAGAACTCTTTAAAGTTTCCCACTAGCATTGTCTGTCTGTCTTAAGTATGTATAGATAAAGGTAAAAAAATAATGTTCATGCCATTGGAAAACCAGCTAAGCAGCCATCATAAGGAAAGCTGATTCTTGGATCTTTTATGGGTGCAGCTGATTGCTGGGGTGGTCTAAGCCTGACTTTAAAGTTGGGTAACCAAGTTCAAGTCTGGCGGGAGTCTCAAACATCCTGTGATTCTGGGCAAATCATTTAATGCTCTGTGTCTACCAAAAAAAAGCATTTGCAATGTAATAGGTCTCGCATTTACACAAGTTGAAGCTATTGGCACTGTAAATGACAATGCCTTTTATGTATGTTTAAAAACATAAAAATAAAAGGCATTGTTATTTGCAATGTCAATAGCTGAAACTCGCGTAAATGCGAAACCTATTGCATTGCAAATGCTTGTTTTAAATGTGCTGTAGAAACACTTCCTCTATAGGACATACTTCATGAAGCAAGTTGCCCTTAGATGAGTCCCTGGTGTTTAGAACAGCGTTTTTGGATTGTTGTGTTCTTGACCTCCAGCCCAGCAGCCATCCACTTATCTCCCTTCGTTCATTTAGCTATTGCCCAAATGTTGTGCTCACTTTTAGCTGTCTCTCTAGTAATATAATGGTGCGGATTATCTACTTGAGAGCTTTAATACTGCCTGTACGAAGGCCTTAGTCAGTTCCCTGAATTTCATACTTTTCAATTTATCAATTTATTGAGCTTGAAAAGCAAATATCCCTGCCCGTAAAGTTGATTTAAATGCTTCCCAGATACAGATACAGTTGTACAAAATCTGAGTTGTTGAGACTTTAGATGTGCAAGCGGAAAAATCACGGCGAGATAAGAGTGCGCCATACCTTATCGCCATGTTTCGTGACAGTAAAGAGAGGGGTATCCTGCCTGAGGACCAGCGGCTGGCCAACATAGTCATCACTCCCAAAGCGGGTAAACCCGCTAACAATTGTTCATCTTATAGACCCATGTCATTGCTCAATTGTGAAGCAAAAATCCTGGCGAAGATCCTTGCTACTCGGTTGCTCAGGGTCCTCCCACGCCTGGTTCACCCGGATCAGTCGGGATTTATGCCAGTGAGGAATACCCCTTAATCTGCCTAAGCTTCACGGGATTCTGGGTAGGGTACCCACGATTCGGGAGGATGCGGTTGTGGTGTCCCTGGATGCTGCATCTGCTTTTGACACCATCGAATGGCCCTATCTGTTTGCCGTACTCCACAAATTGGGGTTTGGGTCGGAGTTCACCGACTGGGTGCGACTTCTTTATTATCAACCGCTTGCGCACGTGGTTGTCAACAACAGGAAATCCCCAATGTTCGCTCTCGGTAGAGGCACCCGACAGGATTGTCCCCTATCGCCGCTTCTCTTCGCATTGGCCCTGGAGCCCCTGGCATCTTGGGTCCGTCGGGACCCTGCCATGAGGGGCCTTCGTTGGACACAGGGGTGGGAGGACCGCATTTCCCTATATGCAGACGACATCCCTTCTCTATTTGGCCTCCCCGGCAGCCTCCCTTAACATCGTCTTGGACATATTTGGCAGATTTTCAGGGTACACCATCAACTGGTCCAAATCGGTGCTATATGTCCTTTGTGGTGAATGGCCCTTGCTCCCCCGGGGCTTCCAGCTAGCGGAAGCAGCTGACGGCTTCAAATATTTGGGAATCTGGGTCTCGAAAGATCTCCCTGGATCCCACAACAAGAACCTTCGACTGCCGCTGGAGCGTTTTAAAGTAGACGTTCTCCATTGGACGTCGCTTCCGTTGACACTCCTAGGGCGCGCAGACCTGTTCAAGATGATATCCCTTCCTAGATTCTTATATGCATTACAAAACTCTTCACTTCCAGTCCCAGCATCGTACTTTAGAGACCTGGACGGTGCTGTTCAGGATCTCTTGTGGGTGGGTAGACCACCGCGTATCGCCACTCATAAGCTTACGCTTGGATGGTACGATGGGGGTATAGGGCTCCCAGATATTAAGCGATACTACTGGGTGGCGCATTTAGCTGCGATCAACCAGTGTACATTTCGCTCCCATAACAATCCAGCCTTCCAAATAGATAGATTGCTCTAGCCAGGATGCGGCTTCAGTGGGGCGATCTATGCGTGACCCTTGCGGCCCGTTCTCACCGGCCCGACTGGGCATGCAGTGACTATATGGAAGGCGCCCGACAGGAGTCTGGGCTGGGAGGGAAATCTAACACAAGCCACACCGCTATGGCACAGTGAACAACTCTGCAGATTGATCCGGTTCAAGGGCTTTGACAAATGGGACTTAATTGGCATTTCAAGGGTTGGCGACCTCTGGAAGTCTGGAGATGTGGTGCCCTTTTCCCGACTGCAACAGGAATATGATATAGCCAAATCTGAATACTTTCGGTATCTTCAGATTAGGCATGCCCTGCTCGCGGCTCTCCCTAGAGGTAGCAATCTCCCTGACCCCTCCCCGCTCAAAGATAGAATACTTAATGGCGATCTACCCGAGAAGGCCATCTTCCTTGCCTAGAAAAAACTCATTAACAATATGATGGACCCTCTGATCAGCTTGCGGGCTGAATGGGATCACGATGTCGCAGGTTTGGATGACGAGGAGTGGCGGGCGGTGGTGGCTTCCCCACGCGAAGTGGCCATTTCCTCCCGGCTTAGACTGGTCCAACTTAAGCTGCTTCACAGATCCTACTTGTCAGGATCTTTGCTGGTTTGCATGGACTACATCCCAGACAGCAGCTGTACAAGACAGTGTGGGCAGGAAGGCACATTTATTCATATTATTTGGGAGTGTGCAGTAATCCAGAGGTATTGGGAACAGGTGGTGAGCCGGATGGAGGAGGCGCTGGGAAAAGGTTCATTGTAATATAAAGTTAGCGCTGTTAAACATTTGGGACCCTACTGACTTGAGCTCCAGAGAGCAACTGTGGGTAACACATGGGCTCATGATCGCTAAACGAAATATCGCACGGCTTTGGAGGGCTCCAAACCCGCCAAAACTAGTGGACTGGTCTAACGATATGGATTTGTGCATGGTAACCGAGAAATCCATCTATGAGTCACGGGGTTGCCCGAACAAATGGACACAAGTCTGGGGTCAGTGGAACTCCTACAGAGGGGAGATTTGGGGGTCTTGATGTTGTATGACAAGGCCACCATCTAGTTATTGTATTGGGTGCGCTGAGAGGGTAGAGGCTGTCCATTGTATGCGCTGCCCTGACTGCAAATGTGTTGTTTTTGTAACATGCCTTTTTTTCTTAATAAATATTTGAGAAAAATAAAAATCCCAAACTGTATTTTGCCATCCCAAAAAATCTATACAGTTGTTTCAAATTGAAGAAGAAAAAAAAATGTGCAAGCGGCAGGTAGAGCAGTTGGTTTAATGTCCAGCAAATTATAATCCAGCACTAAGGGTGCAGAAGGTTCAAGTGACTCAGAGGGCATCGTTACTGGGACTTCCCAATACATCAATTGGAGAGGAAGGGGAAGTTGATCTGATGAGCCTTTAATTCTAAAGGCTGTTACTTTCGGGCTCTACCCTGTTGATGGCTCCAGATGCTTTAAGAAAATAGGCAGGGATAGAGGATACCTCCTTCAGTGCCCAAATGTAATTAGATTTATTTCTTAGGAGTTCGATTTCTTTTTATGAAAGTTTCTGGTGGCCCGTTCTCAATTTTTTATCCGTCATTTCGGAAAAGAGAGACTGTGGAGTCCCCACAATGGCCTTAACATGACTTTGGATGGCGCGATCGAATCATCCCCAGGGGGATCTCTCGGCGCCGGAGTGACAGAAAGCAGATTAAAAATTACTGGTTAATGACAGTAAGTAATATGTTTATTGTACAGTTAATTAAAACCATTACAAAAAAAATAATAATAATAATAATTGACGATCTCTTATTAACATGAAAATAAAAAGGAAAGATAAACAGCTAATAAAAAAACACATATTTAAAATTGCACAGAATATCCACTCCCCCTGCATTAGTAGCCCATAATCTTATTTCTTCATTTCTATTGGGAATATTAGCAGCAGTTTTAGGTAAAATTACCCCTCTAATCAGAGTCTTAACTGGAGAATGATATCAGGCCGTAGAGTGCAAGTTTAAAGTACATATTTAAAGTGCATAGTGCCGCCACAAGGGTGAAAGATGGCCATTTAAATGACCTTTTGATGATTTTCTTAGGGCATTTACTTGTGCTAAAAAGCTTGAGGTAATGAGCTTAAAACACTATTGCAGTACACTTATTTTTAAAACGAAGATCAGCTACAGATAAGAACTTTACTAGGCGACAGCTTAGCTGAATGTCTTCACCAGAGAAGCTTGCAAGCACTGCTTGTCTGCACGACCGTAATTGGTTTTTATTAAAAATAGGTCTAAGTAGTAGCCGGCGTTCTCGCATCAGCTCACGGCAAATCGTTATGATGTGAACTATGTCCTCCTCTCCTTCACCACAAAGATGACACATTGCCGGTTTAGGAGGGCGCAGCCAAGGAGGCAGATGGTATGCCGTCGGTAATAGACCTAACCGAAATTTCAAAAACTTTTCTTTAGTAGTTCTAGAGAAGTTAGAAAAGAGGTATGCTTGAGGAGTCGCTTTCCTGTAGGTTTGTATCGTAAGCCAGGATAATGACAGAACAACCACGTTTTAAGCAGTTTCTTGAACTGTCTGAAATTGGAACAGGCTCGTATGTCATCTGGCAGTCTGTTCCAATGGACGGGGGCAAGGTATGAGAAGGAGCGGCCGCTGGGCAATATGCCTTCTCTTACTTGAGAGATTAAGGATATGAAGGATAGATTAGACTTAATTCCGGGAGCTTTGGAGCTCTCCTCCAGTTAAATAGGCTGATTGAGGTAGGCACTTCGTAGTGGTGGGAGAAAGAGGACGTGCAACCTCTGCCCGCAAACTACACTAAACTAACAATGGCCGCTTCAATGGACTGTAGGAGCTGTCAGCACCTATTGCGTGACTGCCCCCCCCCCCCCCCCCCCCCCCAGTCGATTTGGCCGATAGTTGTGACTTCCTAGATGGCTCAAAAATGTACACTGGTCCTACCAGACCTCATAAAAAGTCTAGTCCTTGCAGCAAAAAAGGGGTTGCCCTCCCCATTCGCACCCCCCAGATGGGCCCCTCTTTGCTCCTCGACTCCTTGAACTATGGGGTCCCCCGAAGAAGGTGGGGACTATGGGGCAGGTTCATCGCAACCCCCTCAAGCCAGTCAGAGCTAGGTAGTGGGGCCCAGCACGGGCACACCAGAAATCTAAAGCTCCCAAGACCAAAGAACAAGAGACGTCGACGAGGACATACATAGGACTTCTAGTAGGAAAAGCAGTTCAATTCAGGCTAGGGACGAGCTCCAAAAGTGGCAGCAAAAGCCATCCGCCAAAACGGCAGAAGGTGCCTTTACCATGCCCGAGCCCCGATACTCCCAACAAAGTAAGCAGGTTGGACGGCAGATCTCCCTTCCCTAAAATGGCTAGCCAGGGTCGTGCCTTATTGTGGGCTGACTGTTCTGAGTTGCCTGAGGTTTTCAGCAGTATCTGCCCAGAACAAACCAACCCCCCCCCTTCCCACAGTGCACAGTATAAGAGCCCCTTGTTCCGCGTCACTCATTGCCCCCCAGGGTAGAGCTTGTGAGGCTGTTGTGCTGCTGGAGTGTCACACCAATTTTCGTGGGTCTCTGAGGGTGGGTGCGGTGGACGCGACGGGCTGCCCTCTGCCTGTACAAGAGGGTTGATGGGCCATGCGTTGAAACCAAACAGCTCTTTCGGCATGGAGGGGAGACCAACCGAGGGTCAACTTTCTTTTTTTTCAGGTAGTGCCTCAGACTCTGCTACCTCTCAACTCTACTCCTAAGCTGCCAGCTACTGCGACTAACTGAATGAACGGCTCAACACTTGACAACTTCCCTTCAAGATCATTAAGTTATAAGGTCAAAGATTGACTTTAATGATGAAAATATGTGGACAGCTTGTAAATACATCAAGAAACAAATGTATAATTCATAAATGTGGTGCTAGCCAATAACACTAGTAGATTCTGTTGTGCGCTCATCTGAAACACAACTATTTAAATATCACAGGTAGAAGGCACATGTAAGTTTTTTTAAGACATTGCACGATTAATATAAATGTGTCTGCAGTTCCCCAATGTGTGTCTGGATATCCTAGAATTTATGACCAGAGCAAATGAAAATTGCTTCAAGGAAACGATTGATAACTGTCGCCGATGTAATCTCAATTGAGTGCTCCTCCTCCTAATAGCAACTCAAGAATATTACCTGGTAGAAGGTAGCAAATCATTGTTGCCAAACTAGATCCGGTAAATTTGTTGCATATTGTAAATCAAGCATACCATACTATTGAGGTGTATATACATCCTGAAACGGAACCCTAAAATATATATGTCAGAAACGTTTCTGGTGCCCATTTATTTTGTGCCCCCCAATGGTGAGCAATTTCCTATTAGTTTTGGGGATGGTGAGAGGGAGTTTGCTCATGCCTTATTTCTTCAAACCACCAGGATACTTGCAAATGAAGCAGTCCAGTGCTAACATCTGAGCCGCCTCATTTATATTCATGTGATGTCACATGCATATATCAACAGGACCTTAGGGGACTGCCTAGTCAACGCGGCCAAACCTTCTCCAGGACCTCCTCGGGATCAGGTCAGTGTGTGAAGGCTATCACTGCCTTTCATTGCACCATAGCCACTACCATCATTCAATCCAGTTTTTCTGAGAGTGGGGAAGCAGGGAGGTGTGGGGAAGATATCAAGAGCAACCCAGCTTCTTCTAGCCTCCCATGCCACCAACAGAAATGAGCATTGGCAAAGCCAATAGGTCTGCCGTTCGGCGCCTGCCTTCTGGCAATTCTTTGTTTCTTTTGTCATGGTTTTTGCAAAACTTTATTCTTTGAGAATATGCCGATACCTCAGCAATCTAAAACAAAAAATTTGCAGGCAAGGTTTTTGGGGATCTAATAAAACACCCATTACCATAGTACTCCCTGGCATTGAAGGGAACTATTTTGTGTGAGGTGGATGTGTTACTTGTGAGGGCGGCATGCCAGAACTCGTAGTTAAGTTAGTCAATAGCTGAAGTGAGCTGACACATTGCCCATTAATGCATACTGGAGTGGGTAGAATTACAATGTGGATGACACCAACCACAGACTAATCGAGGAAGTCTGGGTGAAACCCCTATAAGTAACTATGTTATGCACATAATTTTAGTGAAATCAAAAGGTCTTTGCTGACACAGATGTAAAAAGGTCAACTATTCTGGAATTAGCTGCAAGCCTCTTGTCTTTGAGAAAGCAGAAAAAAGAGAAAAGCAGCAAAGAAAGAAAGAGGGATGGAAAGAGGGAAAGAAAGAAAAACGTAAAAGGGTATAACTTAACACAGAACAATTTCAAATGGACACAATCTGGTATGCTTTGAAATAGCAGCATTCAAAAAAGCTAAACATTCCAAAAGGAATATTTGAAGGAGATGGGATCTGTAGACTCCTACTATCCCATCCGGCTCTAAATACAAAGGCAACACTAAAGCAACTATAAAGTACAAACAAAAACCCTCCCACTGAAGGGAACTAGCTTGTGTGCGAAGGTGCTCATTGTGAGAGCAAAATTCACTTACTTAAAGTGAAGTTAACCAGTGGCTTACGTAGGCTGACCCACTGCACCAAGGTATATGCTGTAGTGGGCGGAAACAAAATGTGAATGACACAGCAACAGACCATTGGATGAAGAGAGGTGGCTGAAAGCCCCTGTATGTAAATATACTATTCATAATTTTGTAATATCAAAAGGTCTTGGCTAATGGCAGACCGAAAAATGGACCAGAAGGTAGTATTTGGAAGGGAACAGACTAGTACAGTTAGTCTGTTCCCTTCGATCACCCACCCCTTACTTATTTTCTTTAATTGTTGCGAACAACTCCTTGCTCTCAAAATACTTCTCTGTTCATAAGAAGCATTATGAAAAAAAGGTGTCGTCTGAACCCCAGCTAGTAACCAGGCGCCATTCGGATTTTTAGGTCTGTTTTCTCTTTTTCTTTTTTATTATTGTCCTAAAAAATTTGATATCAGTTTGGAGTACACAGGTCACATTTAGGTAGCAACACACCGGCAGAGTCTATATACAAAGATGTGGTTTTTTTTCTGTTCTCCTTATAGTGCACATTATCCAGTATTGGATCTTTCATAGATTCACATGCTTGTATAATCCCCACAATCTAGGTAGGAGTCTCCCTGTAATTTTTATAATAGCAGTAAGTAATATTACCATAGGCTATCATGCACTGAGCACTCGCTGCAGTAGCCCATCCATATCCTTTTGTAAAAAGAACCAAAGTTAAAACACAACCAATCCGACGTTAGCACCCTCTAGAACACTCCACAGAGAGGCAAGCCCCTCAGATTTACGACTGCATGTCGTCCTAACAGGGGAGTCTCCCTGAGCTCTGCTCAGTTTTTTTTTCCCCTTCATCTTGGATATTTGGCTTTCAATATGTTGAATTCTTTAAAGAAAGGACTCCTTAGACCTTGTGGGTCATGTGGTGGGAACAGGCTGCATGCTGAAGATCCTCACAAGGATTGTATCTACTGTTTATACCCTCTTCATAAGGTCAAAGGCTGCAAGATTTGCAGAACTTTCTTTACTAAGACTTTATGGTTTAAATCTTTTATTGATTTTCATATCAACAGAGAAAAAGAAACCATACCCCGACTCCTTAATACAATGTATAACAGACACAAGTGTCGCGACTGATAGCATTACCAGGGTAAGAGGCATGGAGCAAGGCTACTAGAGAGAGCAGAATAAGAGAGAGAACATAGGGAGAAAAACAGAGGAAGAACCTCCAAAAGCATAAACCCAAAGGTTCCCCAAACCTGTGCACCCTCCGCCCCCCAACCCCCCCCCCCCCTCTCGTCCATCAACTAAAAATAGGGATAGGGAAGGAGGACCAGAGACCCACAGCGGATCATCTCAGTTTAGCAGGTCTGCGCGGGAGGGCCTTCTGTGAGATCTGTGTTTCTGCCAGACGCAATAATCTAAGATAGCGGGGGCACGTTGGTTCCCTGAAGTCAACTATGAGGGGGGTGAGGAAGGGGCGCCAGAGCTCCGGGAATTCAGACCCTCTGCCTGCCAGAGTGAGAGTAAGCTTCTCCATCCCCAACACCGACCACAGTCTCTGCAACCATCCCGAGTGAGGTGGAGGTGAAGGGGAGCGCCAATGCGCCAGTATATTCTGTGTGGCCGCTCCTAGTGCAGTGGCGATCAGGCGCCCCCTTCGGGATTTTAGAGGGTACATCAACGGGTTTGGCAGGCCCAGCAGTATGTAGGCAGGGAAGCGCGGGAGCTGTGTGTCCAGGTGAGTATCTATTTCGGCCAGTATTTGGGACCAGTAAGGCTGAATGTGCTCACAACTCCACAGTAGGTGTTCTAGGGTGCCCACAGCCCCTCCAACAAAGAGCACTCTGGCGGGGATCAAAGCGATGGAGATGCTCCGGCGTATACTACCAGTAGGTGACCACCTTAGTCAGTATCTCAGTAAGGCCTGCATGGTATGCGGAGTGTCGGGCCCTGCAGTAGATGTTATCCCATTCCTTATGAGTGAGGGATCTCCCGATCTCCCGTTCCCAGCGTGTCCGGCCCGCGTTGTACGTATGCGCGTTTGTGGCAAGTAGGTGCTTATAAAGATGGGAAATAAGCTTTTTATCTGAAGATCTAGTAATAAGCCATTTCTCAAATGTAGTGAGGGGACGCTGGGCACCAGGTTTCACTTGAGGTTGCAGGACCCAATGTCTGAGCTGTACGTATGGGAGCCTCTCCGTCTCTGGAAGGCCATAGTCTATATGAAGCTATGAAAAGGGAATAATGCCATCTGTGTCCAATAGATGCCCGAGGCGTCTACACGGAGAGGGCCGCCAGAGTGCAAAGGCTTTAGACACCATGCCTGGTTGGAATTCGGGATTGTAAAAGAGTGGCGTTAAGGGAGAGGGAAAGGAAGTCAGGGCATGTGTGATAGCAGTACGGTCCGACGCCTTCAAAATCGGACCTGTGATGTAGGAAGCATAGAGATTCGGCGGCCTGTGGGCCTTGCGCAGAAAGGGGACACACTGCAGGGTTGTTGCCGCCGCCGCTTGATCTTGAAATAACCAATGCTTCTCGGACTCCAATCGGCTCCACTCCACAAGGTAGTGGAGTTGTGTGGCGTAAAAATAAAGCTGCAGGTCGGGAACTTCCACCCCTCCCCTCTAGGGCGGCATGATTGCTATGGCGTGCTTAAATCTGGGCTTGCGGCCCTGCCAAATAAACTGCGCCAGCTCCGTTTGAGTTTGCTGAATCCAGACGTAGGAGAACGGAGAGGGAGCGTCTGAAAAAGGTACAGAATTTGAGGAAGGATTTTCATTTTGGTGGCCGCAATTCTACCCAGCCAAGAGAGGGTGTGATGTTTCCACTGACCCAATTCACTGCGAATGTGGGCGCGGAGCCGGTCGTAGTCAGCGGCGACTGTAGCTTGAATGGTGGGGCCTAATTGCACTCCCAAGTAGGGGACCGTAGAGGTCGCCCACTGTATCGAGTGTTCCTCTTGGAGACTGGGCATTGTGTGCTGGGTAATGGAGATATTAAGTGCCGTTGACTTTTCCATATTCATTTTAAAACCGGAGGCCTGCCCAAAACTATGAAGTTCGATAAAAAGCGCTCTGAGTGACTGGACCGGATCAGTGAGAGACAATAGAACATCATCCGCATATAGACTAATGGTGTGGATATCTCCGCCAAATTTGATGCCAGTTTTAAGGGGATGACGCCTGATCCGAACTACTAGCGGTTCCATATATGGCGCAAAGAGGAGGGGTGAAAGGGGGCACCCCTGCCTCGTACCTCTGCTAATGGGGAACCGGGAGGAGGTCTGTCCATTCACCCAGACTGTGGCCGTGGGCAGATGGTAACAATTCAGGATCCGCGTACGCAGCTTCTCCCCCAGTCCAAACCGTCGCAATACGTGCTCTAGATATTGCCAATCCACCCTGTCAAAGGCCTCCTCCGCGTCCACGGCCAGTAACATATATTCCCCGGCGGTACGAGATGCCTTTTCAATGAGGTGGAGCAATCTATTGGTATTATCACTCGTCTGCCTCTGTGGTATGAATCCCGCCTGGTCCGGCTCCACAAGTTGGGGCATGTAGGGACCAAGTCGGGTTGCTAGGATGCTCGTGTATAATTTAAGATCAACATTGAGCAGAGAGATCGGCCTGTAGGTGCTACAAAGTGTCGCGTCCTTCCCTGGCTTGGGGATGACCACGACCGACGCCTCTAACATTTCTGCCGGGATGGCGCCATCCCGGGAGAAGGTATTAAACAAGTCTCTCAGTAAGGGAGCCAGCTGCGCACAAAAGGTTTTGTAAAAGGCTGCCGAGTATCCATCCGGCCCCGGCGATTTGCCCAACTTTAAGCGCGAGATTGCTGCAATGACCTCCTCCGTCCCTATATCCCTATCGAGATAGTCAGCTTGTGCTGGGGTAAGGGATGGTATCCGAGCGGTCTCTAAATAGGCGGAGCAATGGAGTGGGTCCAGGGAGTCGCTCGAGTAAAGAGTCTCATAGAAATCACGAAAGGCTTCCGCGTTCGCCCCATCGTCCGACGTGAGGCCACCCCCGAGGCCCCGGCGGATAGAATGCACCCCTTGGTGTTGCTGGGTCGCCCGCAACTTATGGGCCAGCAGACGTCTACATCTGTCGCCCCCAGTATAAAACGACTGGCGCAAACGGAGAGCTGCATACTCGGCCCTATCCTGGTCTAGGGCCGCGAGCTGCCTCTGTTCCACGCATAACTGTTGCCATGCTCTAGCTGCCCCTGTGCGCTGGTGCATTTGCTCCAATTCAGACACCCTCTGGGTGAGCTCAGCCCGTTTGCGACTGCGCTCCAAGTTACTGGCCGTCAAGATGGCTATAAAGTCCCCTCGCAGGACGGCTTTGAGGGCCGTCCATTGTGTCGCTAGAGACGTGTTGGAGTTCGCGTTAAGGGTGAGATAGTTGGCGATTACTACCTTGATTTGATCGACCGTAGATGCAGTGTGCAATAGCGTGTCGCGCAGTCGCTAATTCCGCAGTGGCTGCTGGACCCGGGGGAATTGGAAGGTGGCAACAACTGGGGAGTGATCTGAAAGAGATGCAGTAAGGATCTCGGAGCTCGTTGCGAGCGCCTGCAGTGGGAGAGAGCTAATGAAATAGTCAAGCGTGGTGTACGTTTTATGTGCCCCTGAAAAGTGCGTGTAAGTGCAGCTGCGGGGATGAAAGGAGCGCCACAGATCAACGAGCCCAAGCTCACCAAGGCGAGCCAACCCCGCTTGAGAGAGAGCACCCACCTGAGTCGTTCACTGGGCAGAGGGGTCACACAGATTGTCAAAGACTAAATTCAGATCCCCTCCCAGTAACAGGCGGCGTTCCTAGGGTGTGGAAAAATTTGTCCTGACCCTCGTTCGGGGCATAGACAGAGCCCACTATGAGAGAGACCCCAGCCACTAGGAACTGATAAGTAAGTAAGCGGCCCTTTATCTCAGCCTCCTTCTGAAGGACCCTGCCCTGAAAGGAGCAAGAGACCAGGATAGCAACCCCGGCGGATTTAGTGGAATTAGAAGAGAAGAGTTGCGTGGGGAAGGCACGTAATTTCATCCTTTGATGGCCCTTGGGTGTGAGATGCGTTTCCTGAAAGTAAAGGACTGCTTTACACTTGACCGGGTTGTTGAGTCCCCGGACGTTAAGGGTCAGGATCTTAAGTGGCTTATGAAGCATCTAGTGTGGGAAGGAAGGGCATGCCTAGGCTTAGCTCGCAGCGCCTATGCTGAGATATAGCATGGAGACATTCGGGAAACAGTGAGCTACCAATAAACCACCTGTCTGTGGAGGGAAGAGGGTTGGACGAGAGGAGCAAACCCCAAAGCAACCCCAAAACCCCCAATAAGAGAGGACTTCACCCCCCTTCTCCAAATAACATAACCATAAACAACCATGAGCATAGTCCGTCCCATGAGCATAGTCCGTCGTCCCGGGACAACTGGTCTGTCAAAGTACTGGGGTCCATACCGTGGCCACCGGAAGAGCAGCTCTTCCCCCGCCACCCACCCAGAGCCAGCAAAGATGATGAGAAAGAGCACACCAGTAAGAGGTGCACTCCAGCTTCACTTGGCCGTGTCTTCGCCTCCTGCAAGCGCTTCCGTTGCTGCGGTCAGCGCCGCCTGCTGACTCCGGGCGATCTCTGACTGGGACGGCCCATGAGAGCGCTGCCATTGAGCTTGCCTCTGCCATCCAGACGAAGGTGATTCTGAACTCAGCGCAGCCCCCCCTTGATCGCCTTCATCGCCCGCGCTGCCAAGCCCAGCAGCTGGCATGCGTCCATCAGAGAACGCAGTTGATGGAGCCTGCCTTCATGGCGGAATATGAGGCGAAACTGATGCCCCCATGAATAAGTGATCCCCTGCTGCCGCAGGTGCTCTGTCACTGGACGGAACTGCCGCCGCCGCTGCTGCAGGGTAATCAAAGCCAAGTCTTGGTATAGGACAGGAGTGTGACCCTGGAAGGAGAGAGGATGGAGGGCTCGTGCTTTTGCGAGGATGGCTTCCTTGACTTTAAAATCTTGCACACATACCAGGATGTCCGCCGGCGGGGCATTGAGACCCCTAGTGTGGTCTCAAAGTGTGCCTAGTCTTGGACAAGCTCTCTCTCCCCTACTGGTCGCCCCTTGGCACGCAACCAGAGAGGGCAAAGCCCCTCCGGGGGCTGGTGCTGTCGCCGGGAGGAGTTCGCAAGAGAGTTCGTAAGAGCACAAGCTGGGGCCCCCCAGGTGGGCGCAGGTCCCCCTCCACCACCACGAAGCCGCTGCGGTTCCCAATAGCTCCAGGCCCGGGGAACCCTCGTCCGATGCACCAGCATCAGAGCACCGCGTCAGCCGAGCCCAAAGTGCGGTCCAGGACACAGCCAACCGAGCTCCCGCTACCCCAGGAACCCCAGAGGCCAGGCCAGAGCCCCGAGCGATCACAGGAAGTAGGCCCCAACCGTCCCCGCCAGGTAGGCCTCACCGTCTTGCCACGCGACTCCCACGGCCGAACCTCTAGACTGCAATCCCTGGAAGAATGCCCACAACCACAGTCCGGGAAAGTACTGGGGCGCAATACCCCCACTCGGTCCACCTGCAGTCGCCCCTGCTGCCCAGAGTCCTGTACTGATGAATCCCCTCCTGAACTGGCCACTGCTGAGTCACAATGTTATGCCGGTACAACGCTCACCCGGAGTCCCGGGGTCCTCGCCCAGGCCGTCCGCTCCACCTGCTCCTCGCGGCCTCCAAACGAGGGAGCGCTACCTCTGGTCTGCTCAGCTCCACTCTCGGGGGTGCTTCTATGGGACCAAGTGTCTGAGGGGGGGGGGGGCGCCGTAGCACCAAGGCAGCCCTGCACCGCCTGGATCACCTCCTAGTCCCTGCCCCCAGCTCTCGGTCCCAGCCGCGCCTCCGTACCTGCTGCCACCGTCGTGTTATCTCCTCCACTCCCAGAAGGATCTGCTCCAGTCAGCACTGGCACCGCCGTCACCGCTACCCCTCGCGGCTGCTTGCTCCGCAATCCGAGCCCCGTTACTGCCGCCCAGGCCTCACAGGCCGCGTCGGAGCAGCGCGGTTCGCAGGGGCGCCGGCCGCGTCTCCGGCGAAGTCTCCACTCGGGCAGCCCGTTCCCAGCGTGCGCGCCACCCAGGCACCAGAGGGTTCCTGTCTGTTGGGGCGATGCTGTGGGGCCCACGAAGAACAACGAGGCCAGCCTCGATGGCCCCTTGCGGGGCCCACCACAGTGTCGAGGCCTCACCGCGCCGGTGAGGCCGGTGCTGGTTCTCCGCGGCTCCCCCTGAACTTCGGCCCTCGGCCCGTCTGTCACGGCTGAAGGCTCACAGCTAGACCGGGACACCCCAGTCAGGGATCCCCGGTCTCGTCAGATCGTTTTTGCCCAGCACGGGCCGCGCTGTGCTGCTCCAGGCGGGTGGCGAGCGGGAGCCGACGAAACCACGTATCACCGCTCCGCCATCTTGGTCACGCCCCCCCCACCTACTAAGACTTTAAAAGATAGAGAGGTTGGAAAGACTTGAATCTAAATCTTCTGTGCTCTCTTATGAGGAAGGCAGTTTCAGTTCCCAGACATCCTTGGAACTTTCTAAAATGAGGGATAGATCTCTGGAATCCCCGGAGGGACATAAAAGAGCATCATCTGAAAGAAACACGTTAGTTAGATTCCTCACCTTAGAATGTCCTGTCGTCTGCGGCTCCGCGTCCGGCGTCATGCGCCGGGATGACGTCGTCTGAGTACTTGGGACGCCACCCTCGCGCGCTGACGTCAGTTCTTTTTTCCGCGCCAGATCGCGCCGATCCGGGAAGAGCATACCTTTTTAGTCATTGTTTGACTAAACATTTTTGGACTCTTTTGGTCTATTCTCGTCGACTCGACTCTGGTGCCGGTAGGTTGCCTGGTTTTAAACCTTGTGACTCCTGTCACCGACTGATGTCGGTTGCGGACCACTACCGCCGGTGCCTCTACTGCCTTGGGGCCGACCACGATTGCCGAGTCGTGCCTCGACTGCCGGGCCTTGATTTCGAAGGCTAGGCGGGAGCGGTCCCGCAAGCTACTTGAGCTCCGGCAGTCGGCT